>NC_060139.1:794214192-794525692 GCF_021461385.2 Schistocerca piceifrons | reverse complement strand
TTATCCTAAGGACTAATACAAACACACCCATGCCCGAGGGAGGACTCGAACCTCCACCGCGACGAGCCGCACAGTCCATGACTGCAGCACCCTAGACCGCTCGGCTACTCCCGCGCGGCAACGTTTTTTTTTTGTATTTGTGGGAATCCGCAGCCTCCAGATGCTTATTAAACGCAAACATTGTTCGTGGATGGCTGTAATGCAAGTTTTATTTAATCGTGCGATTATCTAATTTCGACTACGGGTCATTGTGAAGAGCGTATGTAACATCTTTACTTCATGTAATTTTGAAATCACCCTTAATTACATGTAACATCACGGATTACGGCTACTTTTTGATGACTCTCGATCTTCCATCATAACAGAGTCCATCAACATGAGGTAGCAAATTTGAGGCAGCCAAGGAGGTGGATACGTGGGATCTACTATGCCAAGACTGCTTGGTAGCTACAACAGGAGAACACAGTTAATTAGCAGGAGTACAAAATAAGAAAGTATTTATTACTTAACTTTGTGATAGTTCATGGTCTGTTGGTTGACAATACAGAAGACGCGAGTAGACCAAACGTCTGTTGAATGACATAATTCACAAGTAAAAAATCTTTACAGTGACGAATTAATCTCTCGTAAACTTGAATGTCGAATCCGGTGAATTTGAAGACTAACTTGGAACTGGGCTACAAAGACTTGATGGCAGCAATGACTGAGCTGCAGACGATGACTAACATCGGCGCTGGCTGATCACTGAGCGCGGCTTCGAACTTCAGACTGGCACAACTGCACTACACTCCTGCTACACATGAAGTGGCCTCGCGGCGAGCATAAGTACTGCGACAGGCTGTGTACTCTTTGGCTAGCACAGCCGTTCTTCTGTTCCGTTTATCGAGAGAAGCGCATCCGACGGATCGATCTCTCAGGTGGCGTTGTGGTCGTGTGACATACGACATCACACTGTTTACTTGTAATTAACAGTGATTTGAAAATGACATGAAGTACAGATGTTACAAATGTGCTTGACAGTGACGTGTAGTCGGAATTAGCTTATCGCACGATCATATAAAAATTGCATGGCAAACTACTACGGACCATGTTTAAGTTTATTAAATCCTAGTGTGGAGTTACAGTAGTAGCAGTAGAAATATGAATATTTATTAGTCAGCTAACTGACAAACGCGCCATTGCCCGGGTATTGACATTCCTAGTTTTCTATTAGAAATAAAAAGAAAAAAACTGTGTTTGTAGTGCAATACTGAAAAAAATCATATCCATGTATTCGCGAAAACACCTTTGAAACTATGAAACAGAGTCTGTATGCTTGGCACAGCTGTTTCACGCGTCTACAATGAGATTTTGTAAACGCCTCTATGGCAGCACTTTTCCACAGCTCTATAAACGTCTACTGTTTTCATGCAGCTGTTTGCGCTTCGCTGTTTAAAGCTCTCAAAAGTACTGCCGGTTGTCAGGGACTTCCTTAATTTGGCCGGCCGCTGTGGCCGAACGGTTCTAGGCGCTTCAGTACAAAACCGCGCTGCTGCTACGGTCGCATGTTCGAATCCTGCCTCGCGCATGGATGTGTGTGATGTCTTTAGGTTAGTTAGGTTTAAGTAGTTGTAAGTTCTAGGGGACCTCGGATGTTAAGTCCCATAGTGCTTAGAGCCATTTGAACCATCCTTGATATGACTCGACTATATGACTGTCTTAGCAGCAAAGAATAAATGTTTGAAAACTTGATGCTTGACGAGGCAGTTTTCCGCGCATCTCAGTGTTCGTGACTTCATATCTCTTGAACTATGTGTCGTACAATGATCTATTTTTGTTGCTAAATTCAGAGAAATTTGTGGATACCGTCTGTGAAATATGTTGTTAACAGATTTAGTAGCAAAAAAGGAATGAATTTAAACGTCAAGCATGATGCGGCAGTTTTTCACGCGACTCGGTGTTTATGACTTCACATTTTCTGAAGCATGTGTGGCATCATGACATAATTTTGTCGGTATAGCCAGCGGCATGTTTGAATATTGTCTGCAAAACGTGTTGAGAACAGAGTTTGTAAAAAAAAAGTAACAAATTCAAGCGTTGTGCACAATGTGGCAGTTTCTCAGCCAAATCTGTGTTTATGACGTCATGTGTCGTGAACTGTTTTATGAACGTGGTTCTTACTCCCACAGCGGTTGTAGCCTCATTGTAAAGGATAGTACAAAACAGACATACTCATGTGCCTATTCGTTAACCCCAGAAACCCGGAAGAAACATATAGTTTCCGACCAATAAAAAAGGTTTGGGGAGAGAGCTGTTGAACTTTAGACTGCGCAAGACCATGGCACGACTGAGAGGGGAAGTCTTCAACGCAGCTAACCTCATATGGGGCAGGCCGCTTGTGTACAATCTAAAATGAAATACTCTTAAGATATTTTGGTTCAACAACCCCCCCCCCCCCCACCCATTTCTGAGGAAACGACCTGCAAATTTCATGACACAGAAACGGTCGAAAATTGACGGAATCGAGTGATAATGCACATTGAGCCTAATTCCTCTCATATATGGGATCCGCAAACGCATATTTTTCTGGAAATCGAAGTAAGAACCTGGCCCCATAAGGTACACGCTGGTGAACAAAAGCACCGATAGTGAAGTGACCTAGGCATTGGGCTGCAAAGCGGAGAACCCGATTAGATTGGTAGGAATTTTAGGGCTAATAACGTAAGGTTAATAAGGCAAGAAATAAAAAAAAAAACAGATAGAAAAATAAATTTGTGTAGTAGCTTTGGTTAGTAAAGAACTAAAATTTTAACCAAAATTTCATTTTGAGACTTAAAACTGCAATATTTTTCTGGAAAGTCGGCGTGCACTGCCCAACCGTATGGATGTAATAACGATTGATAGCGTAATTCATGACCAGTCGCCAACAATATTTCAGACGATGTTATCATTTATGTGGTACGCAGGAAAATTAATTCCCAGAAAACAAATAATTTAAAGGTGAACCACGTCTGCTTTTCGCCGAATCTTCAGAGAGAACAATACAGTATTTATTCATTAGATCTTAACTGATGCCGCGAGTATATTTGCTTCGAGAATCTGTATGCCAAGTACCATCCACGTAGTTATTCGAAGGAAAGTGAAGACACTTAACAGTGAGTGAAAAAGCAGTTGTACGGCGACCAGGATGAAAATTTTAGTTCCCTATTAAAGAAAGTCGTTTGAGAAATTTACCTCTGCCTGTCGGTAGGCTGTGATTGAAGTGATCGCTAACTCAAAAATCTACGGACGCCAGTCATTGAATGCTGACCCCTATTTTGACTGGAGGACAGTTCAGAATCTTCCTACAGGTCGGTCAGGGGGCCTGAAGATGGCATGATACACCGCTGAAATGGCTTGCTCAATAAAATAACAATTTGGAAATTTGGACGGCTGAAAGGTGTTTTGATTTGACATTCTGTCAGGGAGGAAAGGGTGAGGGGGTATCTCAAATATTCCGTAAGCAGCCATGGGGTCATAGCTTGTAACACTTTTGATGGCGATCTGTCAGTCGTTTTTCTTTGTGTTAGATACTAATCCATAAAGACACAAACACCAAGGTTATCCATACGGTATACATACACTCTTAACATTCTGTAAAAGGTTGATGGAAGGTGGCAAACCACTTCCTCAAGGACCTTGACTAGCAAAGCATTGTCACCAAAAATCATTATCTGATAATGGGACGGGCTTTGAATAGCTAAGCGACCAGTTCCTTTAGCATATCAATCGGCAAGCAAATGACAGTGGGAGCTGAAAGCTGATTCCCACGTTCGTGCGCGGCTGGTAAATTAGTGCAGTTTATCTAGAGGCCTTATTACGTTCACAACAATCGTAAAGGCATTGGTGAATTGGAGTGTGTGTGCATCGATGTCTGTGTTCGTTCGCAAGACGAGATAAAAGTAGGACGCGCTGCCTTGCTTGTAGCGCTGCACACGTGTGGAGAGCTGTACTGTGATAGTGGCGCGGGGGCGTGTGGGCTCTCCTGAGAGTGGATGGACCGAGGAGGGGCCGGCAGATACGTGCCACTCCCACCCAACAGAACGATGATACTCTCAGCTCATGGTAGTAACTGCTCTGCTGGAAATAACCAAACTACTCTCGCTAAACATTGAACAGTAACGAAAACTAAACTCTGTTAGAACAGGTCTTTGGCCGACCGGTGCGTTATCCTCGGCCTACAGGTGTCATCGGATGAGGAAGTGGAGGGCGTGTGGTCAGCACACCGCTCTCCAGGCCATTGTCGGTTTTCGCGGCCGGAGCCGCTACTTCTCAATCAAATACACTCCTGGAAATGGAAAAAAGAACACATTGACACCGGTGTGTCAGACCCACCATACTTGCTCCGGACACTGCGAGAGGGCTGTACAAGAAATGATCACACGCACGGCACAGCGGACACACCAGGAACCGCGGTGTTGGCCGTCGAATGGCGCTAGCTGCGCAGCATTTGTGCACCGCCGCCGTCAGTGTCAGCCAGTTTGCCGTGGCATACGGAGCTCCATCGCAGTCTTTAACACTGGTAGCATGCCGCGACAGCGTGGACGTGAACCGTATGTGCAGTTGACGGACTTTGAGCGAGGGCGTATAGTGGGCATGCGGGAGGCCGGGTGGACGTACCGCCGAATTGCTCAACACGTGGGGCGTGAGGTCTCCACAGTACATCGATGTTCTCGCCAGTGGTCGGCTGAAGGTGCACGTGCCCGTCGACCTGGGACCGGACCGCAGCGACGCACGGATGCACGTCAAGACCGTAGGATCCTACGCAGTGCCGTAGGGGACCGCACCGCCACTTCCCAGCAAATTAGGGACACTGTTGCTCCTGGGGTATCGGCGAGGACCATTCGCAACCGTTTCCATGAAGCTGGGCTACGGTCCCGCACACCGTTAGGCCGTCTTCCGCTCACGCCCCAACATCGTGCAGCCCGCCTCCAGTGGTGTCGCGACAGGCCTGAATGGAGGGACGAATGGAGACGTGTCGTCTTCAGCGATGAGAGTCGCTTCTGCCTTGGTGCCAATGATGGTCGTATGCGTGTTTGGCGCCGTGCAGGTGAGCGCCACAATCAGGACTGCATACGACCGAGGAACACAGGGCCAACACCCGGCATCATGGTGTGGGGAGCGATCTCCTAGACTGGCCGTACACCACTGGTGATCGTCGAGGGGACACTGAATAGTGCACGGTACATCCAAACCGTCATCGAACCCATCGTTCTACCATTCCTAGACCGGCAAGGGAACTTGCTGTTCCAACAGGACAATGCACGTCCGCATGTATCCCGTGCCACCCATCGTGCTCGAGAAGGTGTAAGTCAACTACCCTGGCCAGCAAGATCTCCGGATGTGTCCCCCATTGAGCATGTTTGGGACTGGATGAAGCGTCGTCTCACGCGGTCTGCACGTCCAGCACGAACGCTGGTCCAACTGAGGCGCCAGGTGGAAATGGCATGGCAAGCCGTTCCACAGGACTACATCCAGCATCTCTACGATCGTCTCCATGGGCGAATAGCAGCCTGCATTGCTGCGAAAGGTGGATATACACTGTACTAGTGCCGACATTGTGCATGCTCTGTTGCCTGTGTCTATGTGCCTGTGGTTCTGTCGGTGTGATCATGTGATGTGTCTGACCCCAGGAATGTGTCAATAAAGTTTCCCCTTCCTGGGACAATGAATTCACGGTGTTCTTATTTCAATTTCCAGGAGTGTAGCTCCTCAATTTGCCTCACAAGGGCTGAGTGCACCTCGCTTGACAACAGCGCTTGGCAGACCGGGTGATCAACCATCCAAGTGCTAGCCAAGCCCGACAGCGCTTAACTTCGGTGATCCGACGGGAACCGGAGTTACCACTGCGGCAAGGTCTTTGGCTCAAATGTGATACAGATTGCGACATAATTAAGAGCGAAAACTGTATGCGATAATACAGGAAAAATGTTCCAGTAAACTTGAGTCCTCAAACGATTTGTTTGCGTGACAATTGCTAATGTGACGCTACGCGCCCCACTGACAAAAGTACGACTTTTCTATATGAAAGGTGGCTGTTCTTTCGGACATGTCCGAATGATTAAACACCACTCATATAGACATATATGCGCCACGATGGCTAATGTGATCATTTAGTTCGCCCGACCTCGTGCGTGACTTCGCGTGATGTGACGAACAAAATGAGGAAAAAGCACTACCGGATGCTACTTTGGTGGTGTGCGGCAAATGGGTGTTGGGATTGAGGGGAAGGCGTGACTGGGTATTGCGTGAACTTGTGTCCAAACACTGTGCCGAGGTGGCGTAGATGGTTAACGCATCACCCTAGTAACACCGGCACGGTAGCTGAACGTGCTTGGCAGAGATGTGGCTGCCCTTTGTAATACAAACAAACTGAGTGAAGTATTCAACGATCAGCTTGGACGGATGGATGCAATGTGGCACACACGTCTCTGAGCTAGTTATGAATTATTTCAATCACCCATACATCATCTCGAATTGTTTAACAGGACTGGAAATTTCACCGCCCCAGTTCTTCGACTGTATCAACGGGAGCGCTGTGCACTTCACTTTTTAACCACTTCAGACCCTCTGGCAACAATTGTGTACATTAATGTTTGCTGTGTGTTAGCTGCAACACAAATATTTTTCCTCAGTGGAAACCTCATGTACACATTTGTGAAATTTCATTCTTTTCACTATGCACAAGTGCTGCCACCTTTTGGGCATAACTACAAAAATTTCAACAGATGAACGTAGCAGTACGCAGCAGCTAGTGGCCGCCAGAGTACACGGAATTGATTTGTTAGTTACATTCCACTGTATAATTGAATATTATTATTGTTATTTTGCATTGTGATTATTGAATAATTAGTTTATTTATTGCAACAGTGAATATTTCAAAATTAGTTATTTTAGTCCATATAACGGAGCTAAGTGTACAAAGTATATCTTGAAAACAGGTACATATATATGTATAAATCTTGCATCTAAAATCATTAAAACATTTGCCTAAGAGCATTAGCGCTTAAAGAAAAATGTTCCTACCCCTACAAAAAAATTCAGTTCTGAAAATGTTAAATGATCCCCGACACAAAAAAATGGGGCTTGAGACCAGGTGATATCGACGGCTAAATTACAGGTCCTGTTCAACATATCCAGACTGCACCAATTTGGCCCGTAGGTGTCGTACTTCAGTTGCCGGTGCCCCATCTGGCGTGGACACATTCTCAATGTTGCAAGGGGCATGGCTAAAATTTGAATGCGATTAGGTGGGGACTTAATCGAATGGTAGCACTTCAGATGCATTTGTACTGACTAGGACAATAGTTGGCACTGAAGTCAGTGGCAGCTGCTAACCACATATTCGCGATTATCTCAGAAATGGCTCGAATGCAGACCACTGTTTGCTGGTTCGTTTTTGCTACGGTAGTGTGGAAAACTTAAGGAGGAAAGTAATTACCGCATAATGTGTACTGGCAAGTAAGACGGCTTGATGAAACTTGGACCATGCCCAGAAAGAACTGCTGCAGTTTACTACTAAAGTTAATTAAAAGAAATACACGCAATGAGACGTACAAAAATGATACGTTTATTCAAAGACAATAATTACACTGAAGTCACCACCACTCATGATGTTCCCCGGGACACTACAGAAAGCGAGACGCGATTCTTAATGCGATGTCTGATCACACGGACGGACGGACGGAGTGGCCGTGCGGTTCTAGGCGCTACAGTCTGGAGCCGCGAGACCGCTACGGTCGCAGGTCCGAATCCTGCCTCGGGCATGGATGTGTGTGATGTCCTTAGGTTAGTTAGGTTTAAGTAGGTCTAAGTTCTGGGGGACTGATGACCTCAGAAGTTGTGTCCCATAGTACTCAGAGCCAAGCCATCACACGGACGGCACTTCATTATCTGCTGCGTCCTCTCATACTGGCTGCAAGATTGCTAAGGAGTTCTTGTGGCAGGGCGTACCATTCTTCTACCGACGAGGTTGATAACTGGAATGAGATTTTCACTCTGCAGCGGAGTGTGCGCTGATATGAAACTTCTAGGCAGATTAAAACTGTGTGCCGGGCCGAGACTCGACTCTGCCTTTCGCGGGCAAGTGCTCTACAATCTGAGGAGACGAGGTACTGGCAGAAGTGAAGCTGTGAGGACGGGTCGTGAGTCGTGCTTGGGTAGCTCAGACGGTAGAGCACTTGCCCGCGAAAGGCAAAGGTCTCGAGTTAGAGTCTCGGTCCGGCACACAGTTTTAATCTGCCAGGAAGTTTCGAGGCTGATAACTGCTGGATGCTCGATGTTCATTTTCTGAAATGCGTCTCCCGATCACGTCCTACAAGCGCTCGATGGGATCTTATTTGGGGGAACGGGCACTCCAGTCCATTCTCCGAACATCCTCTCGTTCTAAGACCTCCACCACATGCGCTGTTCGATGCGGTCGCGCATTGTCACCTTTGAAACTGAGGTCAGGGCCCAATGGCCCCTGAAAAGACGCACATGGGATGTTGTCAGTGTTACAATAACCTTGATCGATGAATGTACCGTATTCAAAGATCTGGAGGTAAGTACGCCCCAGCGACATTATGACTCCCCACACCAGCACATAGCACCAGGACCACCAAAACGAGCATGTTCGACATGGCTGGACGTACCATCATATGGTGAGATATGAGAACACGAAATGCTCACATTGTAATTATTGTCTTTGAATAAAATTGTCATTTCGATTCAACTCACGTTTATTTCTTTCAGTTATTTCTGTATTACACTGTAAGAATTCTTTATATGTATAGTATGTATGTTTCATTGAGCTATGTTACTTAGTAGTGAGATATCATGTGAAAGTTACTTTCTTCTTAAGTTTTGCGCACCTGTGTATAATCGTATACCTTCACCAATGGCAGTAAACACCCTGTATAAAGGGACAACAGCGGCAGTTTGACGAACGGGGCGAAACGACTATTCAGACTGGGGGCATATTTCTGGAAGCCGCTGCTGCCAATTCAATGTGATAATTGTCATATGCATCGCATTATGTGTTCTAATTTTCAGGGTATTCAAAATAAGCTCTTGTGGAATAACGGGTGAGATAGATGGTTTGTTTGCTAATTAGAACTACCTTGGGCACTATTTCGCTCAAGGTCACTGATACTTTTAATCTTTTTCCCAAAATCAAGGAAATTTACATATCCGACTGGGAAAGTTGACGATTTAATAATGACGTGGACATCTTTTGAGCGCTAATTATATCAAAGCAGCTGCAGTCGGTAATGCAGTTACTATAGTCAGAGAATGTGAGATCGAACCATATGATCACCCCAAGATATGATTTTCTGCGGCGGAAACCGCAGATCCTGTTATGGATGCCGCCAAATCTGAAAATGGTTCTGTTTAGGTGGATGCACATTAGGTAGAGCAAAATGAAGAACCAGGGCCTTCAACAAATGGTGCTGCAAGTAAGCGAAACATACTGAATATTTTTGTTTTCAACCTTTGGCTATAAAAAGACTATGTGCGACAGGCGGAAGAGTCACAATTCGCAAATTGCAAATGTTTTGATAAGCTCGCCTGTCAAACATATTTGGTCGGTAACAATGCACGCATAGTAGAATAAGAACGTTTAAAGCAATAAAGAAACTCTCATTATGTGTAACCCTTGATTAGTAGTGTTAAGGTGAATAAAGTGAGATTATAATGCATCTTGGCGCATTTAACAATGGATAGCAGTTACGGGTATTTATATTAAGTTTAGAGTATAATTAAAGTGTGCTTATCACGGCAACTTCATTAAGTCACTTTCGCAGTTTAAGTGCAGCTTGTCGTAACCACAGTGCCGTCAGTCAGATGGTCGTTAATGTAGATAAAATTTAAATTAGCATTATCTGAAAATGAGAGTTGATACATCAAAATGCGTGCTATTATGAGATCAAGAAGTTCGCGCAGGAGATGAAATCGTCAAAGACCGTACTGAATAACTTAGAATAAAGGAAAACCGCATATTGCAAGAATTAATAAATCATAGTGACTAGTTACTTAGGTCAGTATTTTTCAGAATCTACTCACCAGACATCTTAAGCATTTCCTCCTTCACATACTTCTATGCTGCTTGACATTAAAATTACACCAGGAAGGATAGCAAATATCAAAATTTTAATTATTGTGTGCATTCAGTAGAGAAAATACAATACATGATTAAATTTGTAGTCAGTTTGTATTCAGTACAGAGTTTGAAATACGATACCCAGCACTGCCGCCTCACGCAGAACCGATGGCTCTAACTCGGATGGTCATCGAAGCAAACTCATCTTAAATGACAGATACGAGTACGCAATTCCATGCTGCTCAAAGTCTGCGCCAGAGTTCATCAATCGTATTGGCTGCCGAGTGGTGTAGTGCCAGCCTATCGGCAGCCCATGACAATCTGTTTTAATAGAAGAGAGATCTGGAAAATGTGCTGACGAAGCCAACAGTCATACACCTTCTGTAAGTCAAGAAAGCATACGGTCTTGCGTCATCTTGAAGCATAGTGTGACTGAGATGTCGAAGACAGGACAGAGCCACGTATCTTTATTTATTTGAGTCATCGGTCTTCTGACTGGTTTGATACGGTCCGCCACGAGTTTCTCTCCTTTGCAACCTCTTCATCTCAGAGTAGCACTTGCAACCTACGTCCTCAGCTATTTGCTTCACGAATTACAAGCTCTGTATTGCCCTGTACAGTTCCCTCTAATACCTTGGAAGTTATTCCCTGACGTCTTAACACGTGTACTACCATCCGGTCCCTTCTTCTTGTTAGTGTTTTTCTTATATCCCTTTCTTCAACGATCCTACGGAAAACCATCTCATTCCTTACCTTATCAGTCCATCTTCTTTTCAACATTCTTCTGTAGCACCACATCTCAAATGCTTTGATCCTCTTTTGTTTCGTTTCTCCCATTGTCAATGTTTAAATACCATACAACGCTGTGCTCCAGACGCACATTTTCGGAAATTTATTCCTCAAATTAAGGTGTATGTTTGCTACTAATAGACTTATTATGTCCAGGAATTCGGTTTTTGGCTGTGCTAGTCTGCTTTTTATGTCTTCCATGCTCCGTCCGTCATGGATTATTTTGTTGCCTAGGTAGCAGAATTCCTTAACTTTATCTACTTCGTGATCGCCATCCCTGATGCTAAGTTTCTCCCTGTTCTCATTTCTGTTATTACTTTCGCCTTCCTTCGGCTTACTCTCAGTCCATATTCTGTACCCATTAGAGTGTTACATTTAGCAAATCTTGAAATTCCTCTTCACATTCACTGAGGATAGCAATGTGATCAACAAACCTTTTTATTTTAATCCCACTCTTGATCTTTTTTTTAATATCCGTCGTCGGTTCTTCAACTGGTTGACCGAGCAGTACGGAAGAAAGATTACATCCCTGTCTCAGACCTTTTTTATCCGTGGACTTTGTTCTTGGTCTTGTACCTAGTGTATATTACTTGTCATGGCTTACACCTATTTTCCAACCTCTTATATCATTTTACACTCTCGGACACTTTTACCAGCTCGACAAAACTATGAACGTGTCTTGATTTTTCTTGAATCTCGATTCCATTATCAACTGCAACGTCAGAACTTCCTCTGGTGGCTTTGTCTTTCCTAAAGCCACAAAACATCCACAATTTTATTTCCCATTCTTCTGTAGACTATTCTTATCAGCAACTCGCACTTGTCGACTCTTGCAGTCCTCGGAATTTTTTGGATGATTTTTTTCCCGAATGTCTGATGGTACATCACCACTGTCATACGTTGTACACACACCAACGAGAATAGTCGTTTCGTTGACGCTTCCCTCAATGATTTTAGAAATTTCGATGGAATTTTATCTGCCCCTTCTGACTTATTAGAATGTAAGTCTTCCAGAGATTTTCTAAACTATGATTCTAATACTGGATCCCCTATCTTTCCTATCGACCCCTATTTTTTCTTCTATCCTGTCATCAGACAAATAGTCCCTCTCATAGAGGCCCTCAATGTACTCTTTCCACCTATCCACTCTCTCCTCTGCCTTTAACAATGGAATTCCCATTGCACTCTTAATGTTACCGTCCTTACTTTTAATTTCACCGAAGTTTAGTTTGACTTTTCTGTACGCTGATTTAGTCGTCCTGACGATCTTTTTTTTTCGATTTCTTCACATTCCTCATTCAGTCACTTCACCTTAGCTTACCTGCATTTCGTATTTATTTCGTTCCTAACTGATTTGTATTTCTGTATACCTGAATTCCCCTGAACATTTTTGTGCTTCCTTCTTTTGGTGTTCGCCAACGGCCTTAACGGCTTTAACACCAGTTCCCGTCAGATCACCGAAGTTAAGCGCTGTCGGACTGGGCTAACACTTGGATTGGTGACTATCCGGTCTGCCGAGCGCTGTTGGCAAGCGGGGTGCACTCAGCCCTTGTGAGGCAAACTGAGGAGGTACTTGACTGAGAAGGAACGGTTCCGGTCTCGGAAACTGACATACGGCCGGGAGAGCGGTGTACTGATCACATGCCCCTCCATATCCGCATCCAGTGACGCCTATGGGCTGAGGATGACACGGCAGACGGTCGTTACCGTTGGGACTTCATGGCCTGTTCCGGAGGAGTTTTCTTTCGTCGGTCAGTGGAAGTATTTCTTGTGTTACCCAAGATTTCTTAGCAGTTACGTTTCTTGCACTTTGCATAACTCAATTAGTCTTTACCCTCTATCATTCGTTCTACCAAGCTCATAATCTCCAGTAACCGTTTCTTCTATTCCTTCCCCTGCAAACGCTTTCCTATCCATCATGACTATTACATTTTCGTCTTTCTTTATCTATTAGATTTCCTTGCATACGTTATCTATCTCTTAATCTTCTGCTTGCGTCGTCGGAATGTATACCTGAGCTACACTGCGACGACAGAAGTCATGAGGTAGCGGTATGCACATATACAGATAGCGATAGTGTCGCATACACAATGTGCGAAACGGCAGTGCATTGGCAGTACTGTCATTCGTACTCAGGTGCTTCGTACAAAAGCCAACGGCCTCGCCGCAGTGTTCCCGACAGATCACCGAAGCTCTGCTCTATCGGGCTTGGCTAGCACTTGCATGGGTCACCGTCCGAGTCTGCCGAGTGCTGCCCACATGACCCTTCGTATCCGCAACCGGTGACGCCTACGGGCTTAGCGCGGGACGGGGGTCGGTCGGTACCGTTGGGCCTTCAAGACCTGTTGGACGATGTCCGTTTTTTTTTGTTTCATGAGCAAAGCTTTCCGACGTGATCATGTCTGCACAACGGGAAGTAACAGACTTTGAACGTGGACTGGTTGTTGGAGCTAGACGCATGGGACATACTGTTTTGGAAATCGTTAGGGGATTCAATCTTCGAAGATCCACAGTGTCAATAGTGTGCCGAGAATAGCAAATTTCAGGCATTACCTCTCACCTCAGACAATGCAATAGCCGACGGCTTTCACTTAACGACCCAGTGCAGCGGTGTTTGTGTAGAGTTGTTAGTGCAAACAGACAAACAACACTGCGTGAAATAACTACAGAAATCAATGCGGGACGTACGACGACTTATCTGTTAGGATAGTGCGGGGAAATTTGGAGTTAATGGGCTACGAGAGGAGACGACCGACGTGAGTGTCTTTGCTAACAGCACTACGTCGCCTGCGGCACCTCTCCTGGGCTCGTGACCGTTTCGGTTGGACCCTAGACTATTGGCATCATGAGATGAGCCGCAGTTTCGATTAGTAAGAGCTGATGGTGGCATTCGAGTGTGGCGCAGATATTAGGAGGTATCCCATGACTTTTGTCACTGCAGTGTTTTCTCAGTGTTGGTTTCCAGTCGATTTTGATGAGAACAACCACATCACTGAATGAAATAATAACTCAGGACCCTAAGCTGCGGCTCACACCGGCGGAGTTTAGAGTCTTCTCTCGAGCATGGGTGTGTGTGTTGTGCTTAACGTAAGTTAGGTTAAGTTAGTTTAAGTAATGTGTAAGACTAGGTGTCGATGACCTCAACAGTTTGGTCCGATAGGAACTTAGCACAAATTTACAATTTTCCCTAAGCTGCCGACGGGCGTTGATATACCGGGCGATCAAAAAGTCAGTATAAATTTGAAAACCGAATAAATCACGGAATAATGTAGATAGAGAGGTACAAATTGACATACATGCGTGGAATGACATGGGGTTTTATTAGAAACAAAAAATACAAAAGTTCAAGAAAATGGTTCAAATGGCTCTGAGCACTATGGGACTCAACATCTGTGGTCATCAGTCCCCTAGAACTTAGAACTACTTAAACCTAACTAACCTAAGGACATCACACACATTCATGCCCGAGGCAGGATTCGAACCTGCGACCGTAGCAGTCACGCGGTTCCAGACTGAAGCGTCTAGAACCGCACGGCCACACCAGCCGGCTAACAAAAATTCACAAAATGTCCGACAGATGGCGCTTCATCTGATCAGAACAGCAATAATTAGCATAACAAAGTAAGACAAAGCATAGATGATGTTCTTTACCGGAAATGCTCAGTATGTCCACCATCATTCCTCAACAATAGCTGTAGTCGAAGAATAATGTTGTGAACAGCACTGTAAAGCATGTCCGGAGTTATGGTGAGGTATTGGCGTCGGATGTTGTCTTTCAGCATCCCTAGAGATGTCGGTCGATCACGATACTCTTGCGACTTCAGGTAACCCCAAAGCCAATAATCGCACGGACTGAAGTCTGGGGACCTGGGAGGCCAAGCATGAGTAAAGTGGCGGCTGAGCACACGAACATCACCAAACGTCGCGCGCAAGAGATCTTTCACGCGTCTAGCAATTTTTTGGTTCTAATAAAACCCCATGTCATTCCAAGCATGTGTGTCAATTTTTACCTCTCTATCTACATTATTCCGTAGTTTATTAAGTTTTCAGATTTATACTGACTTTTTGATCATCCCGTACATTAACGGAGACAGCTGAAAATGTGTGCCCCGACCGAGACTTGAAGCCGGTATCTCCTGCTTACGCGGCATACGCTCTATCCATCTGAGTCACCGAGGGCACAGAGGATAGTGCGACTGCGACTGCAGGGATTTATCCCTTGCACGCTCCCCGTGAGACCTACATTCCCAACTTAATGTCCACACACTACGTTCATAGTGATATTTTGAAAGATCAGCCTCAACTACTTAAGTAGTTTTAATTCGACATGGTACCACGGTACTATAGGTTTTAATTTTAATGTAATGTTAATTGTGCCTTACTCTGGCATGTTATAGTAATTTTATGCTTCTGAAGAGGGCTAGATTAATTTAGCCGAAACCTGGTAAAGACCAGAAAATTTGCGCAACTGAGGCTGATTCTTCAAAATATTAGTCTTTCACAGTTGCTGACGGGGCTGCAATATGCTAAAAATTCTTACATTCGTAGTGCCCCTGCCCATTACACTCATTACTCGCTGTAGACAATCTTACCGAGTCCCGTAAGAGTTCGGGCAATGCGTGTGCATCCGCACAGAAGGAGGTCAATGGCCGGTTAGCGTCAACTATATGAAGATGGTATCTGTTTTTTCGGACATGTCCGAAAAAACAGATACCATCTTCATATACTATCACTGAATTGTTCACAGTAATTCAACATCAGTCCTACCTTCCTATTCATAAGGAACCCTACTCTCGTTTTACTACTTTCTGCTGTTGTTGATATTACCCGTATGATCAGAAATCCTTGTCTTATTTCCATTTGAGTTCATTGACTTTCACTATATCTAGACTGAACCTTTCACTTCCCTTTTCAGATTTTCTGTCTTCCCTACCACGTTTATACTTGCGACATTACACGCTCTGACTGGTAAAACGTTATCCTTTCTTTGATTATTCATTCTTTTTCTCATGGTCACGTCCTCCTTGGCAGTCCCTCCCAGAGGTCTGAATGAAGGACTAGTCAGGTATCTTTTACCAAATGAGAGATAATCATGACACTTCTTCAGTTATAGGCCACATGTTCTATGGATACACTTTACATGTCCTTAATGCAATGCCTTGCCTTGCGCATGCTCATGCAGTTGATAATTGCTGATTCTTCCGCCTTTAGAGCAGTTTCCCACCCAAAGGGCAAGAGAGTGTCCCGAACCTCTGTCTGCTCCTGTTCTCTCTTTAACAAGGTCGCTGGCGAAATATGGGTGACTTCTTATGCCGGAAGTCTTCCGCCGCCATTGCTGACGATCTTTGTTTAAAGTTTAGGGAGGGACTGGTATCGAACTCGGGATGTGGACGTTTTGGTTACCAATCAAAGGCGCTATTCCTATAACACGGGTGTTGCACCCACCTTAACTTCCCAGAAATGTAACGCCTCCTCCCATAATCACCAAATGACGTTAAATGGTTGTCTTCTTCATGGTGTTACATATTTAATGGTTAGTAGTTGATAAAAAACTAGCTGTTACCCACGACTTCACTCGCTTATCAGTAATTTTGTTATGAGGAGTGCTGGTGATTAAATTACTGTACGTGCAGTGATGTCAGCTGCTATATATATATATATATATGTCTGCATGTAACCACAGCTCTTGATACGCGCCCTCCTCCAATTGCCTCAACTCTTGACTTTGCAGCATGCGTCGCATCACTGCTAAGCAATGCGTGCAGAGCACTGTGCGTAACTATATATTATAAGTGTACATTACGCAACAAATTTAATAATTTTTGAACACAGTTTATGTTCATTGATGTAGAAAAGATGTTCCATTTCTTAATTCAACCTCGTAGTGATCTTTTTCCCCCTAAAGTAGCGTATGTTATTCCACATGGTTGAAGCCATCTCCACAGCAAATTTCATCGAAACTGGTTCAGTGATTTATTTGTGAAACAGTGACTGACAGTTTACTTTTACATTTAATAATATTTTTATGGTATTTTGAATTAATCACATTACCGATAGCATAAGCAGTTAATCTAGCTGTTTCCCGTTGCCGGGCTTGCGTATCAGTCATGTGAAATGAAATGTGCTTGTGATAAACTCCGGCTGGTAGACTCAGTTCAGGAAGTTGACCGACTAAGTGCAAGTCTATTTACTTGACGCCAGTTCGGTGATTTGCGCGTCGAAGATGTTAAAATGGTGTTGAGGACAAAACACACACAGAGTTCTAGGAGTAAAAAATCCGACCCAGCTGGGAATTGAACATAGGATCCTCTGACTGAGGATCAGCAACTTTTATTACGATGAGTGACGGTGATGGTACCAAAATAAAATGTGGACTTCCTAAAATTGTTAGGTTACGTAAAATTGACAACGAAACAAAACAAATAGTTAATAGTTCAGTGCAGCGTGAATTTTATTGTATTTGTAGGTGCAATAACCTCAGCTGCCCTCATTTTTCTGCCTCTTACACATGGCTTCGCTAGCAGATCGTAATATCATAATTAAATGCAGGCTCACTAAATGGCTACCTCTTTCTACATGTAAAGGCACGACGTCACTGTTTTGTCGTACAGTATTTAAATGACGTCGTCGTTGTGAGTCTTCAAGTATCTCAGAAGCTGTGAGAGATACGTGAACCTCAACGGCTAAAATGCGACAGGCTTGTGATTGACGTTAATACGGAAATATGGATTAAACACATTGAAGATTGTAGAAAGATTGTATTAATTACGTTGAATGGTGTTACGTAGAACATACCGAACAATAAAAGCACTTTCACAAGTTGAAGAGTAAAATTTTTCAAGAATAATTGTTGTTCCATAATTCGCATGATATTTGTCAGATCAATAAATAAGTTGTACTTATGTAGTCCATGATATTCCTCAGCATTAAAGCGATCTCCTATCAAATTTCATCAAAATCAGTTCAGTGGCTTAATCGTGAAAGCGTACGTACAAAGTTACTTCGGAATTTTAACATTAGGGGACGTATGTTAATTACGCGATGGGTCTTCTTTAAATTCCCTTCGTGAGATTTGGTGAAGTGTCGGGGGACACCCTTCCCCCTCCTCCCGTCCTACGTCTCACGTGGAGGCGACGTTTAGTCCGTAGTCGGGTAAACATAAGTAAAAACTAATTTTTATTGTTTTAAACAACGAATAAAACATTTGAATAAATCATGTTTTATTTGTAAAGTGTGTTAAACAGTGTTTTTAGTGCAAAATTAAAACATTTTATTTTAGGCATGTGAACCTCGAGTAGTATTCGGATGGGCACACAAACCGACAGATGGAGAAAAAGGCTCCACGAAAACGGTATTTACCGTTGTGACGGATCCCTAATCTATTGACCTTCTATTGGTGTATTATATAAGTTAAGTGTCAATGAATCTTATTTAGTTTGATGGTGGAAGACAACATTCTACCTTCCTTTGAAACGTTTGATTACGTAGCTTTTATATGATTACTTAAAGAATTCCTGTTGATGAACTTCAACTTAGCTTCCACAAATGATTAACTTCTTCTTCGCACCTATGTTTAGACTTGTCGGCATGTCGTTTAACATACACTTTGTAAAAGTATTGACAGAAATACATACTGAACGTAATAAAATCGACTTTATATGCACTACAGAATATCACGACGGATTCTGTGACTGTCACGCAGTGACTTCGATCGGCGTGGCACATAGCTCCCCTAATAAAATCTACACTGAAGCGCCAAAGAAACTAGAAACTAGGCATGCGTGTTCAAATTCAGAGATATGTAAACAGGGACAATACGGCACTGCGGTCAGCAGCGCCTATATAAAACAACAAGTGTCTGGCTCACTTGTTAGATCGGCTACTGTTGCTGCAATGACAGGTTATTAAAAATCTCCGACATCGCTGCGAACGGAAAAAGATCCTGCACGAACGGGAGCAACGATGACTGAAGAGAATCATTCAACGAGAGAGAAGTGGAATCCTGAAAATTGCTGCAGATTTCAATGCTGGGCCGTCAACAAGAGTAAGCGTGGGAACAATTCAACGAAACATCATCGATATGAGCTTTGGGAACCGAAGGCCCACAGTTATACCCTTGATGACAGCACGACACAAAGCTTTACTCCTCGCCTGGGCCGCGAACACCAACATTGGACTGTTGATGACTGGAAACGTGTTGCCTGGTCGGACGAGTCTCGTTTCAAGTTGTACCGAGCGGATGGACGTCTATAGCGACAGCATTATGAGTCCATGGGCTCTGCATATCAGCAGGGGACTGTTCAAGCTGGTGGAGGCTCTGTAATAGTGGTGGGGGGGGGGGGCGTGTGCACTTGGAGTGATAGGGAACTCCTGATAAGTGAAGATACGGCTCTGACAGGTGACATGTACGTAAGCATCCTGCCTGATCACTTGCATCCATTCATATCCATTGGACATTCTGACGGACTTGGGCAATTCCAGCAGGACAATGCGTCACCCTACACGTCCAGAATTGCTTCAGAGTGACTCCAGGAACATCCTTCCGAATTCAAACACTTCCACTGGCCCCCAAACTCCCCAGACATGAACTTTATTGAGCACATATGGGATACCTAGCAAAGTTTGTTCAGGAGAGGTCTCCACCCCCTCGTACTCTTACGGATTTATGGACAGCCCTGTAGGGTTCACGGTGTCAGTTCCCTCCAGCACTACTTCAGATATTAGTTGAGTCAATGCCACTTTGTGTTACGGCACTTCTGCGTGCTTGCAGGGGCACTATGAGATATTAGGCAGGTGTCCCAGTTTTTTCGGCTCTTCAGTATATTTGTGGGGCAGTTGTTCCAAATCGAGGAACCACGGGCGCGCACACAAGTAAAGCATGGCTCTGAGCACTATGGGACTTAACTTCTGAGGTCATCAGTCCCCTAGAACTTACAACTACTTAAACCTAACTAACCTAACCTAAGGACATCACACACATTCGTGCCCGAGGCAGGATTCGAACCTGCGACCGTAGCGGTCGCGCGGTTCCAGAGTGAAGCGCCTAGAACCGCTCGGCCACATCAGCCGGCCAGTAAAGCATTCAGTTCGGTTCAGAGAGGCCTTAAGGCTGGTGGGCACTTCTGCATTGTCTATGCTGAGGATTAATAATATAAAACAAAATTTTGTTATAATAATGTATATCTGACCTGAGATTTTTGTTGTCCCGCCCCTTTAAATGAGGTATAGTTTGTTTTTACTGGACTACACCCTCCCCCCCCCCCCCCCTCCTTTTGAGCTCAAGAAATTAATGGACGTCCCCTTAGTAGGGATAATAGGATTTTGTTATGTGATCGAACCGATAAAACATTGCCGTATAAGGTATGCCGTTAAGCAGTTAGCAAGTTTGATGGTAAGGATTGCTTGACAAGTGGCAGAGGCTCGGCGGCCGCTGCAGGCTGGACAGCTGTACATGTCGGAATGACAGCCGGCTGGCGCTGCCCTCCTGCTCGCTGGAGCGCCCTCTCCCGTTTTAATTAATAAGCGGCAGCCGAGTCAAAAGGCAGCGGGCGGCAGTCCGCGGATAGCATCGGGCAGCGGCAATGGGCCGCGCTGCTCCCACAGTCCGTCCGTAATGAAGACAGCAGAGCGCCGCTTTGAACTTCTTGCTGGACTCCGTTATCTGCACACTTGACGAGAAACGGGCGCTTTTCCTTTCTTCTGCGGCACGTGCTCTGCCGGGAATCTTCGACGCTGGCGTCGGAGTGCCTAAAACAGAGTTTGGACAAGTTATGTCACACACGCAGTCTCGGTTATGTTTTAGTTCTCTTTATCCAAAGGGAGTAGCTCCCGAGCCCGCCCATCTAGTCCTCATGTACAGGCTGAATCAAAAAAATTCTTGGACGAAAAGTACTTACCAATGCAGTCTGTAGCACCCCATTAAAAAAAAAACCAATTTTGACCTTCATATATCTGAAGCGACCCCACGTAGCAACAAAAAACCAGAGTCATATTATGGGCCCCGTTGTCCCATGCAACTTTTGTCCCACAAACTTTTCAGCTGCTATCATACTTTCAGAGTTATTCTAGGTGGTAATAGTTAGTGAATCGCCCTGTGTATATATTTTTTTCATCCATTTCGGAAATTGAGGAACTCGACAACTTTTACCTGTTATCAAATGGTTCAAATGGCTCTGAGCACTATGGGACTCAACATCTGTGGTCATAAGTCCCCTAGAACTTAGAACTACTTAAACCTAACTAACCTAAGGACATCACACACATCCATGCCCGAGGCAGGATTCGAACCTGCGACCGTAGCAGTCGCGCGGCTCCTGACTGAGCGCCTAGAACTGCTAGACCACTGCGGCCGGCTACCTGTTATCGACATTGATACTGACAAGATATAGGTCCAAGGGATTCCAAGATTTTCGAAATGTTTTAACTTAATTAGTATAAGTGTGACATAGTTATGCAGGAGGTAGGCGACCATTATTATAATAATCAGTAGTTCTATATTAAGGATGACTGGGTTGCAATTCAAAAAGCCGGTCGGTTAGAGGCGCCATGTCACGGATTGCGCGGCCCCTCCCGCCGGAGGTTCGAGTCCTGTGTGTGGTGTAGCATAAGTTAGTTCCAGTTAGTTTGAGTTGTGTGTAAGGTCCGATGACCTCAGCTGTTTGGTCCCTTAGGAATTCACGCACATTTGAACATTTTTTTGCGACTCAAAATGCCAAACATCAGGCAAGGAATGAGTTGATTCTTCGTATGACTATCCCGGACTAGTGTGCGAATGTTCGTTCCACGTACAATTTGAAACGCCATATCTACGTGGAATAATCGCTCCTGGATATTAGATGATGGGTTAAATACGAAACGCGTCATATGAGCAATAATGTCATTCCTCGCCTGATGTCAGTCTTTTACCACTGCGAGCCAGTCAGGCTGACGCAGAACTACTAACGTTCTTTAATTTCAAGTTTGATGCAGGGTAATAAATGACAAAAGAAATATTTCTTTCGGTTGATATAACTACTTATTAATAATTTTCGGATTTTCTTTCTTTACTAGTGTTGTGAAACCTTGCTTCTTGCCAAATTTCATCATTGTAGATCAACTGGAAGTACCCTATAAGTTTTGATGAGTTAATTTGTCAAATATATTGTCGAACCTTTCGACTGAATTTGTTTAGAAACTATAGTTACTATACCCCCACAAAGGACCATAGACCTTAGCATGTGACATAAATTTCAAGTAGATACAGCTACCTGTTCTTGAGAAAAATGTGTCTTACAAACGGATGAACAGATAGACAGATCGGAAATGAGAAAAAAAATCGTCTGATATAATTACAAATTTATGGTTTTTGGAGTTTTTCTTTTGATTATACTGTGTCCGTGTTTTCTGATTGCAATGACTTTGAAGCTTCAATTTTGTACACCGCCAAATGACCATAGACCTCAGTATGTGACATAAATTTCAGCTTGATACGTCCAGCCATTCCTGAGAAAAAGATTTTTGACAGTCGGAGAGACAGGGAGACGGGCAACAAAGCGAACATGTAAGTGTTCCATTTTAACGAACTGAGTCACGAATCTTAAAAACGAATACTCTTTCAATGATCCACATACAGAATGGCCAGAAACAGTCTGAAAAGCTTTTAAGGCTGCATTTTAGGCTGTGCTGAGAAATAGTTGTTAACGAAGAAATTTCGTACCTTGCGCCGTTTCTCAGTTAATTATCATTGAACTTGACCAATCAGACCGTTGCGTACTCAAATTCAAGCTGTCCACTATATTAGTGTTAGTTGAAAAAAAAAAAAATAGAAACAGTGAACGGTGCAAGCTTAACAAGTGCAATATTGATCTCAACAAGACGGTTGTCGTGTCGTGATTATGTGGCCACGGTGTTGGACTGCGAAGTGGACGAGCTGTGTTCAAGACTTTTTCATGTAATTTTTTTTTTTCACAGCATTATGAACTGTCCGCCCGGTAATTGAAACGTTTGTTCTCTTTTTGCAGTCTTGGCAGCTGTCATACTACACATTGGTTACAGAATATGAGTTATGTGGTAAGAATATGTTACCGCCGCAAGTAAACGTGATGAACAGTGAGAGCAGGCGAGATACCACATAGACCTCTTACACAAATGAAAACAACAAATAAACGGGTGTAAACTATGTTACAACAAAGGAATTCAAAAGTCAAGACTTCCAAAACTGAACGCAACTTCAAAAACTTTAAAGCCATATTTTTTCAGAGAGCACAGAGAAACTGTGTGATTTTGAAACTGTGGCGTTCATTTGCTGCAATTTCCGTGAAAAACTATTATGTTTTCATCATTTACTTGAGAGTGATCACATTCACATTCATACGAATACCTAATTCGGTCAAGGAGGCATATCTCACTCACTTACCAGGCGTAAAAATTAGGTCAGTAAGAAATTCCTATCATATGACACATGTACTGTCACTACTGCCATGTTTGACGCACCAGACGTGTTTTAAGATTGAGGATCCGGTAGACTTGGCGCCTTGTCATCAAATGTTTGCTGTTCCCATTTCGGCTGCTAACAGAGTAGTTGTGCAGAATCAACTGTGATTATAGATTTCTTCCTTACACCTCGCTATTGCAAGCGGACATAACACCACGACACGGACACAAGTTTAAATACCAGGGAACAGTGGGGTAGAGGGGGGGGGGGGCAGAAAATTGGCATCAGAGAGGGTTGAACATGACTCGCCCCTCGCCCTTGTATGGCAGTTTAACACTGTAAGGCTTTTGTTAGTTTAATCTCTTTTTTTCTTTATTGTTCGCTGCATTTGTTTGGGGCAGACGTCCCATGGCCCTTGTTGAAGTTCATGGTTGATACATTAACTCAGTTTCTTTTATTACAGAGGGCAGGTAACACTCTGACCGAACATGTTGCGCTACCGTGCCGGCTTAACCACAATGCCGTTGCTGTGCAAGGCTGCTCTATATTGAACTACTTCTAGCTGGACAGCTAGCTGTTCTTATTTGCTTTTCTTTTTTTTCACAGTTCAGTTAACCCTCTTCCTATTTTCATGCTTGATCTGTGTTCAGGTTTTGACGGAGTGCCCACTGGGACTTCTTACCAGCAAATCTGAGGGGGTTTTCCCTTGTCAGTAGTATTCAAATGGTTCAAATGGCTCTGAGCACTATGGGACTCAACTGCTGAGGTCATTAGTCCCCTAGAACTTAGAACTAGTTAAACCTAACTAACCTAAGGACATCACAAACATCCATGCCCGAGGCAGGATTCGAACCTGCGACCGTAGCGGTCTTGCGGTTCCAGACTGCAGCGCCTTTAACCGCACGGCCATCAGTAGTATTCATGTGTGGCCAGAGGGCGTGACAGGCCGCACTGGCACGGGCTTCGTTCTCTTGAAGTCCTTTGGTTGGACAATAAGGTTGGTCGAGGAGCAGAGCCGGGAGTGGGGTCACAGTTTCACTCGTTGTTGGCTCCAGTGGCCAGATGTTATGGATCCGTGGCTCGTCGCCGCGATCCTCCTTGGTGCATACGAGGCTTGCCGACCGTGGCGACTGGGGCGTATCAGAGTAAGACCGGCTCCAAGGAATAAGCCGCCTGCCGTTTACCATCACCATCGTAGCAGCGTTCATGTGGACAGCGGCTATCAGGCAAAAAAAAAAAAAAAAAAAAAAAAAAAAAAAGAAAAAAAAAAAAAAAAAAAAAAAGGTTCAAATGGCTCTGAGCACTATGGGACTTAACAGCTGTGGTCATCAGTCCCCTAGAACTTAGAACTACTTAAACCTAACTAACCTAAGGACATCACACACATCCATGCCCGAGGCAGGATTCGAACCTGCGACCGTAGCAGTCGCGCGGTTCCGGATTGCGCGCCTAGAACCGCGAGACCACCGCGGCCGGCCGGCTAGCAGGGAGGGCGTCCTACCCCAGTACTACGGGGTGGGGGGGAGAGGAAGGCGGCTGTCACATCAGAGCAAGCTTGCGTTTTCTAGCAGTTGGCCGGCAAGAATCCGATTCTATTATGGGTGATCACGGTTTGGAACTTTTCCGGTGATTAACGTTCTTGTGTCGCATGTTGTGGTATCGGAGCAAGAAATTCTGCTGTGTGGCCAGTTGTTTCAATCTCTTCAGTGGTTTTAACTGGCCGTGCTATGTACTCTGCGCCCAGTGTTACTGGCTGGTGTAGATTTGCTGGGGACGAACATGTTAAATTGAGTGTGGCGCAACTCAGTCTCCCTTAGTATTTCTGGTTTTGTAGTTGGTTTTACACTACTGGCCATTAAAATTGCTACACCACGACGATGACGTGCTACAGACGCGAACTTTAACCGACAGGAAGAAGATGCTGTGATATGCAACTGATCAGCTTTTCAGAGCATTCACACAAGGTTGGCGCCGGTGGCGAAACCTGCAAGGTGCTGACATGAGAAAAGTTTCCAACCGATTTCTCATACATAAACAGAAGTTGACCGGCGTTGCCTGGTGAAACGTTGTTGTGATGCCTCGTGTAAGGAGGAGAAATGCATACTATCACTTTGACAAAGGTCGCATTGTAGCCTATCGCGATTGCGGTTTATCGTATCGCGACATTGCTGCTCGCGTTGGTCGAGATCCAATGACTGTTAGCAGAATATGGAATCGGTGGGTTCAGGAGGGTAAAACGGAACGCCGTACTTGATCCCAACGGCCTCGTATCACTAGCAGTCGAGATGACAGGCATCTTATCCGCATGGCTGTAACGGATAGTGCAGCCACGTCTCGATCCCTGAGTCAACAGATGGGGACGTTTGCAAGACAACAACCATCTGCACGAACAGTTCGACGACGTTTGCAGCAGCATGTACTATCAGTTCGGAGACCATGGCTGCAGTTACCCTTGACACTGCATCACAGACAGGAGCGCCTGCGATGGTATACTCAACGACGAACCTGGGTGCACGAATGGCAAAACGTCATTTTTTCGGATGAATCCAGGTTCTGTTTACAGCATCATGATGGTCGCATCTGTGTTTGGCGACATCGCGGTGAACGCACATAGGAAGTGTGTATTCGTCATCGCCATAGTGGCTTATCACCCGGGGTGATAGTATGGGGTGCCACTGGTTACACGTTTCGGTCACCTCTTGTTCGCATTGACGGCACTTTGAACAGTGGACGTTACATTTCAGATGTGTTACGACCCGTGGCTCTACCCTTCATTCGATCCCTGCGAAATCCTACATTTCAGCAGGATAATGCACGAGCGGATGTTGTAGGTCCTGTACGGGCCTTTCTGGATACAGAAAATGTTCGACTGCTGCCCTGGCCAGCACATTCTCCCGATCTCTCACCAACTGAAAACGTCTGGTCAATGGTGGCCGAGCAACTGGCTCGTCACAATACGCCAGTCACTACTTTTGATTAACTGTGGTATCGTGTTGAAGCTGCATGGGCAGCTGTACCTTTACACGTCATCCAAGCTCTGTTTGACTCAATGCCCAGGCGTATCAAGGCCGTTATTACGGCCAGAGGTGGTTGTTCTGGGTACTGATTTCTCAGGATCTATGCACCCAAATTGCGTGAAAATGTAATCACATGTCAGTTCTAGTACAATATATTTGTCCAATGAATACCCGTTTATCATCTGCATTTCTTCTTGGTGTAGCAATTTTAATGGCCAGTAGTGTAAGAACAATCCTGCAACCCACTTCCTGCTTGCACTTCATTTAAATGGGCTGTCAAATCAGGATAATTTCTAAGAGAAATTTGTGTATTAATCCTGCTCCATTCTGGTGTGTTGACGAGAAGTGTCTTTTGCTTGGCACAATAACTGGGGCTGCAGCAAACCCTAACTGTTTTTCATACAGCGAAGCCGGTTCGCTTGCAACGGGTGTTGGCATTTACCTCGCTTGTTAAAGAACTTGGTTTTTATCAAGCTATTAATTTACGTTGCTTTAACACCTGTTCGCTCATTATTTAATTGTTGAATGATTCGGCCTGTGTACTGCAGTTAAAATGCGAGCGGACTTTCATTTATTTAAATTATTTGCGTTCAAAATCTAGTTTAAGGACCTTTTTAAATTTCTTATTCAGTGTTAAGCTCTTAGTTCTTGGTTAAGCGCATGTGCGTTCGTTAAATCTCGGACACATTGCTGTCAAACATCGGTGCATGTCCATTTGAACCATCTGATTTTGTTGGTAATTACTTGCACGTTCTGCTCGCCATTTCGATCACCCCTGTGCCATTAAAATTCACTGGAAGTGATTTGCATTCAATTTAAATTTAATTGTTCTTAGAGAGAAGAGATCCTTGTGGATAGTGGCGGTACCTAAACTGTAAATTTTGTTATCACTGGCACTTCAATGTAATTTTACGTCTGTGTTTTAGAATGAGGCGGTGTCTCAGTTCCTTGACCAGTCTATCATGTGAACCGTCCCAATTAGCCGGTAGCGTCGGGATTAAAATTTATTCTATTTTTCAGTTGACATTTTTCGTTGTATTGTTAACTTCTACATACATATATATTTGTCAAGGAACTTTGTTATTGCAATAAGGTGTACGTAAAATTTATTTGTGTTACAGATGGTGTTCAAGTCCTGTTTGCCCCGTCCTCCCATCCCCAAGGCAACCTAGTGGCAGATCGCATTTCAACTCGGAGGGCGTGCAACAGATCGAATTTTTTCTTAACATTTATTCATCAGAACAACCTCCCTGCAACACCTTTACATGTTTGTCAGTGTGTTTCTCACCATCCTGTATAATGCGTATGCGTTCAGCGGTTTCATGCTAAATGCTGCGTCCACACTGCAACGCTTTGATCATCGCGTTTACAGCTCTCTTAAAGTACCTCAAGTAAGTACAACGTCTGGACGCCACATCTTTAGAAAATGGTTCAAATGGCTCTGAGCACTATGGGACTCAACATCTGAGGTCATCAGGCCCCTAGAACTTGGAACTACTTGAACCTAACAACCTACAGACATCACACACATCCATGCCCGAGGCAGCATTCGAACCTGCGACCGTAGCGGTCTCGCAGTTCCAGACTGAAGCGCCTACAATCGCTCGGCCACTCCGGCCGGCCATCTTTGGAAATAAACTTCCTTAATTTCTTCAAAAAATGGTTCAAATGGCTCTGAGCACTATGGGACTCAACTGCTGTGGTCATCAGTCCCCTAGAACTTAGAACTACTTAAACCTAACTAACCTAAGGACAACACACACCCCCATGCCCGAGGCAGGATTCGAACCTGCGACCGCAGCAGCAGCGCGGCTCCGGACTGGAGCGCCTAGAACCGCACGGCCACCGCGGCCGGCTTAATTTCTTCACTGATGTTTAAGAGGTGCCAATATTAATACGTAACACCGGTTGGAGAATATTTGTCCACAGAACGACTTATAGTATGGCCCTCCCCCCCCCCCCTCCCCCTCGCCCTCGCCCTCACACCTCACACCCCAGCGCCGTGCCCTTTCCCTTTTCCATCCTACACTTTCATCCGCGTCAGTTTTTGTTACTAACTGTAAAACACACTCCGTACTAATCTTGCCGTCTGAGGAAGCTGAGAATCGAGCAGATGAAATTTGAGACATATTGCAACCCAGCCTACTTCGGCAGCCGCAGTGGCCGAGCGGTTCTAGGCGCTGCAGTCTGGAACCGCGCGACCGCTACGGTCGCAGGTTCGAATCCTGCCTCGGGCATGGATGTGTGTGATGTCCTTAGGTTAGTTAGGTTTAAGTAGTTCTTAATTCTAGGGGACTGATGACCACAGCAGTTAAATCCCATAGTGCTCAGAGCCATTTGAACCATTTGAACCTACTTCAAACACTAACACAAATCTGCACAACATTCACTCAGTCAGCAGATTTATAATTTCTGGAAGTTGGTTGCGACTGACTTGAACGTCACGGATGCATGTCTTTCAGCGCCACTCAGAAAGTGTTGAAAGCGTTTGTTAGCAATGATCTTTTTTATCAGCATGGATTCAGAAAATATTGTTCTTGTGAAACACAGCCGTCTTTTCATTCTTACGAAGTCATGAGTGCTATCGACAAAGGAACTCAAATTGATCCCATATTTCTAGATTTGCAAAATGCTTTTGATATCGTTCCTGACAAAGCGGCTTCTGACAAAATTTCGTGTCTGTGGTGTATCTTCTTAGTTGTGCGACTGAAATCGTGCTTTCCTGTCAAAAGAGTCACAGTTCGTAGTAATCGACGGAAAGTCCTCCAGTAAAACAGAAGTGATATCTGGCGTTCCGTAAAGAAGTGTTATAGGCCGTCTGCTGTTTCTAACCGATTTAAGAGACGATTTGAGCACCTCTCTTAGATTAATTGCAGATTATGTGATTTACCGTCTAGTAAAGTCGTCATAACATCAAAACCAGTTGCGTAATGATTTAGACACAGTATGTGTATGGTGCGAAAAGTGGTAATTGGCCCTGAATAATGAAAAGTGTGAGGTCGTCCACATGGGTGCTAAAAAGAATCCGTTAAATTTCAGTTACACGATAAATCAAACAAATGTTGAGGCTGTCAGTTCAACTAAATACCTGGCATTTACAATTACGAACAACTTAAAATGAAATGTTCTCGAGTAGGCAAGCCAAAGACCGAGTTTTCTTAACAGAACACTAAGAAGATAGGACAGCTCTACTAGAAAGACTACCTACACAGCGATTTCCCGTCCTGCTGCGTGGTACTGGATCCTCACCAGAAAGGATTGACTGAGGACATCGAAAAAAGGCAGCTCTTTTTTCTTTTATCGTGAAATAGGGCAGTGAGTATCAAGGATATGATACCGGAGTTACGGCTTTTTCGTTGCGGAGTGATCTTTTCATGAAATATGAATGTTGAACGTCCTCCTCCGAATCTCAAAGTATTTTATTGACGCCCACATACATAGGGAGAAATTATCATTGTAACAAAATAAGTGAAATCTTGAATGTGAAAGCTGAATGGAACGGTGTGCTGGCCGAAACACAGGCAGCAGTACGCGCTCGATGAATTAGTTGAAGAAATGATTCAACCAGTATACGAACTTCTATCCAATTAAGATTTGCTGAAAAGACACATTGGAGCCAGTGCACAAAATGACGACGAGAGCTCCAACGCTTGCGTTTGGAAACCGGGACTGAAACATCTTCATTGTGGGGCAGAAGCTGTTGACATAGCAGCATACAATTATAGAACTGCAGATATATTCAACGAAGGTTATTCGTCTATCCTGAAGACGATGAACGTGTTAGGAACCGTCATGGGAACGGACAGTAAACACTTCGCGGAGTTATTTTACAGGAAACGCGTGGCAGCCGAGGAGCAAGGAATGTCTCAGTTTGTTAAAAGAGCTCGAATTGAAAAAAATACAGCACCAGATTCAGAACCAGAGCTTGTCTGGGGAAGTGGAGGGGTACCTGGACTTCAGATTAACCCTAAGTTTTGAAACAACGTATTTTTTAACACTCCAAACTTCAAACTTTTCTCGAACCAACATTTTTCAGCGCGCAAAGCGTTCTGTAGCCTCGGCAGATTAACTGAATCATTTCATTTTTTAAGTAAAAGGTAATAAATTTAGTGAGAGCTTTTCTCATTAGAATTTTAAATAATTCTTTAAACATCTGAACCTTGAAATACATGCCAAAAAACTGACCTGTTTTTCAAATAGCTAACGTGATGAGCCCCCAAATTCATTCTAATTTAAGAATTTTTTATAGGTTTCGGAAATAGCCACGAGCCTATATAAAGCTTCACATAAACTACCACGCGCCACGAGGCGTGTACTTTGATAAAGGCTGCAGCCACTACTGTTAATTTTTTAAGAGAGAAATTTTTTTCCGTACAAGAATGCATATATAATAAAGTGCAAACCCCCATTTCAACAAAAAGCATCCTTGTATGAAAAAAAACTAGCCTCTCGGCCAGAACTTCTCCTTAAAAGTGATTGGAGTGCGACGCGATTTTTATTTATTGACTTTGGAGTAGTGAGAAGTTTACTTCTGTTTCGTGAGTCGAAGCGATGCTGGTGATCATTGTCTACAATAATTGGGTAGTGTGACAGTGCTGAATACTCCAGGTTCGCCAATACAAACTTCAATAAGCTTTGTGGAGTAATACGTCTCGTAACTTGCTTTGCGCACCCACAGTGCTAAGAGTGCGCGACTTCTGGCCGCGACCGCAGGCGGGGCTTGGTGCGACGCTGCGATAGCTCTAAAGAACGAACAAAAGGAACGTTTAAGAATCTTACTAGCATCTTATCAGTTATGGTGCTTTTCCACTACAGAGAGATTTTAGTTGATTTTTCTATGCCACAAAAGTAACGGATACATCAACAACCAATGCAGGGCAACGAGCGACATAACGAAGTGGTTACAACACCAGTCTCCCATTCGGAAGGGCGTTTGTTCAAATATGCATCTGGTCATCCAGATGTAGTTTTTCTGTGGTTTCCCTAAATCGCTCCAGGCAAATGATGGGATGGTTCCTTTGAAGGGTATGGCTGAATTCCTTCACATACTTATATATATATTCCAAACATAGTACCCTCTCTAATGACATCGATGTCGATGGGACGTTATACCATAACCTTACGTCCTTCATTCGCTGCTGGGCTAGAAGTGCTGTTCACAAGAGAAACAGTGTGAAATTGGTTCAATGAACCCTCTGCAAAGCACTTAAGTGTGAGTTGCACATTAGTCATTTAGAAGCAGATGTAGATATTGGTGGCACTATTAGAGATCTTATTTCACTTTCGCATGACAACTCCTGAAAATTGTTTCACATATATCAAAATGCATCTGATTCGTTGTACAGTAAGTATGGTGGCAGAATAAATGAAGGTCAGATTCGCACCTTACATGAGAGCTTTATATATCGCAGTTAGAAGGTAAATATGATACCTAACGTAATTCGGCACTTATGAGCAAATTTGCCTATCAGTATGTAATGCAAAAAGGGATGATTGTCAATCGATGGTAACTAACACCATTCCTATATAATGCATGTCTTTGAGTGGAAGGTGGAACAAGCAGTGCAAGGCGATTTAGTTTGAGTGCCAGAGGGACAAGGGCAGAAGCGAAGGCGCGCAGCAGGGGTTATTACAGAAACCACTCAAAGCGGTGGCAGGCAGAAAGTCAACAACCCAACCAAGTGACTCAGGTGGGAGAAACGCGTGTAGCGGCACATCTGCAGAGGCTCAGAGAAGGAGCTTTAGAAAGCTGCGTTTCAGAATTCCAAAGGGATACGAACAAAAACCAGTGACGCATTTCGATCACATGTCCAGCGAGTGCGACACACGTTAAGGTCAATGTACTTTAGACGTCCAGGACGGGCACAAAACGTCCGATTGACGGAAACGCACTAGGAAGGAGAAAAATACTGAAGTTTTGACACAGTTTAATAGAAGGGACATTGTGATTGGTAGAGAGAGTTTCCACAAAATAAAAGGAACGCTCCTATTGGTCGAAAAGGCCGTGACGTAAAGAATGAATGAACCCAGCTGGGGGAGGCAGTTCGGCCATGAGTAAGACAAGAGAGAAATTTTTGAGGACTCTTCTCTGAACTGGCGTCAAGTGCAGAACGGAGGGCTTAATGCTCTGTACGACGCAGAGAAGAAATTAGTGTGAACACAGCATTTACAGAGGGCTGAAATCCAGCTAGAAATTAACTGTAGCAACATTTAGCTCCAACTGTGGAGAAACGAGCCAGCCAATTAGTTAATTGTTCTTTTGAGAACTGTGAGGGCACTATAATATGCGTGCTGCTCGAACCATGTGCGTGTATATGACCAGTTACAAAGACTAGGGCTTATTACATGTTTTCTCACATAACGAGAAACATAGGGAAAGTTTCTGCTGGAAAGTTCAGTAAAGGTCTAATTAGTTTTATAGGAATTTCGGCGGAAGAGAGTGGGCTAGCAGACGACAGCTCGTCGCAGCTTAAGGTAAACACTGCATTCAGAGGCGTAAACTTGATGGGTCACCAGCTTGCGTCCACTGTAAACTCGAGCGACCTTGGGTAATCTTTCGCTCAATTTGTCACATAACTAACCATCCACCGTAGACTTGATTGTCATCCTAAATCGCACCGAACTTTGAACCGAATCGGACGATTTTCGTAGTACTGGCCAACATCATAACGTATGTGTAGGAACAATTTTGTAAAGAAACTTCTAATTAAACTTTAATATTGTTGTGTTTAGGATTAATATTCTTTCTGAGAGTTAATACTTAATATTGTTGCGTTTAAGATTATTTCAGTTTTTGATGTTGGTGAGATGCGTTATCCTGACAGCTGTTTTTATGTTGTCAAATTGAAAAGTATGTGAAAGTGTGTATTTTTGTGCTAAAAATTGCGACATTAAACATGTCATTTCAACTGTCACAGTTGTTCTCAATCCTAGAATAAGTAACCACCTTACGTTCATGTGCTCCAGCTTTTCGTTAAGCAGTGGTATGACACTTCATCATACTTACCCAGCATTCTATCTCTGATCAGCCATTTCTCCTTAGTGTCAGTGATACTTATCTTTGCAGTCCCAGTCGCAGATAAAACAGTATGAATGCATACCCATAACAGCGTGATTACTCCCAAATCAACACAGACAGCCGAATTACTTGGTACTAATTGTGATACAGCCTGCATATAAATCTCACAGTTGTGGCGTCTCAGGCGTCATCTGCTTGATGCCCCAAGCGGCGACTTGTGACGGTTGGGATGTAAACCGACCCTGTTAATGCGATAGACTCAGAATTCTGCAAGTAGTCAGTTTCTTCATGCTTACTTGTATGCGTTCAGGTACAAAGCAGAAGCTCTATTTTCTCGCCGATACTAGATTCTACAAAGACACGAATGTTTGTTGAGTGATGTGGCGCAGTGATTAGCAAACTAGCGTCGCATTCGGTAGGACGATGGTTCAAATCCCCGTGCGGTCATCCAGATTTAGTTTTCCGTGACTCCCCTACATCGCTCCAGGCAAATACTGGAATGGTTCCTTTGAAAATATCACGGCCGATTTCCTTCGCCATCCTTCGGTAATGCAAGCTTCTGCTCCGTCTCTAATGACCTCGCTGTAGACGGGACGTTAAACTCTAATCGCCCTCCCTCACGAAACTACAATTTACTTTATTTCTTTTAATTGCTATATATTTTTTCTCTCTAAACCAGTCTTGACTAGTGCATGCGTAATCAGGTCATCCTTAGGTGCTTCTGAGGTTTATCTAGATGGATTTGTATTCAGAAGAGTTCTGTTGCTTCCATACGACAGCTTTCCGTCCCACTGAAACATCTTGGCTTTAGTAACATTTAACGTTTTAAGTTTTCATTTTGTTATTTAAAATAATTTGTATGCATTTTATCTCTTACAGGTAAACCAACAACATTCCTTCTCTTCAGAAAATCCTACCTTCTTGTTTCCAGCGAATTCTGGTGAGTACTTGTTTTTGCCCTTGAACCTCTAGCTTGGTCCGCCTTTTATGTATATAGATTTTACATGGCCACAATAACAATGATATTTTTATTTCTTATCTTAAACTGTTACATTATTCTCTTTGGTCAGCAGTATGCAGCGGTTTACGTCATAATATGGGAATACGTTTCTATCTGTTTTACTTGATAGGACTGTGATATATATTTACGACAATGCATCCATGGACATGATTATATTATTTTCCTCAAATTATTTATTTGTTGAAAACAGAATGTATAATGTAAACTGGGCGCTCCCGTAGTACACTATCAGTCTTTTGTACGCCGGAAGTGTTATTTCACACATAATATTCGTACTGCAACAAAATAGATGAATATTCTTGTAAGCGTAGCTACAATTTGTAATGAAGCAGCCTTTAGATTGTGTTAAGATATTTTACTTGCCTTCTTCTTGTAGTTAGCCGTAGAAACTTGTTGTACAATACATAATAATTTCGTATGAGGCATTCTGAGTTGTACTTCCTTACTTGTTTGTAGTGGTAATAAATTTCGCTTAAATTAAAAACTAATCCTGAAGCTGACAAGCGATGAAATTTTCTTTGAGTTGCGAAGAAGCCAGTCTGATGGTAATGGTTGTCTACAGGGTGCGGCGCTTAAATCCGGGCAAATGAAACTGTTTTAAAAACGAATTTATTAAAACAAAATACAAATGAAAATGGTAGACCCTATCTTTCAAGAGTAACGTTACTTGATGTAACCCCCTTCTCCCGCAATGACCGCCACCAATCTCGTCCTGAAGCAATAGCATACACTCTTCAAAACAGCGCTGTCCATATTCGCGAATGTTGCTTCGATAGCGGTGCCTAGAGATCCGACATTAGGGTGCCTCGTCTTATTGGTAACTCTTTCGGCTAAGCTCCAAACATAGTAGTCGAGGGGGTTTAAAAAAGGGCTATTCGGAGGGCAGAACACCTTTACCAGAACATGTCAACGTTATCAGAAAGCCAGTTTTGGACTGAATGGATCATAAGAGCCGGTGCACCGTCCTGTTGAAAGACATTGTTTCCCCGAAGCCACAGTTACCATTCGCGGTTTCACGACATTCGTCAAAACTTGCAGATAAACTATTTCTGTGACAGTTTGTCCCATTTTCAAGGAAATGAAGCGGCATGATCTCACTCTCACTGGACAGAACCACTTCCCCGAAGCTTTATACTTGGCCACAATATCGTAAACAATTGATCGCCGCCCGCAGCTCGTGGTCGTGCGGTAGCGTTCTCGCTTCCCACGCCCGGGTTCCCGGGTTCGATTCCCGGCGGGGTCAGGGATTTTCTCTGCCTCGTGATGGCTGGGTGTAGTGTGATGTCCTTAGGTTAGTTAGGTTTAAGTAATTCTAAGTTCTAGGGGACTGATGACCATAGATGTTAAGTCTCATAGTGCTCAGAGCCATTTTTGAACCAATTGATCGCGCGCCGCGCGTGATTAGCCGAGCGGTCTGGGGCGCTGGAGTCATGAACTGCGGCTGATACCGGCGGAGGCTCGAGTCCTCCCTCGGGCATGGATGTGTATGTTTGTCTTTGGGATAATTTAGGTTAAGTAGTATGTAAGCTTAGGGACTGATGACCTTAGCAGTTAAGTCCCATAAGATTTCACACACATTTGAACATTTTTGAATTGATCGCGAGTACCAGAAAAATCGAACTGCTTCAGTGGGCAAACGCCCAGCGCGAAGACCTTCGATAATCGCGGCTCTTCTGTTGTATTCCACACATGTCCGCAACATCTCGGCCATTTTGAGGTTCTGACTGTTTACTGGATGTCTATGGCTTTCAAGAACGCCAATCGTGACCTCCGGCGGAACTACTATGTGGCGGAAAATTCAAATCGAAAATTGCCCGTATTTAAGCTCCGCACCTAGCCTTACAAGCAAAACGGTAGCATATCGTAAAAGCGAGTAAACAAAATATAAAGCAATGATTGCCGCACAACTCGTACTGATTGCGCCGAGCAGTACTCGGATAACGCAACGTGAAGAAGAGAATCACAAAGGTGCAGTAACTCATGACAATATAGCTGTCCAACAACAAAATAGCATATTATTATGTGTGGAGGCTCAACAACTCTTTTTTGGAAATAAAGCAAAACTAAATCAAAACTAAGCAAAACTAAGGTAGATCGCTAAAAATTGTATTTTATCTACCACAGCGTTTGGGCTAGTGGAATCATCAGATAAAAACTTAGAACTCGTAAAACAGAGTTTAGTATCAGGAGAATAAAATCTCTGCATCTCAGTGATCAGATTTGTTTGTAGAATTTATATTCTCTGTTAATAATCAGCGAACCACTAATACGGATACAATAACACCACGCATTTTATTTGGGTTACGAATTTCTGTCGACAGCCATTCCTTAGCAAGGCAAGAGACCATTTTTGTTGTTGTTCAAACTACATGCAAAATACATCCATGTAGCCAGTGAAGAAATTAATACTGACGCGGCCGGCCGCGGTGGCCGTGCGGTTCTGGCGCTACAGTCCGGAACCGCGGGACTGCTACGGTCGCAGGTTCGAATCCTGCCTCGGGCGTGGGTGTGTGTGATGTCCTTAGGTTAGTTGGGTTTAAGTAGTTCTAAGTTCTAGGGGACTTATGACCTAAGATGTTGAGTCCCATAGCGCTCAGAGCCATTTGAACCAATACTGAAGCGTTTTCCAATATATTATGTTCTCTGACATCTATTTATCCGCTGGAGTAATAAAGAGTATGGTAGGCGCTTCTTTTTGTAGAACTGTACGGATAATGTAATTCCAAAACCACACAGCCAATTTTAATTGTTGTTGTTGTTGTTGTTGTGGTCTTCAGTCCTGAGACTGGTTTGATGCAGCTCTCCATGCTACTCTATCCTGTGCAAGCTTTTTCATCTCCCAGTACCTACTGCAACCTACATCCTTCTGAATCTGCTTAGTGTATTCATCTCTTGGTCTCCCTCTACGATTTTTACCCTCCAAGCTGCCCTCCAATACTAAATTGGTGATCCCTTGATGCCTCAGAACATGTCCTACCAACCGATCCCTTCTTCTGGTCAAGTTGTGCCACAAACTTCTCTTCTCCCCAATCCTATTCAACACTTCCTCATTAGTTATGTGATCTACCCATCTAATCTTCAGCATTCTTCTGTAGCACCACATTTCGAAAGCTTCTATTCTCTTCTTGTCCAAACTATTTATCGTCCATGTTTCACTTCCATACATGGCTACACTCCATACGAATACTTTCAGAAATGACTTCCTGACACTTAAATCAATACTGGATGTTAACAAATTCCTCTTCTTCAGAAACGCTTTCCTTGCCATTGCCAGCCTACATTTTATATCCTCTCTACTTCGACCATCATCAGTTATTTTGCTCCCAAAATAGCAAAACTCCTTTACTACTTTAAGTGTCTCATTTCCTAATCTAATACCCTCAACATCACCCGATTTAATTCTACTACATTCCATTATCCTTGTTTTGCTTTTGTTGATGTTCATCTTATATCCTCCTTTCAAGACACTGTCCATTCCATTCAACTGCTCTTCCAAGTCCTTTGCTGTCTCTGACAGAATTACAATGTCATCGGCGAACCTCAAAATTTTTATTTCTTCTCCATGAATTTTAATACCTACTCCGAATTTTTCTTTTGTTTCCTTTACTGCTTGCTCAATATACAGATTGAACAACATCGGGGAGAGGCTACAATCCTGTCTTACTCCCTTCCCAACCACTGCTTCCCTTTCATGTCTCTCAACTCTTATAACTGCCATCTGGTTTCTGTACAAATTGTAAATAGCCTTTCGCTCCCTGTATTTTATCCCTGCCACCTTTAGAATTTGAAAGAGAGTATTCCAGTCAACATTGTCAAAAGCTTTCTCTAAGTCTACAAATGCTAGAAACGTAGGTTTGCCTTTCCTTAATCTTTCTTCTAAGATAAGTCGTAAGGTCGGTACAATTTTAATTATCAAGCGGAAATTACACTCCAGTGAAGATTGACTGTTTTTTCCTTGAATATTAGGCAGTTAAAGTTTTCACAGAAAAACACTGCATTGTGTGCTGTGAAGCATTAATATGCTTTTGTTCCTATCTCGAACAAGTTACCACATTGGTTCAGCTCAGGCTGTAATTCCATAAAGCGTAGACATTAAGTTCTCTGGAGTAGACTACTAACTCACTATGTCTTAATGATTAAATGGGTCGCTGTGTAAGGAAATGCTGACCTCTTTTCAGAGGCGCTTTTAATTTCCCCCTAATTAGCGCTGCAAACAGCTTATTTCAGCTCCCTACTGCTTTGTGTGCTGAAAATGCAACTCGGCTCCTTCTTTGTGCTGAAAATGCAAAGACGTGTATGTCCTCGCAAAATGAGTTTCTTCGCTGAAATTTAGCATCGTCCTCTCTATACTAGAGTACAATCTGACCATTAATGTGATTTTCACAATTAATAAGCTCATTGTTCATAGTTTTGAAATGATGATGGCATGGCATTGATGGCCGGGAGTCCCCATCTGGGGAACTGCGGTCGCCGAGTTGCAAGTCTTTTCAGTTAATAGCACACTGGGAGACATGCTCGTCGATGATGATGAAGTGGTGATGAAGACAACACAACACTCAGTCCCCAAGCGGAGAAAATCTCCGATCGTGACGTGAATCGAACCCATGCCCGCTGTATGGCAGTCAGAAGCACTGACAATTCAACTGAGGAGGGCGGACAGTTTTTAAGTAAGTTGTTACGCTAGGACACTCCATACGAGGTCTTCAATCTTTTCTTGGTGTGGAGGCTCACGTGCGTGCTCAGCAGAAGGTTCGTACTCCGGAGTGCGCTCTTGGCAAGTAGTGTTCTCTTCATTTCCTTGAGACATCGACTGTTTTCCTCCACATTACTACCGAGATATCGAAATTCAGTTACATTCTCGATTGCTCACTGCCTGTTTTTATGTCAGTCTTGCCTTCACCTCCTTTCTTGACTATAGCTGTGACGTTTGTCTTCTTGGTATTTATATTTTAGTTCTTACCTCTTCAGTCAAGACACTAAGCATTTTATTTTGTCCCTTCTGTCACTACTGCAATGTGATCAGCGAATCTGACGCAGTGTATATGCAGGCCATTAATTTTGATTACAGATGTCTTTTCTGTCCTTGTTGTTACTGCCTCATCGATGAACGTATTAAACAAATAAGGTGATACAGGACAGACTGTCTCACTCCCCTTCAGATTTTTGCTCCTTTCTTGCAATATCCAGTTCAATTCTTTGACCTTTGTATATACTCAAAATTACTCACCTGTCCTTCCAATCAAGTTCCACTTTCCGTATTGCTTTAAATAATAACATCCGATCAACCATACCAAATTCGTTCTCTAGGTCAATGAATACTGTACACATTTCTCTGTTTACTTCTGACCTTCGACGTAGTGCCGAAATTGCTTCCCTCGTTCCTTTTCCTGATTTGAAACCAAACTGCTCATCTGCTAAGTTCCAACCTGTTTTCTTATTAATCCTGACTTTAACTATCGACGTAATTTTGTTGATACATGTGATAGAAGGTCTAGAGTTGTATAAATTGTACAGTCCTTGCATTTGCCCTCTTGCGTAATATAATGGTGCTAACTTTTTTTTTGTAGTGAAGTGATCTGACACCCTCTTCATAACGTTTGCATACCACAGTAAACATTTTAGCGTTGATGCTGTCACTGTTGTTTTGTAGGAACTCTGCAGCGATGTCTATGCCCTTTGCTCTGCTTGATTTTAACCTATTTAGTGCCGGCCGTGGTGGTCTAGCGGTTCTAGGCGCTCAGTCCGGAACCGCGCGACCGCTACGGTCGCAGGTTCGAATCCTGCCTCAGGCATGGATGTGTGTGATGTCCTTAGGTTAGTTAGGTTTAAGTAGTTCTAAGTTCTAGGGGACTGATGACCACAGATGTTAAGTCCCATAGTGCTCAGAGCCATTTGAACCATTTTTTAACCTATTTAGTATAAGGAGGAAGTCTTCTTATCGATGGTCCATTATTATTTTCTGAATTCGTTTTTCATCTTCAATATACTCATCTGAGCCTCCAAATTCAGCACCACTGTACAGGACTACAATGCACTCTTCCCATCCGGCACTTTCATCATTGTCAAACAGCAGCTTCTCATTTTTATCTCTCACTTTGTTACTCTTGGTTCTCTATCTGTCCTGCAACAATTTAATCTTGGAGTAAGCTTCATCGTAATATTTTCATAGGGAATACACCGACTAATTTTATGGCATGTCGTTACTTTTTATTTTTGCGACCGTCTAGTTACATTCGAATGAAACGATTTTTGTGCCATATGCGTTTCTCCTTTAGTCTTCGCAAAACATATTCAGTGGCCTGGAATATGTAGATATTTTTGTTTATACTATTTAATTTATATTTAAGGTGTTGTATAATAAGTCATAAACAGTTCTCGAACTTTTAGCTTTTCTAATAAATTAAAAGTTTGTGGATGTTTATCTACATGTTGTACGTCTGCTCCTTTGTTGTTGCTGATCTACTATTAAAACTGCCATTTAAAATTTTTTTTCCAGATCTCACAGCACTAGGAACTAAACACTCGTTAAATTTTTTGTTTTGGTTGGTGTTGCCAACAGTCGAATGCTATTGCCAACTGTCGAATGTTATTGCAACTATTGGATGTTTTTATATGATATCTGCGATTTGTGTGTGTGTGTATGTGTGTATGTGTGTGTGTGTGTGTGTGTGTGTGTGTGTGTGTGTGTGAACTGCTGTTGGTTTCAGTATGATCAGATTGGCGTTTTTTTCTGATTTCTCCCCCCCCCCCCTCCCTCCCTCTCCCCCTTGCTCTCTCTCTCTCTCTCTCTCTCTCTCTCTCTCTCTCTCTCTCTCTCTCTCTCTCACACACACACACACACACACACACACACACACACACACACACACACACACACACACACGTGCGTGCACACATTGCAGATATCATGAAAGCACATCTAACAGATACAACATTCGGTACTTGGCAATGACATACAACAGTTTGTACACCAACCAAAAGAATAAATCAGTACAAGTGCTGTGTTCATAGTGCTGTGATGTTCGAAAACAAAAATTTAAAATGGCAGTCATAAGAGCAAGAACAGCAATAACAAAGGAACAAAATCACAACATGTAGATAAACATCCACGAAATCAGTAAGCAGAACTTGAAATTATTACTGATTTATGTAAAAGCTAAAAGAGTCGGAACTCCAGAACTGTTTCTAGCATATGTATCCAAAATATGTACATGTGCTTGGCCACTGAAGATGCATTTCAAAGAATAAACGTGAAATGTGTGTGGCACAAAACTTGTTTCATTTAGTTGTAGTTAGATGTTTCCAAAACAAAAATTATCTAGATATCATAATATTATAGGCAACTGAGAATGACACGACAACAAAAGTTAAGAAAGTGATTAGCTAATTTATCTGCCATCCAAGCCTATTCGTCATTTAACATAGTATGACCTAAACACATCTCTACGCTGCAATTTCTACCGGAGAGACACGTTAACTCTGGTTGGACCTGGTTGTTAGCGTTCCCTGGGGATCGTTTTCGCTTTGAAAGGTGGCACTGAACTAGGACGGGGTGGCGTTGAGAGGGGGGTATATCGTAATGAAAGGGGCGGGGACAGCTTGGGCTGGATTATTTTGCTTTGATGATTGTTCTTTTATGTAGAAACAGGCAAAAATGTACGTGAATAGTATTTCCTGGATATAGGAACGATAATAGATGTTAGCAAAATCCAAAATCATTGATTAAAATGCTATTCATTTGGCCAGTTATTTAACAAATGCGATAAGAACTTAAAAATATCCTGAAAATACTAAAATGCTTTTAAATTCAATTTTGTTTCCACAAGCATGTGTATTGTCAGCAGGTATTCTGTCATGAAGGGAGTATGCATCTTCAAAGGGGATGAGCTGAGGCTCAGGGATGCTCAGAGAAGGCAATTCTTTGAGCCCATTCGGCATTGACCAACTATTTAACAGCAACAAAGCATCAGTACTGACACTGCTTGTATGTTGTCATATCTGGCGTCTCTCTTGTTTTTGGAGGAAGGTGAAAGCTGTGACCTCTAGTCAGTGACGTAGCCAGTGCATTTTGGATGCATATTTTCTCAAAATTGCTGAGAAACAGAAGTGCCACCAGTATTAGAATAATTAATTGCCTAAGCAAGGATAACTCATTCGTGAAAAGACATCATTAAATGAAGGTATGAAGCTTACCAGAGTAAGTGGCCACCTTTGACAACTGTATATTGGCAAATCGAGTAAGGCTATTTAATTTTTTTCAAACTTTGGAACAAAACTTTGAGAAACACAACATCTGACGCACGTTTTTCGAACAATCTACTCTTACTACTGACAAACACTTCCTTGCTTTCTACGCTGCTCTGCAAACTTTGAGTACGAGATAGATAAAGTGCCATTGCTTGTTAATTATTCCCTGTAAATGGATGAATGTGTGGAGCATGTTGCCAGAGGTCATCCAGTCGTGCTCAGAAAGCTGGACGTCACAGAGCAGAACGTACTGGTCGATGCGCAAAGAGAATAAGCCATTGCAGTCGCCGTGCCACTGCCAACTACAGCAGCAGGTGACCGTTACATTGTGCATCAGCGAAGAAGGGACCTATGTCAAACAGTGAGTGCTATTGCAGTACATTTATCAGGACTGCACTGTTTGCGATGGTGCCAAGAGCGTAGGGATTGGAACAATAAGCACATTCAATCAAGTAGTGATAATGGACGTACCCTCACATGGCGAGAGGTGGGAACATGTAAAGCATCCAGGAACATGGTCGAACATAATCATTTTGGTGGGTCAGTTGTTACGGTGCGGAGATGCATAATATTGTATGGGCATACTGACGTCCAAATCATTGAAAACGGTACACTAATCGGTTAACGCTGTTGGACACTGTACTCTCTCCGCATGTGCACATTCTCTTCTCAGTGGTACGTCCAGCCCTGACTTCATTTTTATGGACAACGATGTGTGACCGTACCAGACGATACGAACTATAGGATTCGGCGAATGTACTGTCCTGCCCATTTACCAGAAAATCTGTGGAATACTTTGAGAAGACGTACAGCAGCATGTTCATGTGCAAGAACGATCGTCGAACAGCTGTCAACCACACTGACGGAGCAATGGAACACACTACCACAAGGAACCCCTTACCAACCTAGTCGCCAGTGTGGGAACACGTAGCAGAGGGTATATTGCTGTCTATCCTGATGACGCACCATATTAAGAACCATGTCCCGCTGTTTGCAATGTTCGGGGAAACGTCATACATCACGGTGACTTCAATGTAATTATTGTCTTTGAATAAAAGTGTCATTTCTGTTCACCTCGTTGCCTATTTCTTTCAGTTATCTGCCTTCTATGTATGATCCAAGTTTAATCGGGTTATGTTACTTGGCTGCGATACATCGTATGAGAGTTACTTTCATTCTTAAGTCTTGCGCACCAGTGTAAAATATCTCATTATTAATTTAAAAATGTGGGAGATTTACATGCTATCAGCGAAAAATTTGTTACCCCACAGTTGAAGAAACTGTCATCCCTGTGCTGGGATTTGACGCATCTTCCAGGACATATACAATTTGTTTGAGTTCTGATAGTACAGAGAAGAACCAGTCGGACATGGTGGCCTAGAGTAAGACGCATACCTGAAAACCGAAAGGTCGTGGGATTGAATCCCATTCGGACAACGGAAAGTTTCAGTCTGCTTTTAATCTAGCGTTCATCTAAACAAGAGATGTATAGGCAGGAACGACATTCCCACGTTCAACTGTAGGTTCCTTTCCCTGGATTGGTAACTGAGATAGTTTAGGGACACGCAGATCGACGAAGTGTCGTCCAATTTGAAGAAGTGCACCCGGCTATTGAGCCACATAGAATTATTATTATTATTATTATTATTATTATTATTATTGCTATCGAGGAGAATCACAGAAATGGCGTTAGGTGTGGAAAATATAAAATTGAACCAAAAATTATACATCATTATTAAATGTACGATTTAATCTGAAGAAGTAAACTTTGAACACTTTCATTGTTAAAAAATAGTTTTGGACGCAAGCGTATGTTATATACAAATTTTGCAATCATGAGTAGAGAACAGGTAAACTTCTGCTATGGCATGTATCGAGATGGGGGAGGGTAGTGGGAAAGGTGCGCTGGGGCCATTGTTAGGAAGTAAGGTGATGTTTTGTCCATAAAATTTGAGGACCAGGAGACGATTCATAGTTGGACGAATATACCACATTTATACCAAGGTGCAGGCCTTTTGTGGCCCAGCGGTTCTAGGCGCTTCAGTCTGGAACCGCGCGACCGCTACGGTCGCAGGTTCGAATGCTGCCTCAGGCATGGATGTGTGTGATGTCCTTAAGATAGTTAGGTTTAAGCAGTTCTAAGTTCTAGAGGACTGATGACCTCAGATGTTAAGTCTCATAGTGCTCAGAGCCATTTGTATATGCCAAGGTATTGCACCATTCAATTAAGCGCGCTCCAATTTTGAAAATTAAAATCGTAAAGAAAGAGTTTTTTGGTGCGTTACTAGAAGGCTAAATTTATTTTACATAGAAATGGATACACATGGCCAATCCAAACAATAATTTTTATATGACAGTCATTGTCAAAAAGGAAAGCCTAAGTTGATTACCTACATGAGAAGCAGACAACTACACGATAAATAACCGGCGTTACTCATTATTATTGACAAATGTCATCATTACTGGTAAGCTCAGAGGAGCCTACATAAAAAACATATTCATTTTCTCTTTCTCTGTCATCCTTCGTATCGTTCCAGAGAGCATCATTCTCACTCCCGTCCAGAGTATTTGAAATACGGCATTTCCTGGATAATTTTACGATCATTCCAGGCAGCCGAAACCGTGTGTGATAACGAGGAGTGCAACACGCTTGATTTTTCCTGTCAGATTCAGCTCACGGTTTGGTTCACAAAAACATTTTTCGTACTGTTTTGAACGTAGACTTTGAAAGGTTTATTTATACTGACGTACACGGGTTGTAACACAGAAATCATTCCTCCAGGAATAATGACATGGTCACTGGCTAGGCTGTGGATCTCGTTTTTTGCGTCGTCAGTGAGATGACCACAAAATGCATCAAGACAAAGCATTATTGGTATTTTGGAAAGCCCATCAGGAAGTAGTTCCCTTACACTCCGGAGTCAGTTAAGCATTAAAGCTAAAGTTATCCATCCGTTCTCTTAATTTGGAACAATGACGTCATCAGTGAACAACTTTTCATTTTTGAGGGTACTGTGGCTTGTTTTCCCCTTGAAGATTAAGAAAGGGGGAAGTTTGCACCTACCTGCTATGAATGCCAGGATTACAGTTACGACCTGTTTTTCATACCTTGCTGTCTTCGTGGTAACTTCCTTTGTCTCCTTCGCATAAATCTTGTAATTACGGGGCGTCTCATCAGCGTTACCTATTTGGCCAATTGAAAAATTATTCGCTTTCCAACGTGTGGTGACATACCATTGAAATTCTTGAAGTTTTTGCCTTGTATAATGTGGAAGCTTTTAGAATACGGCGTCGTAGAGATAAGTCCGCTCGTTTCTTGGAGCGATCAACCCATCTTTGGCTACCCTTAATCTCTTGCCTCCGGAAATGAAGAACTAACTGCAGGTACCTCATTGGCTTTGTTTCTTATGGTGTAATTAGTCAAAGGTTGTCCGTTCTTCCTACTTTCATGGACGAATTACAAATCTCTTACTTCAGCGACCGGGTATCTTTCTTTGCGAGGGACGTTGAATTTCTGTCTAGTAGCGATACTTGCAAATAAAAATAAGTGAACACTACTCTCAGCTGCAATTAACTTTCATCCCACCCTCCTATTACCATATTTTTCTGCAGTAAGAATTGCTTCACGCTTGAAAATAGAATCATACAATGTTCTTCTCTGGTTGCCTTCCATTTCGTGACTACGTAGTGCAAACACACTAAGCAGTAATAGGCCAACAATAATGTAACGAAGTTTAGAATTACAATAACGCACTGTGGTGTAAGGAAAAACACAGAAATTTCTGTTATTGCCTGTGAATGACGGATTCATATTTGTACTCAAATGTAATGTGCCGTCGAATCTTAGTCGCATCCGTTTTGAATTCTGTATATGGTAAAATAGAAAAATTTCGTGTTGGATTCGCATAAGTACGGTATTACGACGTGTTACGGAATTAAAATATTGCCATTCAAATTATATGCACTAAAGAACTATTCTACTAAAGTGTATCGGCCACAGTGCAATTAAAAATTATAGCTCTGATCTTACCAACGCAACAAATTACTCTCCATCTTAATACGCACTCTGACGTTCGCCACACCAACCAGTTCCCAACGAGTTTCGTGTGACCCAGTGAGGTATCTTGGCCGCTTATCTGGCCGCTCCCCAGTGTTTACTTAGTCTGTGACGCAAGCACGTTGCAGCCATATGGCCTGTTACAAGCTCGTGACCATGGGCACGCTCGCTCTCTCTCTGCGTCTGACAATCTCTGACAGTGAGATTCGCTTGCGTTGTAACGTAAAACCTCTATTCTGTTTTACGTCCAAGTCTTGGAAACAAAGATGACAGAGACTCATTGTTGTTTATTTGTGGATACTGACTGTCCCGGCACTGTACTGCTCCTCTGCTTCTCCGGCCCTGCGCCTGTGATTTATGGCCCAACGTTTCCACCAGTTACTCCGGCTGGACACAAACAGTTTCGCACACATAAACTGAACTGTCTTCAGTAGAGGAAGAAACAGTTGTAACCTGCATACCACTCCACACTACAGTAGCGGAACACTCACGTTGACATGGTTGCAGTTTTGGAGAAATGGTTACCTTATCGCCTTGGTGACCGAAATACTGAAGAATTGGAACACGACCGCTAGTAGATACGTTTTGTACTACAGGGCGACAATCACTGAACTATATGAAATAAAATCGTCACAACTTCTGAACGGTTCGCTTTAGAACGTTCAAACTGTACGTTTGGCCGCGGCGCATAATGGGAATTAGTATGCGCATGCGCTCGTTCCTTGTTGTTGTAGGCCGTTTGCACCTGAAAATGTCACGGTACAGTGTGCCTGAACGTATAGCGCTTGTGAGGGTCTACCATGCTAGCAATAACAGCCCAATTGCGGCTCAAAGGAAGTTTGCGACCGAGTTCAAGCTGAAGACACCCGGTCTAAGTGTGCTAACAATCAAGAACTTGATTCGCAAGTTTGAGAGAACGAGTAGTGTTCGTGATGACAGTGTTGGCAATGTCGGTCGTCCAGAAATCACTCATACATGCACTAGTGGTAGTTAGTGTAATACATGCGACAGGCCTGAAGATGACGTTCCTGGAAGTCAAAACTAGTTGCTAATAAAAAAATATCAATATAAAGGCTGTTGGTGTAGTATTAACACAGTTCATCGACCAGTTGCCGCCCAAGCTCCTGAACCCAGGGGAAACTAAATTTACTTCCATTAGGAGATCACTTCATAGCTTGTGCTTGATACTCGGTGAAACAGATGTTACAACGTGAAATTTTTCGCGCTTTATGTCACTTTACGTGCTTCCGTTATTTGAAAATATCGTTGTTGTGAAATAAGTTTTCCTCAAAACTTTAGCTTATATATCGCTTCAACTTGTACAGTAATTTAAATGGACCATACAGGCAATCCCAACTAAGTTAATTTTTTTTTATATTTTTGGCAAACATTTTCAAGCGAAATGTTCTTTCTGTTACTGATTTTAGACTTAGTGCTGGGAGATGAGTGACTATGAGTGGAGTTGAGAGCAAATGTGACAAAATGGACATTTATTACAAAGAGATTCCTTCGCTCTCACAGCACGCGTCGTACACAAAGAAAAACAATTATCGTATTTCTCTAAGATGTATGGGGCATTAATACCAACATTCTTTGACATCAGCATGTGAACCATATGGAAATAAATGAGTGTGGATACTATAGGAAGCAAATAACTCTGATTATCTCAACACACAATCATTCACATTACAAAAAACTACTGGAGAAATTAACACAGTGTATTTCTATCATCATGCACTGTGACGAAAGGACACACACCAAATACGATACGCTTGATAATATCCAATGGTTTTAATAGAATCCTAATCTACTGGAACATTCCCAGTCATATTCATATTAGTTCTACTCGGGGAGCTGCACGTGATGCGATTTACCGTAAAATTTGAATACACATATGGATGTTCATTCTACTCAATGAATTGAGAACTATTCCATTAACCAATCTCCTAGTGGGAGTCCTCCACTCTGACTCGCATGGTCATTGGTACCATGCGCAAATAAACGTGTAATCCGAATAGTCACAGGGGAGTCTAAATCACGATTGGAAACTTTAAAATTGAAAACAAGATTTACAGATTACGTGCCGAAACGGATCAGTAAACTGAAGGACTTCAGAACTTTACACAGCTGTAAGCCAGTATAGCGGGCAGACTCATGGTTCACAAAAACAAGGAAAATTGAAACAATATTCAGCCCGCAAAACGCAAGTGTGCATCAATTAATTAATAAACACCGAAGCAAGTTCTGAATTTACCTCTTAGAAACTGGCACCGATCCAGCTTCGTGGCTGCTCTAACTACTGAGAATCAGGCAACCTCTTCGACACTCCTTACATGCAGTTTGCCTACCTTCGCTGGAGCAGTCAGAAGACTAAACGTGTGGCATCAACATAAGTTCTAAAAGGAATCCGTTAAATTTTGGTCACACGATAAATCAGTCTAATCAAAAGGTCGTAAATTCAACTAAATGCCTAGGAACTACAATTACGAACAATTTAAATTGGAAAGAACACATAGATAATGTCATGGGGAAGGCAAACCAAAGACTGCGTTTCATTGGCAGAATACTTAGAAGATGCAACAGATCTACTAAAGAGACTGCCTACACTGCGTTTGTCAGTCCTCTTTTGGAGTACCGCTGCGCGGTCTGGGATCCTTAACAGATAGGATTAACGGAGTACATCGACAAGGTTCAATGAAGAGCAGCAAGTTTTTTATCATCGCAAAGTGGGGGAGAGAGCGTCACGGACATGATACAGGATTTGGGATGGACACCATTAAAACAAAGGCATTTATCGTTGCGGCAGAATCTTCTCACGAAATTTCAGTCACTATAGCATAGCCCCCGGTAAAGCAGAATAGAAATCAGTAGTCGATACACAACAATGGAAAATCATTATCTGCGCTCTTTCAATCGCAATTATGATCATCTTTGTCCCTTTGTATTTTTTTTGATTCATTATATTATCGATTCTGATGTTCTAGCCGACGGACACTACTTGTTCACGGTCTGTAACTGATACCTTTATCTGTAGTATTTATAGAATTTTGTTGAATATATATGAAATTAATAATTGTAATATGTGTTTTGTCAGTAGTGAGTACCTATCATGCATATGATTCAGTACGTAATAATTAAATGTTACTTTGGCCATTTGTGTAGGCTCATTATTGTAGCGACGTCATTGTTGACAAAAATTATATTAGTTCTATTAACAGTCATTTTAATGCTAAATGTATTAAAAAGAATAATCTCAATAAATTGAAAACGGCTCTTGTAATATTTTCCAATTCATATTAGGTCAGAGGTACAGTTTTTTAATTGATAGTAATATCTATAAATGCTCACGCTGCAATTGCACATAGGCATCTATCCTGGAGCATCCAGTCTCACAGACCGAGCGAGGTAGCGCAGTGGCTAGCACACTGGACTCGCATTCGGGAGGACGACGGTTCAATCCCGCGTCCGGCCATCCTGATGTAGGTTTTCCGTGATATCCCTAAATCACTCCAGGCAAATGCCGGGATGGTTCCTTTGAAAGGGCACGGGTGACTTCCTTCCCCGTCCTTTCCTAAACCGATGAGACCGATGACCTCGCTATCTGGTCTCCTCCTAGACACAACCAACGAGCCTCACAGAAAAAATAATTAAGCATTGTTTGGACGAATTATTGTGTGATATTAAAGAAGGATTTTTAATCCATGGTGAGTAAGACGGATGTCTTCATGTTTGGATACGTATGATATTGCTGGTGATAGCGCCCTGAAAAAAATTAGCCGTGGTTTTTAAGAAATATAAAAGAGTACTTTCAAAACCATTTCATACAACAGGAATAACGGCACAGTTATCGTTGTATGGAGCAGTATTTAATTTCATTCATAAAAAAATTACGTCATATCACCAACTTTCTCCTCAGAACGCGAAAATATTTTGTTGACGCCCACCTACAAAGGGAGAAACGATCATCATAATTAAATAAGGGAAATCAGAGCTCTCACGGAAAGATATAGGTGTTCGTTTTTTCCGCGCGCTGTACGAGAGTGGAATGACAGAGAACTATTGTGAAGGTGGTTCGATGAACCACCTGCCAGTCACTTAAGTGTGATTTGCAGAATATCCATGTAGATGTAGAAATTGATGTGGAAATTTACGACAGGTACATTTTAAAGTTCTCAACAACGGTGTATGGGTGGCAGCGGGGGTGTTGCAGAACTAGGAGGTCTTAGAGCGATCCTTTGTCGCTTAAGTCATGCACATGATAATACAGCAGCCCCCTTTGCCCCCTCCCCACTGTCCCCCTCCACTGCCCCCCCCCCTCCTTGTGAACACACCACAGGAGGGCAAGAAGCAGAAGTACTGAAAAGAAATAAAATCCCTTTACTGCTGCGGATCACGTTGTCGAATGGTTTCGAACAGTCCCTAGTCCCTAGTGTTTCTTCCCTGTATACCAGAGCAAAACTTGCGGATGTAGAGGTAATTTCGGGAGTACCGCAAGGAAGCGTGATAGGACCTTTATTGTTTACAATATACATAAATGACTTAGTTGACAACATCGGTAACTCCGTGAGGCTATTTGCAGATGACACGGTTGTCTACAAGAAAGTAGCAACATCAGAAGACTCGTACGTACTCCAGGAAGACCTGCAGAGGATTAATGCATGGTGCGACAGCTGGCAGCTTTCCCTAAACGTAGATAAATGTAATATAATGCGCATACATAGGGGCAGAAATCCATTCCAGTACGATTATGCCATAGGTGGTAAATCATTGGAAGCGGTAACGACCGTAAAATACTTAGGAGTTACTATCCGGAGCGATCTGAAGTGGAATGATCACATAAAACAAATAGTGGGAAAAGCAGGCGCCAGGTTGAGATTCATAGGAAGAATTCTAAGAAAATGTGACTCATCGACGAAAGAAGTAGCTTACAAAACGCTTGTTCGTCCGATTCTTGAGTATTGCTCATCAGTATGGGACCCTTACCAGCTTGGATTAATAGAAGAGATAGACATGATCCAGTGAAAAGCAGCGCGATTCGTCATGGGGACATTTAGTCAGCGCGAGAGCGTTACGGAGATGCTGAACAAGCTCCAGTGGCGGACACTTCAAGAAAGGCGTTACGCAATACGGAGAGGTTTATTATCGAAATTACGAGAGAGCACATTCCGGGAAGAGATGGGCAACATATTACTACCGCCCACATATATCTCGCGTAATGATCACAACGAAAAGATCCGAGAAATTAGAGCAAATACGGAGACTTACAAGCAGTCGTTCTTCCCACGCACAATTCGTGAATGGAACAGGGAAGGGGGGATCAGATAGTGGTACAATAAGTACCCTCCGCCACACACCGTAAGGTGTCTCGCGGAGTATAGATGTAGATGTAGATGTACTACAGTCAAATATCGTTCAGTGGGGTTGTAGGCCGACGATATCCCTGGCAGAAATGCCCAGGGGGTGGCAGCAGTGTCGAACTCTGTGGAGAACGTCGTCCTGTTGATCATTGTATTGCAAACCGTCGTTTCCGGCAGCGGGATGTTTAAGAATCAACGCCCAAAGGGAAGGGGTAGTTTCATTGACGCCATTTATGCCATCCCTGCGGCCTTTCCGCGTCGACTCTGAGCACCGGTTTATCTGAAATGCTTCCCTTGCACATCCATCACAAAACCGCTTGATTGCAACTCTGGGTGTCGCGGCTATAACCTCCATCCCAGAGATGGAGAAAGAAGGGTTAAATATGGGTAAGAGGGGCGTGTGACAACATACCCATCATGTGACACGTCTGCGGTGGTTTTGGTCAGAATTTTGGTGAACTTTGGTGCCAATGTGACATCATTAACCCAACTTAAAGTTCAAACGAACTTCAGAGCTGTGGCTATTTGTTAGCACTTGTCGACACCTTGCATTTTGAAGCGTCACTAAGCGCGATGGTGATGTCACAGGATGCCATGCTTTTGCGTTACAAAGGAAAGTTGTGGGCATCTTTGAGACGAATTTCAAACTTATGCCTCGGAATGGGCGACAGTTATGCGGTTTCGAAAAAGTAATACTTCAATTTCGTTGCGCATTTTGCACTTCTTTCCAGATCCTATCGCTTTCCTACTACTTTCAGACTTATGACCTGCCATGCTGCGACTCTTAATATGTTAACCTTTCGTTGGTTAGTCATTGGTTTTATCTTCATTGCCTCCCCCTTGTGAGTCCCTTCCCGAAGATACGAATGGGGGACTAATCCGGAATCTTTTGTCAATGAAGGCATCGTCATGACACTTCCCAATTACAGGGTATTTGTCTTGTGGAGAAACATTATGTGTCTTTAAGTTGTTTCCATTGCCTCCTGCCTTTTATGGGCTGTTTTAAAATCCAATCTCAAAAGGTCGCCATGAAATTGTGTCTGCTCCTCCGTCCTTTTGGACAATGTCGTAGGCAGAATGAAGGTGACCTGCTATACCAGAAGCCCTCGGCGGCCATTGCTGAAGACTTTCATTCAAAATTTAAATAGTGTCCCGGGGTGAACCCGTGATATTTTGATTACTGGTCATCGACACTACCCTAGACAACGGATACGGAACACACATGTTGGTCTACTGGTGGCGCTACGTCACAAAATGGTTCAAATGGCTCTGAGCACTATGGGACTTAATTTCTGAGGTCATCAGTCCCCTAGAACTTAGAACTACTTAAACCTAACTAACCTAAGGACATCACACACATCCATGCCCGAGGCAGGATTCGAAACTGCGACCGTAGCGGTCTCACGGTTCCAGACTGTAGCGCCTAGAACCGCTCGGCCACTCGTCCGGCCGCTACGTCACACTGATATATTCGACGTTTTAGCCACTAAATCCGATCCTACTTGGTTTTACTGATATGTTATGCTAGGCTCTTTGCCCCATAACAAAGTTACCACACATTTTCGTTCTCGACTGTAAACCCAGTTATGTACATAGTGATTTGTTCCACCGAAACCCTGTAATGCAACTTGAAATGGTGGTCTCGACTGCCAGTCTTCGGTTCTCTTCCGCCATTGACTGAATGAGATTTATTCCAAGTCTTAACTCCTTTGTAATTAGAAGTTTCGTGCACTTATTTGCAAACAGACCGGTTGCAACTTCCCGCACTTCTGCCTCTGTGCTTGCGGGGAGCGTCTTCTCACAGTTTCAGAGCGCCTGCCCTCTGCTGATGAATATTTATGGGCCGCTGCTAAACATCCTGCGCTCTGCCGTACAGCAACGAGCGCTTAGAGAAAGGCCTGCAATTATGCGGAGACGCTTGTCGCTGGCAGACCTTTTTAGCTTAGTAGGTGGACGGCTGTCTTTGTCGTCGCCACATTATTACCACGACTTTTCTTGAGGACAGAAAAGCATACCTGCGTTGTGGTACAGTTGTGTCTTTGGGGCAAGAAAGGGTCCCTCTTTGCCGCCTTTTATTTCCATGCCCTATTAACTTTTAATGCGCTAATAAACGTGTCTGTGCCATGGTCTTCTTGTCTGATACAGAGTAACTTCTAAATGCATCCGTTGTTTCTCCTGCAGGGCGGTTTGTAGAACAATACTTTACTTACAAACAGGATTTCTTCATTACGCTGCTTAAGTTAGGATGAAAGCGAGGTACACAAGCCTTCGCGTTTCAGTGCCAACGAAATCGGTATTGTTCTTATAGTGAACACAGAAGTGTTCTATTTGTGTTGACGGTCTTGATTGTCATATGATCAAGAAAGCTGTTCATTTACCTTCAATCGAAGTAATTTACTATGTTGCTCTCTCTCAACAATTGATACAGCGTTTTTTCGAAAGAATTACGGTGTTCTACTTCACTAATTACTTGATACCATGTTCTTTGTAGTCTCCCTAAATTACTTGGGTGAATACGTTTCCTTTGGAAGAGACAGAGCCGATATCCCGTCCCAGTCTTGTTAATATTAATTTGCGCCCCGTCTCTAATGACCTTATAGTTGACAGAAACTAAATGATTAATAATTCTCTGTATGTGGTATATAAATACAGAAGAAAGGGGCGAGTAGAGGACAATAAAGTAAGCCACAGTCAGTGTTGAGCCACATTTGACGGCGTGAAGAGCAATGTCACTGGACGTTGGATTACTGGAGACGATTGATATGGGGCGATGAATCACGCTACACCTGTGGCAGTCAGATGGAAGTATTGGGTCTTGGCGAATTCCTGAAGAACGTTACCTGTCGTCATTAATTGTACCAACAGTGAAGTATGGACGAGGTGGTGTTGGCGTATGAGGTTGTTTTCTTGGTTAGGGCGTAGTTTCCTTATTGTACTTAAGGAATTGATAAATGCGGAAGTCATTAACACGTTTTACACCCTTGTGCACTGTAAGCACAACAGGATATTTCGCAGGCGATGATCGTATCAACATGACAATGCAACCTGTTAAAAAACAGCAGATAGTGGTTGTAGACAATAACATTCCTGAAATGGACTGGCTTACACAGTCTCGACCTGAACTCAGTGAAATACTTTTGGAATGACTTAGGACGTAGAGTCTGCGTCAGACCCCAGAGTCCTACATCACTACGTTCTTGGTTTCGGCTCTACACGATGATTGGACTGCCATTCCTCCGCAGACATTTAGTCAACTCATGAAGTTAATACCAGCCGCCTTTATAGCTTCTACATTAAAAACAGCCGGTATTAATGTCCGCTAATAGGTTACCGAATACTTTCGATCACATAGAGCAGATCCCCTAAATGTGAAAATAATTTATTTCATAACGAAATATTTGTGCACCAACGCAACTACGAGGGTTGGAACTTTAATAATGGCAACTATTTATTTACAGCTCGTACAAAGTAGATACGTGTTTCAAAGTTTTACTGGCCTTCAAAGTAATCACCAGCATTGTGTATAACCCGTTGCCAGCGATGTGGCAGTCGTAGGATACTCTTAGCAGTGCCAATTGTGTTGAGAGTTCGAGCGGCGCGGTCTATTGCCCGACGAATTTGTAGCAGTTCCAAAGCGGATACCGTGAAGTGTTTCCTTCAGTTTATAAATCGAGTTGAACTCACGAAGGCTTAAGTCAGGGGAGTGCAGTAGGTGGTATAGCACCTAGCAGCCCAATCAGTCAAACAAATCAGTAACAGCTTGCACTGTACGTGCTTGAGCATTGTCCTGCAAAATAACGGTCAGGACCTTCAGAAAGTGTCATCACTTCTGTCCCTGTGCTGTTCATTTATGGAACACAACCTACGACCAGCTATTTCTCGCTGATACATACCCATTCACTCGCACACCATCAATAGCTGATAACAAAACATTCCTTAATTCAGTGCATACGAAGAGAAATTGTCTTTACTCATTGGATCCTTTGTAGCTCTTAAGAAGTGTTAGTGGACAATATTGGTCCACCCACGATAATTTACCATCGTTTTCCACAGCCCGCGTAAGGGAGTAAAAAAGGTTTTGCGCACATTACCTGGTTTGGATAAGATTTTTAAATAAGCCTTCTTGTATAATCTCCCTCTCCTCTTCAAGAGGTCATCTAGTCCTATAAAGAAATCATACGCGGTATAACTTCACTCAATTGTGCCGACAGTATCGGAACGGCTAATTTAGAAACACTACTCGCATAAAACAAATAATATTGGAAAATCGATACAACACATGGCTAGCATAAACAGTTCCAAAATTATTCAGGTCTGACGTGTAAATCCTATAGCTTTTACATCCATATTTCCATATACATCTATACATTGCAAACCTCTAAGAACGTAGCAGGGGGTAGTTGTCGGTACACTACGAATTAAGGACTCTACCAGTTCTTTAAGTAGTATAATTTTCAAAGATGCGAGGTAGTCGAGGATAAAAATAGTTACCCAGAAAATATAAATTTGTTTCTTTAATTCCATTCTATGATTACAAACAGTCGTCATGAGACTGTTTCTGTCATTCATGGCGATCTTCACATCCGATTAAAACAGATGAAACTTTTGGTTGATTTAATGGTATAAGAATCTGAAGATGGTCATTATGAATTGAAATCGAGTGTGATGAAAATTTTTTGCTATCGTAGACGAGAATTAAATAAAAAAATTCTGGACTCATCTAACCTTGGCGGTCCCTATGAGAGCGTCACGTAGGGGAACGAAATATATTCTTGGATTTCTCTCTTACTGTGACATTCGATTTCAGTACGTCTACAAAAAATTAGACTCAGATATTTGCATTATGCGACTGATTCCAGTCGTGACGCCGGCCGCGGTGGCCGAGCGGTTCTAGGCGCTTCAGTCCGGAACAACGTGACTGCTACGGTCGCAGGTTCGAATCCTGCCTCGGGGATGGATGTGTGTGACGTCCTTAGGTTAGTTGGGTTTAAGTAGTTCTAAGTTCTAGTGGACTGATGACCTCAGATGTTAAGTTCCATTGTGCTCAGTCATTTGAACCAGTCGTGACTCATTGATACTGTAGCGACAGGATAAATTAACACGTTTCTGTGTTACGTAATATGCACAATTTTACAAAAATGTTTCAAATGGCTCTGAGCACTATGGCACTTAACTTCTGAGGTCATCAGTCCCCTAGAACTTAGAACTACTTAAATCTAACTAACCTAAGGACATCACACACATCCATGCCCGAGGCAGGATTCGAACCTGCGACCGTATCGGTCGCGCGGTTTCAGACTGTAGTGCCTAGAACCGCTCTGCCACTCCGGTCGGCACAATTTTACATTTCTGAATATCTGCACCACCTTGAAATCTTACTGAGGTGCAACTGAATACTTGTGCAGTATTTTTTTAACAGTACTTTATAATAAGTACTTACATTACTGGCAAAAAGTTTGGCCTGTTTCGAATCCAAACGTGGTAAGTGACTAATTCACTTTCAAGAATGCTTTGCGACTTGATATACCACGTTGACTTCACATGGATCATCCACGTCCACTTCATGTTCTCGCTCGCATTCAGATCTCGTGTGAGGATGATTTCGGTGCTCGATCCCCACGTGCCGTTACAGCGCCTGCCTGTCTGCGGCGGCGCAGAGGCGGACACAGCCCCAGCTGGCCATCAGACGAGGGACACGCTGTTTCGTAAACACGCTCACGCAATGTTTGTTCTTCGCGATCCCAGAACGCTCAGTGCAAGGCGAGGTCGGGGAAGCCTTGGCATTTCGACGGCGCTTCCACTCTGTTTAAAGCTTTACGTATATTTTGTTTGCGCGACGGATCCTGCGCGATATTTGACCCTCGCCCACGGAATTATTTTCCGGTTTTGGGAAGAGCCTTGCCACGAGAGGAAGCTCTCTTATTTCACAGATGAGACTTATAAGTCTGCTTACAATTTAGGCATAGATAATTTCTTTGTTCCTTTGTTATGGAAAATCGTTCGATACGATAGTTTAATGTCGAAACAGCATCTTGAGGAAAACACAAACATTATAAGGTTCAGAGACGGCATTGGCCTCGTTCACTCTGTTACGTTGGTACATCATGCGCTAATACTTACACTACTGGCCATTAAAATTGCTACACCGCGAAGATGACGTGCTACAGACGTGAAGTTTAACCGACAGGAAGAAGATGCTGTGATATGCAAATTATTAGCTTTTCAGAGCATTCACACAAAGTTGGCGCCAGTGGCGACACCTACAACGTGCTGACATGAGGAAAGTTTCCAACCGATTTCTCATAGACAAACAGCAGTTGACCGGCGTTGCCTGGTGAAACGTTGTTGTGATACCTCGTGTAAGGAGGAGAAATGCGTACCATCACGTTCCCGACTTTGATAAAGGTCGGATTGTAGTCTATCGCGATTTCGGTTTATCGTATCGCGACATTGCTGCTCACGTTGGTCGAGAGCCAATGACTGTTAGCAGTATATGGAATCGGTGGCTCAGGAGGGTAATACGGACCGCCGTGATGGATCCCAACGGCCTCGTATCACTGGCAGTCGAGATGACAAGCATCTTATTCGCATGGCTGTAACCGATCGTGCAGCCACGTCTCGATCCCTGAGTCAACAGATGGGGGCGTTTGCAACACAACAGCATGGACTATCAGCTCGGAGACCATGACTGCGGTTACCCTTGACGCTGCATCACAGACAGGAGCGCCTGCGACGGTGTACTCAACGACGAACAAAGTTGCACGAATGTAAAAACGTCATTTTTTCGGATGAATCCAGGTTCTGTTTACAGCATCATGATGGTCGCATCCGTGTTGTGCGACATCGCGGTGATCGCACATTACAAGCGTGTATTCGTCATCACCCGGCGTGATGGTATGAGGTGCCATTGGTTACACGTCTCGGTCACCTCTTGTTCGCATTGGCGGCACTTTGAACAGTGTACGTTGCATTTCCGATGTGTTACGACCCGTGGCTCTACCTTTCATTCGATCCCTGCGAAAACCTACATTTCAGCAGGATAATGCACGACCGCATGTTGTAGGTCCTGTACGGGCCTTTCTGGATACAGAAAATGTTTGACTGCTGCCCTGGCCAGCACATTCTCCAGATCTCTCACCAATTGAAAACGTCTGGTCAATGGTGGCCGAGCAACTGGCTCGTCGCAATACGCCAGTCACTACTCTTGATGAACTGTGGTATCGTGTTGAAGCTGCTTGGGCAGCTGTACGTGTACGCGCCACCAAGCTCTGTTTGACTCAATGCCCCGGCGTATCAAGGCCGTTATTACGGCCAGAGGTGGTTGTTCTGGGTACTGATTTCTCAGAATCTATGCACTCAAATTGCGTGAAAATGATATCACATGTCAGTTGTAGTATAATATATTTGTCCAATGAATACCCGTTTATCATTTGCATTTCTTCTTGATGTAGCAATTTTAATGGCCAATAGTGTAAACAGCTTGTAAATTGACCTGCCTTTTACTTTTCTGTACGGATTAATAAAGTTATATTTTGCGTATTTCGTTCAATGAATAAACAGTACGTAGTTATACAGGGTGATTCTGTGATGATGTTACAGACTTTCGGGGCTGATAGAGAAGCGTAATTTGATGTAGCGGTGTCTCGTCCGGAAACGGCCTACTCGGAAGTTATAAGTAAAAATCATTCTGATACTTCTAACAGTGAATCTCTGCAGCTGAAAGAAATCCAGCAATCATGGACCCTAAAGACCATACCTTAAGAGCTATGAGCACTTCGTATTTGCTAATGTAACACACGTCTATTCTGGCTCGGTCGTTTTCCGACCAGGGCCCCGTACCTCAAATTGATAAATTTACGCTTCTCCATCAACCTTGAAAGTTTGTAGGGTCATCACGGGAACACCCTACAAACTCACCGATGGAAATTAATCTGCTGTCTGTGAAGATTGCTAGGGAGACTGCTCTTTCATATAACAATTTAGAAACTGACTGCTGAATTAAAAAAGTGACCTTTCTATTGGTGTGGATAAGCCACGTGAAGGACGTTACAAAGCTGAATTTACATATGTAGTTCAACATCAATATTAATTTTCCTAGTTTCGATCTCTCTGGATCACATTTAGGTCGACAAAGTAAATCTAAGTATGTACTGTCTATTATTTTGCAAAAAAAGTAAAGAAGTGTTGGAAATAACGAATTTTCTGTGTAGCTGCTTCAGCAACACTTAGTGTCTGTATTGGAACTACACATCAGAATACTGAGGTATAACTTTTAAATATGTAACTGGTGGAGGAAAGGGTGAGAAGGCGGGAGGGGGAGGGGAGGGCTGGAGAGAGGAGCGAGGGGAGAAATAGGGCAGCTACGGGTATAGGAAATGGAAGAGGGCAGGAAGAGGTAGTGGGAGGGAGGCCATAAGCATACGCATTAACATTCGATAAAACATAACATTAATTGGTGTAAGGAGAGAACCTTACGCTAAAATTATAAATATAAAAATTATATGGAAGTCATGTTACGATTAAAACAGTTCAAACCAATATTTGCGCCAGGTTTACCTTGTTTACCCATTCACGAAAATAAATAGAAAAATTATATGGAAGTCATGTTACGATTAAAACAGTTCAGACCAATATTTGCGCCAGGTTTACCTTGTTTATCCATTCACGAAAACTGCCAACAGACGGAGAGGGGTGAGCTGACCATATGCACCTACATATCTGCATCCCGTGACGCGTATCGCCTTAGGATGACACGGCGCTCGACCGGTACCGTTGGGCCTTCCGAGGCCTGTTCGGACGGAGTTTAGTTAGTTTTTACCTTGCTTATAATGAAAATGCAGACACTGATGATCTCCTAAATATTCGCAACTAGCAACAATATCGTTCTGCTCCTTTCGCCAGGACAGTGAATATGTACTGAGGTGACAAAAGTCATGGCACAGCGCGGGCACACACACACACACACAAACACACACACACACACACACACAGATAGCGGTAGCATCGCGCACACAACATAAAAATGGGTGTGCACTGGCGGAGCTGTCATTTGTACTTAGGTGATTCGTTTGAAAAATTTTCCGACGTGATTATGGCTGCACGATGGAAATTAACAGACTTTGAACACGGAATGATAGTTGGAGCTAGACGCATGGGAATCCCATTCCGGAAGTCGTTAGGGAATTCAATATTCCGAGATCCGCAGCGTCAAGAGCGTGATGAGAATACCAGGTTTCAAGCGTTACCTCTCACTACGCCAAAGCAGTGGCCGACGGCCTCCAATAAACGACAGAGAAGCAGTGTTTGCCTACAGTTATCGGTGCTAACAGACAGGCAACACTGAGTGAAATAACAGCAAAAATCACTGTGGAACGTACGACGAACGTATCAGTTAGGGTAGTGCGGTGAAATCTGGTCTTAATAGGCTATGGAAGCAGATGACCGACGTGGGTGCCTTTGCTAACATCACGATATAGCCTGCAGTACCTCTTCTGGGCTCGTGACATATCGGTTGGACCCCAGACGACTGGAAAACCGTGGCCTGGTCAAATGAGTTCCGATTTCGGTTGATAAGAGCTGATAGTAGAGTTAGTGTGGCGCAGGACCCCCGAAGCCATGGACCCAATTTGTCAACAAGGTACTGTGCAAGCTGGTGGTAGCTCCATATTGATGTTGACTGTGTATATATGGAAAGACTGGGTCCTTTCGTCCTGCAAACCGATCATTGCCCGCCGCTGTGACCGAGCGGTTCTATGCGCTTCAGTCTGGAACTCCGCGCTGTTGCTGTGGTCGCAGGTTCGAGTCCTGCCTCGGGCATGGGTGTGTGTGATGTCCTTAGGTTGGTTAGGTTTAAGTAGTTCTAAGTCTAGGGGACGAAATGGTTCAAATGGCTCTGAGCACTATGGGACTTAACATCTGAAGTCATCTGTCCCCTAGAACTTAGAACTACTTAAACCTAACTAACCTAAGGACATCACACGCATCCATGCCCGAGCCAGGATTCGAACCTGCGACCGTAGCAGTCGCGAGGTTCCGGACTGAAGCGCCTAGAACCGCTCGGCCACTAGGGGACGACCTCAGATGTTAAGTTCCATAGTGGTCAGAGCCACCTGAACCATTTGAATCGATCATTGACTGCAAATTACTTTCGGCTACTTGGAGACCATTTGCAGTCATTCATGCAATTCATATTCCCAAACAACGATGGAATTTTTATGGATGACAGTGCACCAGGTCACAGGGCCACAGTTGTTCGGGATTAGTTTGATGAACGTTTTGGACAATTCGAGAGAATGATTTGGTCACCCAATTCGCCGATACGAGTGCCATCGAAAATGTATGGAACTAATCCAGAGGTCAGTTCCTGTGCACCAAATCTTACAGCAATTCCGCAATTGTGGGCGCTAAAGATGCAATACGGCTCAACACTTCTGCAGAAGACTTCCAGCGACTTGTTGGCTCCATGTAGTGTACAATAAAATGGAATTGCTCAGCACCGCATGCAAAGGAAGATGCATTTGTGCGTCGGTGTGCAGCTTTGATTAGGTCATTTATGTTGTTTGATCGTCGCAAGAAAGCACTCTTCTACATTCACATCCACAATCCGCACGTCACCTGATTGTGGATGATGGAGGGTATTGTGTACCACTATCACTTGCTTTCCTGTTTCAGTCGCGAACGTGACGCAAGAGGAACAGTTTTGGTAGTCCTCCGTGTAAGTTCGAATCTCTCTACTTTTGCGTCTATGGTATTTCGTGAAATGTACGTAGGGGGAAGAAATATACTAGCTGACTCTTCTACAAAGGTACGCTCTCGGAAATTTCACAATAGACCACACTGCGGTATAAAACGCTTCTTCTACTGGAGTTGCACTTTAATCTCCGTGACACCTCCGCGATTACTAAACGAACCCATGGCGAAACGCGCTGATCTTCTTTCGATTTCCTTTATTTACTCTATCGATGTGGTACAGGTTATACACTGATGAACAATTTTCAGGTATAGATCGAACTAGAGTTTTTTAAACTACCGCATTCGTGGCTGGGCTACAGCTGATTCGGATTCTTCCAACGAATCTGTCTGTTATCTGCCTTACCTGCGGTTAGTTTTACATGTTGGTTCTATTTTACATTGGTCCATACACATAGTCCCAGATATTTAATGGATGTGGCTGATTTTTTATTCATGCGCAATACGTTACGATTGTTTATGTTAAGGGTCCACTAGCAATCCCTGCAGCAAGCGTCGATTATCTGCACCGTCTTGTAAACAGTTTGCTACCATGTTCCAGCGCTGCAACGTTTGTGCATACAACAGTATCATCCGCGACCAGCCTTGTGGAGCTCCCGACGTTATACAAACATATATACATACTATGAACAATGTAACGCTTCGTTGGGGTACGTCCATGGTTACTTTTAGATCTGAAGATTTCTCTTAGTTAAAAAAGACACGCTGGTTTCTGTTTGCTAGGAACTCTTCAATCCATTCACAAAGCGGGTCTGATATCCCGTACGCTCGTATTTTTCATTAGGTGACAGGAAGGAACTTACCGGATGCCCTCCGAAAGTCAAGAAACGAGACATCAATCGAGATGGCGGTAACTATCGCCTTCTGGGTCTCATGGACAGCATGTTGATTTCTCAAAATGAGATTTTTAGCTCCAGGGAAGTAGTGCACTGAGGTGACAAAAGTCATGAGATCTATTCGGAACTCGTTTTGCCCGGCGTAGTGCAGTAACTTGACTTGGCATGGACTCAACAAGTCGCTGGAAGTTCCCCGCAGAAATAATGAGCCATGCTGTATTTACAGACGTCAATATCTGCGAAAGTGTTGCCCGTGAACCATTGCTCGAACTGACTTCTTGATAACGTCCTATAAATGTTCGACGGGATTCACGTCGGGCGATCTGAGTGGCCAAATGATTCGCTCTAATTATCCAGAATGTTCTTCAAACCAGTCGCGAACAATTGTGGTCTGGTGACATGGCGCACTGTCATCCATAAAAAGCCCATCGTTGTCTGGGACCTAATTGTCTCCAAGTAGCCAAACATGACTACTTCCTGTCAATTGTCGGTTCAGTTGGATCAGAGGATCCGGTTCACTCCATGTAAACACAGCCAACACCATTATGACGCCACCACTAGATTGCACAGTCCCTGCTGACAACTTGGGCCCATTTCTCCGTGGGACCTGTGCACATTCGAACCCTAGCTCTTACCACCTGAAATCGGGACTCACTTGACCAGGCTACGGTTATCCGGTCGTCTAGCGTTCAAGCGATACGGTCACGAGCCCAGGAAAGGTGCTGGAGGTGATATAGTGTGGTTAGCAAAGGTTCTCGTGTCACTCGTCTGCTGCCATAGCCAATTAACGACAAATTTTGCCACGGTGTCATAACGAATACGTTCGTCTTACGTCCCACATTTATTTCTACGGTTATTTCACGCAATGTTGCTTGTCTGTTAGCGGTGAAAACTCTACTCAAACGCTGCTGTCCTCGGTCGTCAAGTGAAGGGCGTCGGCCACTGCTTTGTCAGTATTCTCGGTACATTCTTGGATAAAAAAATACAAAAAATAAAATAAAATAAATAAACAATATAAAAAGTGAGCGATGTAAGTTAGAAACTGAATTTTGTCTCGTGTGGATAACGCCAGTATATTTGTATCATGTAATTTTATGATGTGATTTATCCCCTTTTTAGTCATCAACTGACTTTTGATATCTGTACTCTAATATCTTTCTGTCATACTATGTGTGTTTCCATATGCAGGGGCCTGAAGATGAAGCTTTTTGGCGTCTAAAGTAGTAGCACTTTTGAATTAACGGTTTTGGATTACAATATAGCTGTTAGTTTCAATTACTTGTTTCAGTTACCATTATTGAAGTAATTCAAGATGGCAGGACGAAATTTTGGACTACTCTTCACCAGAACACGAATCCATTTTCTTAACCGTTGCACCACACGACGAACCAGAAGGAATTAAACGGTTTCAGCAAACTACCGCGAAAGAACAATGCACGAAAGAGTGCGCCTTACGGTGCCAGTATAATGGATAACTCGAGAAGTGCTACACGTCCTCAGCCAACAATAGTGGACAGAACGTTGGTTCTTCATTTTATGGTGTGACGGTGTCTACAACGAAGAAGCGTATTATGGAAAATGATAACCGCAACGAAAGCCCACGAACATACAAAACCCAAGAAACCCTGCCAAGCAAAATGACGAAGTGGAAACACTTTAGGTTCGCTTTCAGGGGATGAAGTTTCAAATTCCCGTCCTCCCATACAGATATACTATTTCTGTGGCTTCCTTAAATGGCTTATGGCAAATTTCGGGATGTTTTCATCAAAAAGCACACAGCACGTTTCCTTCCCTATTCTTTCCCAGTGCGATCTCGTGGTCCTTCTCTACTCACCACGTAGACGACGAAACGATGATAGTTAATTTTCCTTCCCTCTTCCGAGAAGAGTTATTAGGTAGGTGCTTAGAGCTGATGTCTCGCCTCTGCTGCGGCCAGCCTCCGTGATCGCGTGAGGGGGGAAAATTCTGGGTGATCAGTTGTTGTTGTTGTTGTTGTTGTGGTCTTCAGTCTTAAGACTGGTTTGATGCAGCTCTCCATGCTACTCTATCCTGTGCAAGCTTTTTCATCTCCCAGTACCTACTGCAACCTACATCCTTCTGAATCTGCTTAGTGTATTCATCTCTTGGTCTCCCTCTACGATTTTTACCCTCCACGCTGCCCTCCAATACTAAATTGGTGATCCCTTGATGCCTCAGAACATGTCCTACCAACCGATCCCTTCTTCTGGTCAAGTTGTGCCACAAACTTCTCTTCTCCCCAATCCTAGTCAATACTTCCTCATTAGTTATGTGATCTACCCATCTAATCTTCAGCATTCTTCTGTAGCACCACATTTCGAAAGCTTCTATTCTCTTCTTGTCCAAACTATTTATCGTCCATGTTTCACTTCCATACATGGCTACACTCCATACAAATACTTTCAGAAACGACTTCCTGACACTTAAATCTATACTCGATGTTAACAAATTTCTCTTCTTCAGAAACGCTTTCCTTGCCATTGCCAGTCTACATTTTATATCCTCTCTACTTCGACCATCATCAGTTATTTTGCTCCCCAAATAGCAAAACTCCTTTACTACTTGTAGTGTCTCATTTCCTAATCTAATTCCCTCAGCATCACCCGACTTAATTCGACTACATTCCATTATCCTCGTTTTGCTTTTGTTGATGTTCATCTTATATCCTCCTTTCAAGACACTGTCCATTCCATTCAACTGCTCTTCCAAGTCCTTTGCTGTCTCTGACAGAATTACAATGTCATCGGCGAACCTCAAAGTTTTTATTTCTTCTCCATGAATTTTAATACCTACTCCGAATTTTTCTTTTGTTTCCTTTGCTGCTTGTCCAATATACAGATTGAACAACATCGGGGAGAGGCTACAACCCTGTCTTACTCCCTTCCCAACCACTGCTTCCCTTTCATGTCCCTCGACTCTTATAACTGCCACCTGCTTTCTGTACAAATTGTAAATAGCCGTTCTCAAAACATACGGCTGTTTGGCGGTGATCAGAAGAAAGCATTTTGTGTGCTGCAGTTAGGCAATGACACTTCCCCACACGTTCTAAAAAGTATTCAGAATAACAAAAATCTAATGTCGTAGAAGAGCAGATTGTAGCTGTCTCTGAAATTCCTATGACGTGCTTTTCGTAAGTAGCTGATGTGCAAGTACTTACAACTAAAGCTATTACTACCCTCGTATCAAATGACATCTTGTGGAGTTTTTGTCAAGTATTACAAAAACGAATTTAAGGAATCCAGATATTGATGGCTCCAGTACTGCAAGTGCCGATATATCTGTCTGTGCATAGAGTGCATAGGGGCCTGAAGATGACATTATTGAGATGCCGAAACTGGTCGTCTAAATAAAACAACTTCTCAAAACATACAGCTGTTTGGCGGTTTTCCTTGGTAAATATTTGACTGGCCGCTGTCCCATGTTCATAGTGGATCAACAGATATTATGCTCAGTGTTTCGCTAGGAACTAAAAACTCATAACGAAGACGAAACTTTGCTAGACACACTTGCTCCATGAAATTTTGTTTCACGTGAATAAGAAGAGAGGGGGTCACAGACGATCGACATGTTTCAGTTTAGGCGTCATCATAGCTCGATGTGTTTTATGTTACATTACAATGAATAACAACTCCAAGTTAGCTATCATAAACTGAGATACCGTATCTAAGCAGGCTTGAGGGGTGGCTTAGTAACGAATCCAGCGTTCTAGAAAATTGGGAGGTCTCTTCGTTATGAAGGTCCCGTACTAATGACTATGAAGTGTGACACAATCTCGTTCGTCATCTATCTGACCGCATGAATGGTCACATGACCGCTGAAAATCTTACATTCTGCAAGTGGTCGCCAGGGTCTCCTGAGTGTACACTTTCAACTTTTTTGTTCGCTACATAAACACTGTCTGTTTTATACCTATTCCCAAATGGTGAAACCTCACCTGACACCTGATGTACTTCTTTTATTACTCCTACCTGTGATTTATAAATGTTATAGATTCTTCGCCTGTCTGTTCTTTAGCCTCATTATTTGTAATGAGTGTGAACACTTTATTTAGAGTTACAGTGATGAATTCTTATTTTATGTCCGCAAATGCCATGAAAGCATATTGAATTACTTTCAGTCTGCTCTGAACTACTAACCAGAAAGTCGGAATTGATTCTGTGTTAACTTTTACCTTCCTGGAAACAGAAACTTCCTAGTCCAGTACGTCTTCAATATTTCTTTCTATTTATAGTTTTCAGGTTTATCCCCGGATGTCTTTTTTGTAAATGTGATAATACGTTTCTGGAAATCTGACGGTAGACACTTTAAATATGTTGCTATTTTCCATACTTACCACAAGTTTCAATAACGTCGAAGGTATATCACCGCTTTTTACTGATTTCTTAAAGCTCAGTTTGTTTAGGCCTATGTTGAACTATGCATTATTGAATCACCCATTTCTTCCATATCAGTTTTCTCGTATTTTATCACCTGTAGGGACATTTCATCCTCATCGTACACGTCTTATGCGTACTTTTTCCAATTGTATACCAATATCCTTTTTCTACATGTGATGTAGGGTTTGTCTCGAAGTCGTAGGTTAATATCTTGCCATTTCACTTCCCCGGAGTTACGTTAAATCTTCCTGTTTTCCTACAACCAGATTTGTACCAAGGACTTGACATAGTTCTCTCATCAATTCTCATTTAGCATGTTTCTACTTCCTGAGCGTATCATACTACTGTCTATCTATCTTGTTCTTCCATCCATAAACTCGAGTTTATTGTAGCTTCATTGTTGCTTCGGCTCTGCCTTCGTTCTTACGATGTCCTGTTTTGGCTTAATTATTCCCTCCTTTGCTATATTCCATTTCTTTTCTAGTGAACAACTCTGGATACTTAGGCCACTGGTCACTGCCCCAGAGAACTTCACCTCATTTCGTCCTAAATTAAGTAAAACATTCCTCTGGCTATTCTTTTTTGTTTATCATTTTGAATTTCAGCCTGCTTTTAATTACTACAGTGTTAGTTCTGTATGTGTACCTGGGTATGCTTTCCAGTCCAGAATTTACTTCTGAACATGTTTCAGAGGAAACAACAATACTCAGATCAAAATACGCTAATTACGTTTTCACCTCGCAGGATTAGTGCAGGGTTCACTCTTCAATTACACATACAATACTATAATCAGCGGTGACTGTCGTCTCTGAGCACAAATGGAGTTCATTATTACGTGCAGCTGCACAGCCGGCATCGTAAGAAAACAATGAACCGTCGCTCCGCTCTTCGAATACCGTTAAGAGAGTTAATGAAGGCTATTCTGCGAGCCACGTGATGGGAATGGGGACACCTGACGCTTCGGGTAATTCCACACACTGTATCTCGTTCCCAGAATTTATTGAACATGTGGTGTACAGTTTACAGCATAGAAGAAATCGAAACAAACAATCATTTTTGCGTTTGCGTGAAAGCGAAAGCGGACATTGACATTTCGGAAATTTTTCTTGTAGATACCTATATTTCAACTGTGGGTCATACATGTGATTAGCGGTTTATACTAGCGAACAATTCAGTTGCATCTCTGGATGTTTACGACCAACTTTCGTTGTTTCATATATTAACTTCATCGCATTATCTGTGTTGTTCACTCAATGAGAAGGATTCCTTGATAGCACACAGCCTGCAACACACAAGGAACATACTAAACGTGCTCAGAGGAACTTCGATTCGGCAGAGTCACCTATGTGGCAACGATACATTTCCGGGCTCATATTCATAGGACCATTTTTTCATTTTTTCATCCATTTACAGTCAGGAATCCATTCCTGTAGATATATTAACAAGAAAAATGCTGCACTTGGTCGTCGGCATGCGAGTCTTCATCTAGCAAAACCTGGTACCTCCAATAGGTGTAACAAAAATGCGATTTAAGAAACGGGGCTCCGACAACGCTGTAACTGCGTGCAGCATGGCCAAGAACGGGTAGCGTGAACTCTGCGATGTGGTGGCACCGTCCCATAAGCTGAGTGACAGAAGGCAATGCCGTGGGAAAGGATATGCAGACTCAACAATGTTAGTCGCGTTCGCGCCAAGCGCTTTTAATTTTCAGTTAATGTGTCTAATTGTATCCAATTTTCAATTCCACAATGGGTATCTTCTACATTTAAACATAACATTAACTTCTTACAGACGTAAACGACCACTTTGTTTCCTCTGTGACACAAATCAAACCAATAATAGTGGATACATTAGGTAGTACATTATGTCACGCAAAAAAGTCCCGTTCTGTACGCCTGACAACTAGGGTTATCTTCACAGAGCCGGTACGTACACGCACCAGCAACGTTCGCCTTAGAGATGTTCAAAGCGATCGCCTTGCATTTGCAAACACTTGGCCACTCGCTGGATCATACTTCGGTGGACCCTACGCAACACACCTGCATTCTCCAATGCCGAAGCAGCATGCACGCACGCTACTACGTCTTGTACATTCATGAGTGGAGTACTATAAACCTGTTCGTTCAAGTGTCCCCACAAACAAAAATCTGGTTATTTAAATAATTTCGCACATTCATTCCGAAGTGTGGCAGTGTATTATCATGCTGAATCCACAGCTGTCACCGAAAACCAAGTGGAACGCTTTCTAATGTGTCAGGGAAAGTATTGAAAAGAAACGTACCATACAGGTGCACATTCAACTTCTCCGGTAATAGTTAGTAGCTCAGAAGCACAGCTCCCACAATGAGAGGTCTCAGGTTGAAACCAAAGCGTGCCTAAAGGCCGCTTTCACGGGTGACATGGGGGTTTTGTTGTGAGCAATAATGGTTGTTTTGGAGGTTAAAAATACCTTGACCAGTGAAGCTAGATTTGTCAGTCCATATCGCCTTATTTATAAATTGTTCGTTATCATCCTCTTCGTGCAAAATCCATTCACAAAACTGTACTCTCAAATGTGGTCTTCCGGCCGCTGGTGTTCTTCATCGTGCAACGTTTCAACAACCAATCTTTGAGATATCTGGAACTGCCTAGCAGTATCACATGTGCTTTGTCGAAGTGATTGGTGAACAGTTTCAATAACCGAACCCTCTGTTTGTGGAGTACGTCTAGTCCTTGGATGACCTCTGTCCATTACTTTTGGATGAAGATTACTGGTTTTCCGTAGGCATTGCTCCAGGCGACGAAAAACTTCCTTATCGGTTTGGTACCTTTGAGGGTACAGTTCAGCTTATTCACGAGCAGCAGCGGCAGCAGCAGCTTGGTTATCGGATGTGTCCAGCATCAGAAACATATCGACGTAGTCATCGTTTGTGTACTGCATCGGGAAGCCGCACTACATCAACTTCACAGGACTAGTTACGGACGTGAATTGCACGGTTAGTAGACGCAAGCATGCAGTTTAATGGATCCCACTGTTATGTAATAGACTACTGTCATGTGACAAAATGATGTCCCGCATATAAACGACGAGAACTAGGCAACTGATGTCTAAAAAATAAAAAAAAGGAATCAGACGAGGATTCGAACCGTAGTTCCATGGTGGATGGGGGTTGGATATACCAGCGATCTGCTCAAGGAGGCTGGTACGGTAATGAGAGGTGATACAGGTTCCTCTGTACATTCAGGTGCACTGCACTATGTGACAGTGTTGCCAGCTCCTCGTTTTCATAGGTGTGTTTTCAAAATGCACCCAATCCGATTTTTCTAGATAAATTTTTGTCCTGAATCTGGATGAGGAATCGCCTGCTTACCGACAAGTGCGGCATTTTCCTTCAGCCTATACATACGGTCAAGTGACATTAATGTTTCAGTCAACGTGGAATAACCTCTCATCGAAGGCAGATGGCAGCACTATCAGTGGAGGGTATATAAAATATTTTCGTAAAGCAGAAATGAAGCGATTTATCCAATGTCGAAAAGGGCACGATCATTGGCTTTCGGACCAACAGTGGAAGCATTTCCGAAACGGCTAAGTTCGTAGACTGTTCGCGCACCGACTTTGTCATAGTATGCAGTGCATGGTAAAATGACAGTGTCCAAAACCGGCGCCGAGGCAACCATGGTCCATAGATGACAGGTGTGAACGATGGCTGCGGAGATGGGTACGAGCGGATAGAAGAGAAGCTGTTGAGCAGCTGACTGCCCAGATGAACCAAGAGGCTGGCAACATTGTATCCTCAATTACCGTTTAGCTAACAGACTGCGCCTGGTTGATGCATCCGTGCTGGCTGCTGTTCATCGGCGACGGATGTTGGAATTTGCACACAAATACTGCAACTGGACGGCCGCAGTGGGTAACCAGTGGCCTTTTTGCATGAATCATGTTTGATGCTCCCTCAGACAGATTTCCGTTGGCGGGGACGGCATGAAACGTCTGAAAGCGGACGAGGAGGCAGCCTTATGGTCTGGGCAATATTTTCGTGGGTTTCCCTGGCTGATCCCGTCATGCTGTAAGTTACAATGAATCTACACAAGTATGCATCTATCCTTGGGGATCATGCCCACGCCGTCATGCAGTTTGTTTTCCTCAGCGCCATGGCATCTACCAGCAGGACGATACAGCGTGTCACGCAGCTCCCAGTGTACGTGTGTGGTTCAAAGAGCACCAGGATGAGTTTACCGCATCCCTGGCCGCCACATTCCCCCGATTTAAACCTAGTCGAGAATCTATGGGAACATCTCGATCGGCCTGTTGGCGTCATGGATCCTCAAACGAGAAACTTTGCGCAGCTGGCCGCGGCACTGGAGTCGCCATGGCTCCACATCCCTGTTGGTACCTCCCAGAACCTCACTGACTCTCTTCCTGCGTGTCTTGCAGCGGGCCGTGCTGCGAAAGGTGGTTGCCATAGTCGATAGAGGCAAGAAAAGGACGCACGCCTCGTGCAGAGTGCGCCAGAATCACCCCCTCCTCCCTCCCTCTTTCATTTTTTCTACAATGTCTGCTAGTATGCTGCGGCTCGCGTTCTGCGGTTTGTAGATTTCCTTCCCTCTGTTGGAGGCCAGACGGTATCGTTTAGTTGGCGTGATTGCGGTTGTTTGTCGTCTTCTCGTGTTGACTGGCGCCACTCCGTTACGCAAGCGTTACCTGTCCGCTATTGGCAGCAGCGGTGGTTATCAATATGTAGTAACTGTCACCCTATCTTTGGGGCGACATCGTATTTTTTCCGGGTCGTGTGAGTGGGTCACTTCGGTTGGGAACTCAGGAGGAGCCAGGTCCGCGCAGTGCGTGGAACACGCCGGGACCGCTGGCAGCGCACATGGACTGCCAGATTGAAGGCCCGTGGTCACGAGGGTGCACGACTTCGTAGTAAACCGGATCCTGCAAGCTTTAAGTTGAGTGCATTTCAATCCAAGTAGAGAAACCTCCACCATTGTGACGTCTCGCGATTCTCCAGTGGTTTGGGTTCGTGTTGCTGCTCGTAGTGTCGCCAAAGCAAAGAGCAGCGATTGGAGTGCTTGGGGAAGGCGGATCTGATTAGCCTTCCTCGACTTCTTATTACTGTTTACTGCGTTCAACTTGTTACAATTTGTTAAGTTCAACCAGCGGCCGGCTGGCGATTCTTCTACTCTGATGGTAGTGATTCCTTTCTCGTTCTCGGCGTTCTAAACACAGTATTCTGGGGACATAGTGCAGACCGCCGGTTCCGGCTTTGGTGTATTGTTTCATATTTGCATTTGGTTTACCGGACGTCAGGTAGCTTCAGCAAGATTATCATTAGTCATTCGTTAGACTGCCACGAGTTTGAGTTACCGTCTTGTGAAGTGAATGCAACTCTTGGCTGCCTATCTCATCGCTCGCGGACGTGTTTGTTGCCGGACCTTCTCAGAAGTCGATTACTGGAGCACCGTCTATGGCCCCTCGTGTTACAAAATTTACCATCATCTTATTTCACCCGTTTGGTGATCAGTTGCTTGTTTCTTTTAATTAACCTTTGCTATTGTATTTGCTGTTGTACAGCAGGTTTCAAAATTTTTTTTATATTATTGCCGTCCCTGGCGTGTAAGGCTTTCAGCCGTGATTGTGGTCATTTGTCTTAAAATTCTAATTTTGCTATTTGTATTTACGTAGTAAGCGTTTAAAACCTTATTTACTGCCATTCCTGTGGTCTGATGCCGTCTGCTGTGTTTGTGGCGACTTTCCTTTGATATTTCAATACCTGTAATTTGTAAGCTGCAGCGAGTTTTAAACAATTCTTAATTTATTGTCACTCCTGGCGTGTAAGGCCGTCTGTCCAGATCACAGTGGCTTGCTTTTAAAACATTATCTGTTGTATCTGTATTTATTGGTGATTTCCTAAATTGTAACTCACTGAAAACACTATTATTTACAGAGTTATTTATTCCTTCATTAATAACGTGTGGTATTTTTTATTTATTGTTGAGTCTGGAATTATTGGTTTAAAATAAATTGTGTGTAACTGTAAAAGACAACTAATAGTAACTGATCACGGCCCCGTCCACAATCGTAACCGAATCCTGCCTTCCCTTGAAAACTAGGTTTCAATTACTGTCTGTGCACAGTTATCACAACCATTCACGCACAAACTCTGAAGATAGAGGAAAGATCCGCCACCTTCGACAAGGAATTGTTAAGCAAGCTTGAGAACTTTACGGACCCTTGCAATAAACTGTACTGCCAGTCACTGCAAGAGAAGCATTGTGTATCACGGAGAGGTGTACTGTTAACGTTCAGAAAGCATACGTTGCAAAAACAGGCAGACACTATACAAGGCTCCTATAAATGATTCATTCTTTTCAAATTTCCATATTTTTCAAAGTATGCCGGCCGCAGTGGCCATGCGGTTCTAGGCGCTACAGTCTGGAACCGCGCGACCGCTACGGTCGCAGGTTCGAATCCTGCCTCGGGCATGGATGTGTGTGATGTTCTTACAGTGTGTTAACTGTAAGACGGCAGAGTTGTGAGGGGAGTGCGGGGAGAGGAGGAAGCAAGCATTGACTGGCGAAGGGTGAGGACTGGAGCCGTTGGAGTGTTTGGGGGGGTGGGGGGGGGCGGCAAGGCACGCCTACCAGTTGCAGTGCTGGCACTACAAATTGCGCGTCATGCTTGCACGAAAGCAGACGAAAGGCTTGGAAGTAAAACTCGCTTTAAATGTTGTTTGAAATCGTCATGTACATTAAAATCTATATATATATATATATATATATATATATATATATATATATATATATATATATATATATATAAATGTATGTATGTTTGTCTACTATGTGCTCACAAACCATTCATCCGATTGCAATGAAACTTTGGTGAGTTGTTCTCCGAACGCCCGAAAAGAGTAATGGATAATGTTTCAACAGCCAGGTCACTGTAGCATGCGTAGCGCATTTGATCAGGTATAGGCTTGTTGTGCAGCGGACACGGGTTCGATGCCCATTGCTCTCAATTTTTTTCATTTTATTTCATTCCCCGCAATGTTAAGCTATTAATTATAAAATTTAAATATACTTAAACAGGTCAATCTCTGTATATAAAAATGTAGGTATGCCCTCTGTGCGTTCCCAAACCATTCATCCGATTGCGATGAAATTTTGTTGATTTGTTCTCCGTATGCCAACGAAGGTTCCTAGCCGAAAAAAAAGAAATAAGACACATTCTTGAGGAGATATGACGTCATAAACAATGAGATGCCACCGCGGGAAAATACCCAGATTTATGCATCCACTATTTGAGAGTGAGAGCACTTAGCGACTAGCAACAAACGTTACATAACAATTTCCTCGCAGACACCCCCCACAAAATAATGAAAGGAAAAAAGGTTGTCGCTTACTACAGTTTCTCAGTACATACCATAAATCTGCCGCAGTAGTCAAGACGTTTTAATGTATTATTTCGTTACTATTAACTCTCATCGCAACATATTTCGCATACAGTATTCACATATATCAGTAAATGCGCCAGCAAATTTATGTCTCTTTATGGCATATAATTCAGGAGATGTGGTAAACATCGAGATGCGTAAAAAAGTGCCGGGTCAGGCATGACGTTTTGTTCTATTATTTCTTCACTACTAACACTATTCGCAACACGTTTCGCAAACGTGTTAAAAAGTATATAAAACCACGGGCGTATTCTTAAAAAACGTTGTGCCAAAATTTTAAATCAATCGGTCAACAACTTTACGAGATTTCTTCCGTTGCGAAGCACGGGCGTACAGCTACATAGTCAGCTACGTAATGTTGGCAGCAGTCGAAACTGCGTGCCTACCGAAGCCTCCCGACGTTTAACGACTTCTACCGATTCAGGACTAGGGAGAGGTCTGCCATCTAAAAGTTTACACACTGTAGGTTAGTTAGGTTTAAGTAGTTCTAAGTTCTAGGGGACTGATGACCAAAGAAGTTAAGTCCCATAGTGCTTAGACCCATTTTTTTTTTCAAAGTATATTGAAGATAAAAATCACAACACCAAAAAATAATTAATGTAGAGTAATTAAATTTCGAGAATACACTTGTCTAGGCAAGCGTTAATGTAAGCGCGAGATAAGCCGTAGCAAATGTGAAATACAGGTACATTAATAACGGGTGTAGCCGCCAGGGTGTTGTACAGGTGCCCATTATGACGTACAGGTGCCGGAAGTCAGTTTGTTGACGTTCTATTCTTGCTGCAATTGCTCGGTGAATGCTGTTTGTGGATGATGCAGGAGTTGTCGTCTGATGATGTCTCATACGTACTCGATTGGAGACATACGCGGTGATTGAGCAAGCCAAGGCAACATGTCGACATTTTGTAGAGCATGCTGGGTTACAACAGCGGTATGTGGGTATGCGTTATCCTGTTGGAAAATCAACCCTGGAATGCTGTTAATGAATGGCAGCACAACAGGTTGCGTCACCAGAGTGACGCATAAATTTGCAGTCAGCGTGCGTGGGTTAACCACGGGAGTGCTCCTGCTGCCATACGAAATCGTACTGCAGACCATAATTCCACGTGTAGGTCCGGCGTCTCCAGCATGGAGCCAGGTTGGTTGCAGGCCTTCAACTGGCCTCGTGCTAACCAACACATGGCCGCAAGTACCTCTGTGGCAGAACCAGCTGTCAACAGGAAACACATCACAATTCCACCCCGACATCCAATGAGCTCTCGCTTGACACCACTGAAGTCGTAGATGGTGGTGGTTTGGGGTCAGTCGAATGCGTGTTACAGGGCGTCTGGCTCGGAGCTGTCCTTAAAGAAACCGATTTGTAACTGTTCGTTGTGTCACTGAGATGCTAATTGCTGCTAACGTTACTGCTGCAGATGCAATGCGATGCGCCAGAGCCATATGCCGAATACGGTCTTCCCTCTCGGTAATACCGTGTGACTGTCCGGAACCCGATCTTCTTGCGACCGTGCATGCTCTGGACAACAGCTGCCAGCGGTGACATACAGTGGCTACATTCCTGCCAGTATCGCAGAAGGAACATGCAGCTTCTCTTAGTTCTATTACATGACCTCGTTCAAACTCAATGGCGTGTTGATACCGGCGTCTTTGTATCCTTAAAAGCTCTTTCATTCTCTAATGACCTCGTTTACGACGGGACGTTAAACACTAATCTCCTCCTCCTATCACTTAAAAACATTTTTGACTAACATCAACTCATTAAGTCCAACCTCACAGCTGACCAACGCTCACGACTATTATAGAGTGTATTTAAAGGAAACGTGGTTTGCATCCTCACGGTAGCGTTACTCATATACCACTGCCGCTATATCTGAACAAGAATCGTCTTTCAGATGTACAAACACGCCTACCAACTTTCGTTTATGTCGCACAACTTTTTCTTGGTGTTGTGATTTTTTCCGTTGGAGTATTACTTGTACAAATCCGATTAGTGTCTGAGTAGAACCGGAAACTCACAGAGTTTGCATTGTGCACACTGTTTGTTTGAGTGCACTGCCTTCACAAAATCGCAATATGGAAAGAAAATATTTTTTTGAAAATATTGGAATATGCGAGATTTTCATCCCTTATAACAGTGGAGCGTGAATTCAAAAAGAATTGCGGAAAAGAGCAGCCATGAAAACAGAGAGCTGTGCGTTGTTATGGGCAATTTAGATGCACTAGTTTGTAAACAGATAAGTATCGGTTGACCAAAAGTGGCGGGAGTGTGAGGAGAGAGCTTTGCACGCAAAAAAAAAAGTCCGCAGGAAACGGTGTGGAAGATTTTGCGATGGCGGCTAAATTTCAAATGTAAATTAAAATCGGAAGACACCTTAGACTTTGCTTCACAATGCAGGAAGCACTTGAGGAAGAACATTTCGCTACCCAGCAGATATTTAGCGGCGAAGCAACCTTCCATTTACCTGGAAAGATGAATCGGAACAATGTGAGAGTGTGGGGCACTCAACATCCTCATGAATGAGATTCTCCGAAGGTTAATGTTTTCTGTGCTAAACGACGTACTTGCGCATCTCTGGACTGGGTGTCGTGAAGAAGATGACGTTTCTTTGTTTCCTTGGCCCCACAGATCGCCTGACCTAACAATTTGTGACTTGTTTCTTTGGGGCTACATTAAAGACCATGTTTACATAATACCAAGGAAACTGGAACAACTCAGAGGACGCATCAGTAATGATAACCACTGACAGCATGTTACTAGATAAAGTATGGGAGGAACTTTGTTACTGTTTGGACCATTCACAAAACATTTGTAGAGCTGCAAAATACAAACGTGGCGAGTTTACGGTTATATTCATGCATCAATCATATTTCTGTATGTAATACTTTGTTAAAAACATAGCTTTGAAAACGAATGAATCATTTATAGTGGCGATGTATTACCTACTCCCACAGATCGCACCACGGCCTTACAAACCGGTAGACTCATCAACAACTATAGTTCAATTCATTTATCTTGGCGGCTCGCGCATGCCCGCCCAGACGCGGGAGATTGCAGCGTTGCCAGTTGTACGCGCGAAGAGAAGCAGCGCCGTAGCAGTGTAGTTCTCAAACTTACGTTTAGGGGGGAGCGCGCAGTTTATGAAGTAAAGCCACCACGGCCGCATTAAACCTTTCGCTGCTACAGAGACGTGCTCCCCGCATTCCACGCCGTGCGCGATTTTGTAACCACTGCACTGCTCGCCTGTGCAGACACAATGTGTTCCGACTGTTTTGACACACTTATCATTCGATTTCACAAAAACTATTTGGCCCAAAAATTTGATTTTGACACATCTTCTTGACTGATACCTTCCCCCCATAAATGACTTAATTTTGTTTCGATTTTCAACGCAGTTATATTGCAGCATTAAATGTAGTAAACCATTGCACGAAATTTTGAAGAGTTTGCAGAGGTAAAGTTCATAGCGTATACTTTCCGTATGTTCGATTGTTGAGAATGAAATGTGGACAAGATACCTAAATTTCATATAAAATTTACTGTATAACAACATCTCATTTAATTTAAGTACCAGATTGGTGTCGTATGTAATATTGAGAAATATTCCGTCTTTCGCGACTGTAATAAAAGTTTTATTTACACCGGGCGCGTTTGACTTGATTTTAAAGCACTTCAATCAATCAAAAGGAAGTACACAAAATACGTTAAACAAAACTGTGGACTTACAAAAACATTAGGACTTGAATATACTGTGTATCAGTGCTCTGAGCTATGTCAAATATCATTTTTGTGTGTGGCACACACAAAAAGCATTTACACTCCTGGAAATGGAAAAAAGAACACATTGACACCGGTGTGTCAGACCCAACATACTTGCTCCGGACACTGTGAGAGAGCTGTACAAGCAATGATCACACGCACGGCACAGCGGACACACCAGGAACCGCGGTGTTGGCCGTCGAATGGCGCTAGCTGCGCAGCGTTTGTGCACCGCCGCCGTCAGTGTCAGCCAGTTTGCCGTGGCATACGGAGCTCCATCGCAGTCTTTAACACTGGTAGCATGCCGCGACAGCGTGGACGTGAACCGTATGTGCAGTTGACGGACTTTGAGCGAGGGCGTATAGTGGGCATGCGGGAGGCTGGGTGGACGTACCGCCGAATTGCTCAACACGTGGGGCGTGAGGTCGCCACAGTACATCGATGTTGTCGCAAGTGGTCGGCGGAAGGTGCACGTGCCCGTCGACCTGGGACCGGACCGCAGCGACGCACGGATGCACGCCAAGACCGTAGGATCCTACGCAGTGCCGTAGGGGACCGCACCGCCACTTCCCAGCAAATTAGGGACACTGTTGCTCCTGGGGTATCGGCGAGGACCATTTGCAACCGTCTCCATGAAGCTGGGCTACGGTCCCGCACACCGTTAGGCCGTCTTCCGCTCACGCCCCAACATCGTGCAGCCCGCCTCCAGTGGTGTCGCGACAGGCGTGAATGGAGGGACGAATGGAGACGTGTCGTCTTCAGCGATGAGAGTCGCTTCTGCCTTGGTGCCAATGATGGTCGTATGCGTGTTTGGCGCCGTGCAGGTGAGCGCCACAATCAGGACTGCATACGACCGAGGCACACAGGGCCAACACCCGGCATCATGGTGTGGGGAGCGATCTCCTACACTGGCCGTACACCACTGGTGATCGTCGAGGGGACACTGAATAGTGCACGGTACATCCAAACCGTCATCGAACCCATCGTTCTACCATTCCTAGACCGGCAAGGGAACTTGCTGTTCCAACAGGACAATGCACGTCCGCATGTATCCCGTGCCACCCAACGTGCTCTAGAAGGTGTAAGTCAACTACCCTGGCCAGCAAGATCTCCGGATCTGTCCCCCATTGAGCATGTTTGGGACTGGATGAAGCGTCGTCTCACGCGGTCTGCACGTCCAGCACGAACGCTGGTCCAACTGAGGCGCCAGGTGGAAATGGCATTGCAAGCCGTTCCACAGGACTACATCCAGCATCTCTACGATCGTCTCCATGGGAGAATAGCAGCCTGCATTGCTGTGAACGGTGGATATACACTGTACTAGTGCCGACATTGTGCATGCTCTGTTGCCTGTGTCTATGTGCCTGTGGTTCTGTCAGTGTGATCATATGATGTATCTGACCCCAGGAATGTGTCAATAAAGTTTCCCCTTCCTGGGACAATGAATTCACGGTGTTCTTATTTCAATTTCCAGGAGTGTATTTGCTAAAACACTGATCGGCCGACACAAACGTTGAATATTGTGTTACCTCAGCACAAAACTACGAAAGGTGACTTGGCAATGGAGGAGACAAAATGCTGTCCAATGAAGATGCTTCAAAAGAGAAAAACGCGTCTGGTCTAAATAAGACGCTTATTACAGTTGCAGAAGAGGAATATATTTCAATACCATTGGTAAAATTGCAACTGTGGAACAAAAACAAGAAAGAGAACATGAGTATTATTGTGTATGTGCCTTACCCTTCATTGTTGTCAATCGCTGCGATAGTCTTCTGCATCGCTGTAGTCAGTGTCGCAGTCCGAATCATCAGGTCTTAGAGTTATAACGATGGGTTCAAGCAGATTGTCAATTACAATTTCCCTGCCCATGTCCTCCTCCTGTAGCCTTTGTGCATGCCGAACACATTCAGCCCATGCTGAAGGAGTAATTCTGTCAAGTGCTTCGTGCAGAAGCCTTTCTGTATCGGCAATTTTAAATGTCACGTTTCGTTCTGCGACATACCCTTTCACTTGTGCCAAAATTAACTCTATCGGATTGTATTGGCAATGGTACGGTGGCAAACGCAAAACTGTGTGTCCATGTTCCTGTGCAATACAATCGATTTCATAAACTTTTGTGCGAGGCTTATGAAGCACTACAAGATTCAACATTTCAGCACGAGTTTTGTTGGCAGTATGTGGAATATTTTTACTTGCAAGCCATAACATGATATCGGCTTTTTTTGTACTTGTTGTGGGTGTCTTAACAACAACAGAGTGATAACTCGCATTGTCCATTACAATCACCGAGTTTGCAGGCAAGTAAGGGAGAAACTGATTCCTAAACCACAATTTAAATGTCTCAGAGTTCATTTCGGAATGATAATCCCCTGAATTTCTCTTTTTTGCCCGGAACACTAATTTGCTTTCTGGAATGAATCCAGATGCAGAACCAGCGTGAAGCACACTTATTCGTCCACCTTTACCAACTGGTACTTTAAACCCACCCGAACCATCACTCATTTTCCAACACGCTTTCCTTGTGTGATTTTGGTTCACCCATGTTTCGTCCAAGAAAAAATGTTCTTATTCCCGGATTTTCTTACTTCAATAATACGTCTTAAAAACTGTGCCCTTGAAGCAGCGATATCACTACGTTCCATTAAAAACTTTCTTCCGTCATTTGTATGTACACTCTTTGACATAAAACTTGACCGGCGGCCGGCCGCTTCAGAGGCGAAGTCCGCGCCGATCGCGACATGGGACAAAAAAACTGGCCAACTCGCTAATTCTCTAAGTCCGGTTATCTGCACAATCTGGCAACACTGTAGACTGCGGCACTTCCTGGAGGAAAACTTGTCCCATGATAGAGAAACTCTAGGCTGATTACGCCTGTGGTCTAGCGGTAGCGTGCGTTGTTTCTGTTCATAATGTCAGTGGATCGAGAGCAGCTGGTATAAAATATTTTTATAGCCTCTTCTGTCTGAATGCTGAAGACGTGAATGTAATGGTAGCGCAGATTCAATCTATTTCGCTTTGTGACACACCGATATCAAAATTTTATCCAGTAACGATTTTGCGGCAGATTTCCTGCAGACTGTCCTCCTCTGGACGCCGTATGCGGCAAAGCTCCGGGATCCATTTGCTGGCTACTGGCAGCGGCCGTGGCGACAGCAGCGGCGCTGCACTCCCCCGTTCTTTATCGAAAGCGCCTGCTACCGCTCATCGCTTTTGATGATTTAAAACGCTTTATTATTAAATGTTGCTCCACAGAAAATTTCTACAATTTCCATTCACGCTCAAAAGCAACGCAGACAGACGCCCTGATTAGTAGGCGGGTAATCGGCACGAGCTGAGTATGGCCCGAAATTAATTTTATAGACTGGGACGAAATTAAACCACCTCACTACAGTCGATGAATTTATAAATGCTTCATACATCGTTTCTTTTCCTTTCTAACTCAATTATTTGTGCAACGTTTGGTCAATGTTTGGATGTTTTCGTCAAGCCAGAGTGAGCGTCTGTGGTGTAAAGTGTATTACAGTTCTTGTTTTATTCCTTATGGTAAGTCTATGCGATAAACTGTGTGAATACCTTGCAATGCATGCTCTGTAGCAGTGCAGGAACACTGCACATTTGGAGTTCCATGTATGGGTTCATGAAGTATTTATTGTTGATCGGAAGTGATAGTTAAGGTCATCAGATTTAAACCAGAAAAATTTGTCGTTTTGAAGGTTTCAGAGAACGGAAAGGAATTGCTAACGCCGGTGTTAGAAAACGTCTACAGTTAAATGCTATTGCAAAAATTTAGAAGAAGGGAACTACATTAATGAGCATGTGCACTTCATAAACAACCTTCTGACATGTTAGACCTATATGACGAACAAAGCTCAAATTTATATCGTTGACAGTCGGTTTGAATCTTTTCAGGGTCTATTTTACAGTGAAGCACCTTGGAATTCGCAAAGCAGAAATCCATGATATTAACTTAATTTACTAAGTCGAAATCGGACGAAGATTGATGTTTAAAGGCATTCTTCAGATTTCGCATAAGAAATTTTTACTAGCTGTTTGCAACTCCATTAATTAAAATGGAAAATAAAAGGTTGTACTCAGCGGCTTCTACCGTGATTCGAACTGCTATGTCTTATAGTACAAGCACTGCAACGCACAAGGGAACCTCTGAGCTAACGACACACTGGCGGCCAGAGGCGGAATATAGTCACTGCGATGTTGCCTGAGCCTCAAAACGCAACCTTAAACACACGAACAGAGGAGGTGGAGATTACTGTTTTAACGTCCCGTCGACAACGATGTCATTAGAGACGGAGCACAAGCTCGGATTAGGGAAGGATGGGGAAGGAAATCGGCCGTGCCCTTCCTAAGGAACCATCCCGGCATTTGCCTGAAGCGATTTAGGGAAATCATTGAAAACCTAAATCAGGATGGCCGGGCGCGCGATTGCACCGTCGTCCTCCCGAATGCACACACAAACAGGTGTTACTTATGTGAAGAACGCCATTCTTGGAGTCCAGAAATTAAATATACTTTCTAATTGTGTCATCTTGTAGTGGATTATATCGTACGAGTCTTCGATGTGGAAAACGAATGTCAAGTGAATTTAGCGAGGTAACGCCGACCTACACCCGGGAGTAAATGCACTATCAGAGTGTTGACAAATACTTGCTACGACGCTGCCATTTCTCGGCTCTCTGACGAGGCAGCTCTTCAGCGAAATGCTTGCCGTGATTCTCCGATACGGTTCTTCAGAGTGGAGACGCGCGCGCACGTTTGGTTTTTATGCAGCGTTCTCCCCTGATGGTTTCTGACGTCGCCTTCTGGGCTATGTATACATATGAGACATTCAATTATCATTAATCCAGAATGATACAAGTTTCAGCTTCCGGTGTGGAAGAAGGCTGTTGACGCCGACATTATATCATTTCAACGTAGGGAAAGCAAAACGGATCATTCAATGTTTCTCATTCAACATAAAGCATGTGAGATAATTTTCCGTAACGTTCATAATCATCTAAAAATACAAACGAAGTAAAAATACACCGGAAGCTTATTCGAATTGAATATAACGCTTTGCACCTCGATGTCGAATTTGTCCACTTGCAATCTTTTGCAGCATACACATAGAATGTCATGATTACCACGAGAATGAAGAAATATGTTGGTAAGGATGGAAGCAAGAAGAGACGCAGTCAACAAATATTCTATTCCTCATGGCATTCATTTCATTTGACACGTAAGAAGAGGTAAAGCGGGAATTTACTTTCGTTAACACGAAAGATATGCCGGACATATTGATAACGAGGAAGTCTGCGTCTTCATACGTTTCCTCCTTGAAATCTGTATGCTCTATTATATACTAAGTAGCCCGATCATTGTTTCAGTAATGTTACCCTCTTGTTTGACCCCGTAACGATGAACAGATTCCAAATGCATGTCTCCCTTCCTGGGTTGTTTTTTGTGTTTTATTGCTTGGAATTCCTGAAGCAGACCACTGTGCCTTCCCCCCTCGTGGGTTAGGTCTCAAAACTAAACCGCTTTGTATCCAATGGCATAATTTATTCAGACAGCATCAGCATAAGACTATCAAACAAAGCCTTCCATTTACAGTTGCAGCACTCTAACCAGCACTGACCAAAGTGTAATCCACGGTCATGGTCCTAAATTACCAGCTGTCTGCTACTGTGGCAAAGTCCGTACTACACTGTCGATTCCGCAGCACCATTTTATCTGGTAACACTGTGTAGTTGCACAGTTGTGCTACCAGGTCTGTCCTCACACTGTCAACTTTATGTATCTCACTTCTCCTGTAGCGTAGATCACGAGGAGCCGAAGTAAATGAGTGTATTCTGCATGACGTAACATTCAGTATTCCCTTCTTTCATAGCCACTCTTCATGTGCATCGATACCAAATAGGAATGCGAAAACTCTTGCGAGTGAGAGAATGACAATAACAATCGTAACAAGAACAAGCAAATAATGAATGATGTTTATTCCAACGCAGAACGAGAATGGCTTTAAATATAAAAATCTGTATCTATATCTATATCCATATCTATTGATCTTTGAGTTGGCACAATGCAAATATATTCTTAGCATTTAGTTACTGAATTTAGTTCTGGATGTTTGCAGAGAAAAGCAAAAGTCGGTACTTCTCGCTAGTGTAATATAATGTGAACCAGCAACTACCCTTTCCTTAGAACACGACTCAAGCAGGTCCTCAAGTAGGTAGCAAGGCACTGCTACATTCTGTTCCCTGACATTGCTCTGATGACGGTTAATGCAGATAGTTCCGATTATGAAATACAAAACGTATTGCAGGTTAGTTCCTAGGATAGTAACATTAAATTTGCGTTGTAGACGGCACATGAACGTGACGACTATCCATATTACTCATCAATATAAAAAGACAATATTTAGGGAATTTAGCAGGATTACTCAAAATGAATTCTGAAATTGGGTGACTGACTGCACAGGTGCTAAACGTCGTCAAGAGTATACGATGTCCTAATCGCATTAGGAATATGAAGATCGTCTTCGACAGCTCGCAACTTTCACATTGCTATCTCCACCCTACTCCAGACAGCCCTCGGTGGAGTTGCACGACGTTGCCGATGTTATGGAAGGCCTTCAAACGACAACAGACCACATATTGAAAAATACAAGCGAATTCTCTTGCAGCGTAAGCTTATTGTAACTAATCTAAAAATTATTGGAGAGGAACATTGTCCTATTCAAAAAAAGTAAAATGTTATACACTGTTGACGTCAAACGGACATTATCTATGTCCTGTCTTGTGTCCTACTCATCTATAATATCAAGTGTACTATGAAAATGATTATATATAATGGATGATAGGGTAATGCATTGATACCAGATGGTGGGGGCCGGCCGGTGTGGCCGTGCGGTTCTAGGCGCTTCAGTCTGGAACCGCGTGACCGCTACGGTCGCAGGTTCGAATCCTGCCTCGGGCATGGATGTGAGTGATGTCCTTAGGTTAGTTAGGTTTAAGTAGTTCTAAGTTCTAGGGGACTGATGACCTTAGAAGTTAAGTCCCATAGTGCTCAGAGCCATTTGAACCATTTGAAGTATTTAACACAAAATGACATTAAAAATTAAAGTTATTCACGAGCAGCTAGTTGAGAATATGTATGAACATTAAATGACACGACGAACTGAAATAATATGACGAAGAGTTCAGCGCTCACTGGGAATAGAGCCCCACACAAATCGTTGTTGACTACACACAAAGAGACGTCAGCTACCGAATTTTTCTTCACCAGCTGCTCAGAATAGCATCTTGAACTTACAGTCATCTCGCAAATAGTTCTGTGTCTCACTGGGAGTTAAAAACGTCAGATATCGTTAGTGTTGACAACGAATGAAAATACATTAAAAATCAAAATTATGATCCACCAGCAGATAGGTGTTCTCATGATAGAGCTTGATAATACATAATTAAATCTTTAGTGCCGGGCCAGGATTCGATCCCATTCACGCGTAATATGTGAAGGTGTTGAGGAATTTGCAGTTTTGAACAAACAACAAATTGTAGCCGAGCTGTATTGCCACGAAGGGATCAAATTCCGCGTTAAGGGCGGTCTGAGTTGCATTCCCAGTTTAGAACCAATTTTATCGACATACAGAAGCTCAAATAAAAGATGGAATAAGTGTCCTGTGACCATACATAGCGTTTGTGTCGTCACTTGAAATAAATAACTAGTATAAGAAAGGTTACTGGTGATAGAGTTTCTACATGTCGCCACTCCAGACTTTATTGTGGTTCAACCTACCGCCTACTTGGTAAAGAAGGAATATCATCTTTAATGTGAATTTTCAGACCACGCAGCCATTATATCTCCTCACTTGGTGTAGCCAGGAGAGAATGGAATCTGTCTCTCCCTATCTAAAATCATTGACGGAAGTGGGAATCGAACCCAGACCATAGGTATAACAACCTACCATCCGTCCAACAGACCACGAAATCCTCTTCTCTGCGAGTCATTTTTCTATCGTAACGCAGTTGCGCCACACTGGATGAGAATTCTGACACACAGGCTCCCTGTAGTAATTTGCAGCATGTTCAGTAAATTCATTTACTTGGTTGACCGAATCACTATGAACTAGCTGCCTCGGCTACCCAGTGCATACATTCGACTATTTTGTAATCACAGAAATAAAATCACGTAACTGCCACCTACACATAACTGCCAACAGTGTAGGATGCAGAAGTTTAAATAGGAAGTGTTCCTTTCCACTTGAGCTATTCTATTGCGCTATCTGTTACTAGAAAACGTCGTTAAGTCCAAAAGAAAAGCTGTAACTGTTTGTCTCTCAGAAGTCAAGACCTGGCCATATGCATAATCTCACAGTGCTGTGGAATCCAAAAGTTCTGGAGGAATAGTTACCGAGCTCTGGAGCTGCTGTAGCTACGTGTCAGCTTGTAGCATAGATAAGATGTCGCGAGTTCGAATACATTCAGTGCTACATTTTTTAAAACGCAATTCTGCTCTCTGCTGAAGGTATCAATCTAATGGAACTTTGAACATAATTCCCTTCACTTCTCAACCCAAAGTAGTCGCATGTGGAAAAAGGGCTAACTACTGTGACATTTTGTTCTATTCAGGTTTAATAGACAGCAGGCAGCAGATGCATCTCGAAGTTGTGCAGGGAGAGCGCATCGTGCCATAATATGTCAGAAAAGTAATTTCTATATTAGCCGTCGTGTGGTAGTGATATTTTGTTCTTCTTCAAACTTTGTTTGACAGCTTTAACTCAGAACAAGTTTTCTACATGCATGTAATCAATAAACTGCATGTGCATTGTCAGACTGTCATAGGTAACATCTGAGAATTCGTATATATCGTTGATGATTAATTTCTCTCTCATGTTTACTATTGTTTTAACAACTCTAAAGGAAACCTTACGAAAATTGTGCACTGTATTATAAGAAATGAAATAAAACTAACCATGGTAACCTTACGACGAAAGTATCTGTAAACAAGCATGCCTCTATCGACACGAATTAGTAAAATACTACTCACTTAGATTTTGATTGGGTCTGTGTTTAATTGGTATGCTGTGTCATACTCAAGAGGTATGCAAATGTGGCATTTCATAAATATAGTTACGTATTCCTAGAAACCCAAAATTCGCTTGTCAGCAGCGGAAAGAGGCCTTACCTGTTGTGCAGCATTGTAAGTTTTTCAACATTGCACTATGAGCTGAAAGCATTTTCTTGCGATTTCCTTATTGATGTTTGATCTGACTGCTTGTAGCTCTTTCACAGAAGGGATAAAAACGTTACAGTCAGCGAGACTGGAACTGCGAACCGTAACAGACGCTTTTTCACAGCTCAGCACGTTACCACAGAGCTGGCGAGTAGGTATGGGTCTTAGCTTCCTATTACGAGGGCAATAGTAACTAGAACTCGTAAACCGCTATTTGAATGACGAGATTAGTTGCGGTTTCCACCTGCAACGACTTTCCTGGACTGGAAACCGTAAATTTTCAATCTTTTGTTACCCTGCAAGCGATAATAACTCGGATTATTCAATGGAAATGACAGGTAAAATCAAGTGAACTTTGAGGCTTAATTCCGTGCACACCAGGAAGTAACTCGTCGATCACAGAGTTGCCAAACATACGTTGCCTTGTTGCCAAATCTCAGTTACAGTACTAGCAGGAAGAAGACGAACCCATGTGATCCTACAGCGGTCTGGGAAGTGACCATAGCTGGTGTCTCCAAGTCACGGCTGCTACGGCCTGGAATACGTAATGCGTCTGATTCGCTTTCTGTAACTAGGTTTAGGGACTGGAGCGTAGTTACTAATAATACTCAGAGCTGACTGCCAACTGAGCATCATAAATCAGTAGCTCTCATTGTTGTGTTTATATTTCTTTCGTAAGTGTACTCAAAACTAAGAAAGTCATTCACAGGCGTTTTCGTGCCTCGCCGATAGTCGAGCACAACATACAAATAAAAATAAAAAAGAATGTGTGTGTGTGTGTGTGTGTGTGTGTGTGTTTGTGTGTGTGTGAGAGAGAGAGAGAGAGAGAGAGAGAGAGAGAGAGAGAAATAGAAAGCAATGAGAGAGAGTGTAAAAAATTGTTGTAAAGAAATTGAATCATGGTATTTAAAGAAATCTTTCATTAAAATGACACGTTCCATATCATTACGAAATGTCGTATTCATGATCTATGGAACAAGAGTTAATCTAATGTAATCTAATCTAATCTAATCACATCATATTGATGATTAGCCATGAAGAGTCATGAATTACCGAAATTTTGGCCAATACCAGTAACCAAATCTAAACTTGAAAATAAAAGACGACAATTTTTGTAATAAACCGTGACTCCTATCAAGACCCTTTCGTCCCTGTTATCGAACCACGAAAGATGTCTGATATACCTCCATTCTGAAGTAACAAAGTGTGCATGCATTTAAAGATGAAGTGCATGATGTGAAGTTCTGTGACGGAGATACGAACCCAACACGTAATCCGATTGTTAACTAAGAAAAATCAAATGTTACGTATCGGTTTTTCTTACGAGCCGCTAGGTGTCTGAATCTAAAATAAGGATACAAACTTTGGTGCCTAAGCGACAATCGAACTGCACACCTACCGTGCATCCACGAATATAGCTTAAGTTTCAGTTGCTTACTCATGAACAGTAAGATGTGTGCGTGTTTGACCAGAAATAACGACACCTGTTGCCATTGTTGGAAACACATGAACAGACATTGAAATTGCGCGTTAATTTTCACTAGCAGGTGGGTGTGCACTTGATAAAGCTAGAAATGAAATTATGAATATTTTTGTACTGGATCAGGTTTCAGACCCACATACTTACCTTTGGAGGAGACCTAGAGAAGATTGCAGTCTTGGGAAAAGGAACGAAATGACTGAACTATACTGTTCCGAGAGATTCAGATCCTCGAAAGAGGAGATACGAATTCGAATCACAGTCCAGCACCAAATTTTTAAACGTCTCAAGTTCAATCAAGTACAAGTAAAATAAGAGCCCTTTCCCTTTAAACGGCTATCGGTTCATCAAATAAAATAAAATTTTCTAATGTAAGTAAGCTTACTGGCGACTGTATTTCTGTTTACCATGACTTCCGCTGTGTTATTTCCCAACGTAAACCGGCTCTGCCCAGTTGGTAATGAAGGAACGTGATGTTTAATGCGGATTCTGGATTATAACGTCTTTCTCTTGAGGTTACCAGAGGTAAAATAAATCAGTTTGTGCCTCTTAAAAGTAAATGCCTGAACCCACGCATTGCACCTGTGATAGCTCGTTCCACCATACCATTGTGGCCACATTACCCAGCCCCAAGAGTGTGCTGTAACGGATGATGTGCTTAGCTTACAAAATTAGTCATGGTGGAAAAAATGCGAGTCTATTAAATGGTCGAGTAGAAGCAAGCTTCTGACGCAGAGATTATGCTATTCTCATGTCACAGGATGTAAAGACTCTTCTAGGCATCATAGGCTGGATGTGAAGCCATTTTGATTTTTCACAAATTCAGCAAATTTCTTAGTTCGAGAAAATTCACTGTGAAGTGTGAAGTTGCCGGATAATTCGATTATTGCTGTTATTATTAATATCATTTTATTCATACCGCTGCTGTAACACAAGTGCTTGAACATCATTTAATGCCTTTTGGTCACTATAGATGTAGTTTCCCATGAACAGGTTCTTTCCCTGTCTACGGAATCCTTTTCATGTTAATATCAAACACCAGCAATTACTCGTAGATTACTTTAAAACTAAAGTAATTGACGAAGACGTTACTTGGTAACAAAAACGCACTGCCTTTCTTCACTTACTTTCGCCTAGAAATGGCTATCGAGTACTGACAAACCAAAAGGCAAGAGATCTTACTGCCTTCCGATATACGTTGCTGTTAGTTCTTCCACATGATTTGGTCGACATGACCTGTTTCAAGTTGTGTATGACAGACAGTGTTTTAGAAAATCTATTGTTTCCCTTTGAAATAAACAGAAGTATTTTCATTCTAAGCTGCCCAAGTACAAAATTTTCGCAATATTAGTTCAAATTTAATATTCGCTTCTATAATGTAGGAAAGTATTTCACAGTCGCAAAACTCGCATCCGAAACGTTGACCTTACACTTAGTCGCTGACCATAAATTCCAGCTCAGAGTGACACCAGTTTAAATAACCTAATGTAGTGAAGACTGTTAGCCAGTGCTCTTTCTCACCGGAAAATACGCAATTCACTCATTTGGCTCCATAAGTACACTGTAACAGTAATTTCTGTGTGAAATTTGTCAGTAAGCTTTTGCCTTCCAACCGGCAAAATACGGCAGAGTACGGCCGGTAAACAATTCACAAACCACGATTTAGTGCCAATAAGACGATTTCTTTAAACATTGTCGAAGCTGAGGGAATTTAGTTTCTGCTTAAATCGTCTTAAGCAGCAACAATCACAGATATCTCAAATAGGAAAAAGCTGAATATCCAGGTACGAAGGTTGTAAAACAAACTTCCCACAGTTTGTGTCAGGTTGATCTTTTCGTCTGATAACACTGCTTAAGTATTTTGTCTAAGAGGTATCACAAGTAGTATCCTTGTAGCTGTGGGAATCATTGGTTGAAAACGAGTTTAACACCAATGGGTACAGTGCTGCTAAATTTTCACAATTATTATCAACCTAAGTCTGAGTTCATCCACAAACTGAGGCATATTTATAATATTGGAGCTAGACTGTGTATCCTTGTCTTTCTTGAGTGGTCATTGGAAGGCGTTTACATACACGTATACAATACTATGAATACTTCGAACGCTATGGTTAACGTTGCTCTCATAAACTACTTTTTCTTTTAATTCTTCTGGGTCTTCAGCGTGCAATATGTGTTGTAGATACAGTCTCAGATCAAAAAATTGACCACCGAGTCGTTCACGTAAGGTGGACAATACAGTCGTGCTCCTCTCAGAATTCTACACTCCTGGAAATGGAAAAAAGAACACATTGACACCGGTGTGTCAGACCCACCATACTTGCTCCGGACACTGCCAGAGGGCTGTACAAGCAATGATCACACGCACGGCACAGCGGACACACCAGGAACCGCGGTGTTGGCCGTCGAATGGCGCTAGCTGCGCAGCATTTGTGCGCCGCCGCCGTCAGTGTCAGCCAGTTTGCCGTGGCATACGGAGCTCCATCGCAGTCTTTAACACTGGTAGCATGCCGCGACAGCGTGGGCGTGAACCGTATGTGCAGTTGACGGACTTTGAGCGAGGGCGTATAGTGGGCATGCGGGAGGCCGGGTGGACGTACCGCCGAATTGCTCAACACGTGGGGCGTGAGGTCTCCACAGTACATCGATGTTGTCGCCAGTGGTCGGCGGAAGGTGCACGTGCCCGTCGACCTGGGACCGGACCACAGCGACGCACGGATGCGCGCCAAGACCGTAGGATCCTACGCAGTGCCGTAGGGGACCGCACCGCCACTTCCCAGCAAATTAGGGACACTGTTGCTCCTGGGGTATCGGCGAGGACCATTCGCAACCGTCTCCATGAAGCTGGGCTACGGTCCCGCACACCGTTAGGCCGTCTTCCGCTCACGCCCCAACATCGTGCAGCCCGCCTCCAGTGGTGTCGCGACAGGCGTCAATGGAGGGACGAATGGAGACGTGTCGTCTTCAGCGATGAGAGTCGCTTCTGCCTTGGTGCCAATGATGGTCGTATGCGTGTTTGGCGCCGTGCAGGTGAGCGCCACAATCAGGACTGCATACGACCGAGGCACACAGGGCCAACACCCGGCATCATGGTGTGGGGAGCGATCTCCTACACTGGCCGTACACCACTGGTGATCGTCGAGGGGACACTGAATAGTGCACGGTACATCCAAACCGTCATCGAACCCATCGTTCTATCATTCCTAGACCGGCAAGGGAACTTGCTGTTCCAACAGGACAATGCACGTCCGCATGTATCCCGTGCCACCCAACGTGCTCTAGAAGGTGTAAGTCAAGTACCCTGGCCAGCAAGATCTCCGGATTTGTCCCCCATTGAGCATGTTTGGGACTGGATAAGCGTCGTCTCACGCGGTCTGCACGTCCAGCACGAACGCTGGTCCAACTGAGGCGCCAGGTGGAAATGGCATGGCAAGCCGTTCCACAGGACTACATCCAGCATCTCTACGATCGGCTCCATGGGAGAATAGCAGCCTGCATTGCTGCGAAAGGTGGATATACACTGTACTAGTGCCGACATTGTGCATGCTCTGTTGCCTGTGTCTATGTGCCTGTGGTTCTGTCAGTGTGATCATGTGATGTATCTGACCCCAGGAATGTGCCAATAAAGTTTCCCCTTCCTGGGACAATGAATTCACGGTGTTCTTATTTCAATTTCCAGGAGTGTATGTCTGGCAGTATGCTCGATCTAGCAACATGTAGACTGCGGCACTTCCCAGAGGAAGTCTTGACTCCAGTCTTAGTACATTACTCTTGACTACGACCGTAGTCTTGAGGTAAAACGCCAGACCAGGTAACATGATATTGTAGATTCGCTTGAATTACACTCATAGCTTCAGCACCGAGAGGAAAGGGGCGATAAATATTTTGTCGATATGTGCTTTCGGTCGCCAGACGTCATATTAGCTGGTCTCGCGTTTTACCTGAAGACTACGGTCGTGTTCCAGCAGCGGTTTGAATAAAATGATAGTAATAATAACAGTAATAATCGAATTATCCGGCAACTTCACACTTCCCAGTGGATTTTCTCGAACTATGAAATTTGCTGAATTCGTGAAAAATCAAAATGGCTTCACATCCAGCCTATGATGCCTAGAAGAGTCTTTACATCCTGATGACATGAGAATAGCATAATCTCTGCGTCAGAAGCTTGCTTCTACTCGACCATTTAATAGACTCGCATTTTTTCCACCGTGACTAATTTTGTAAGCTAAGCACATCATCCGCTACAGCACACTCTTGGGGCTGGGTAATGTGGCCACAATGGTATGGTGGAACGAGCTATCACAGGTGCAATGCGTGGGTTCAGGCATTTACTTTTAAGAGGCACAAACTGATTTATTTTACCTCTGGTAACCTCAAGAGAAAGACGTTATAATCCAGAATCCGCATTAAACATCACGTTCCTTCATTACCAACTGGGCAGAGCCGGTTTACGTTGGGAAATGACACAGCGGAAGTCATGGTAAACAGAAATACAGTCGCCAGTAAGCTTACTTACATTAGAAAATTTTATTTTATTTGATGAACCGATAGCCGTTTAAAGGGAAAGGGCTCTTATTTTACTTGTACTTGATTGAACTTGAGACGTTTAAAAATTTGGTGCTGGACTGTGATTCGAATTCGTATCTCCTCTTTCGAGGATCTGAATCTCTCGGAACAGTATAGTTCAGTCATTTCGTTCCTTTTCCCAAGACTGCAATCTTCTCTAGGTCTCCTCCAAAGGTAAGTATGTGGGTCTGAAACCTGATCCAGTACAAAAATATTCATAATTTCATTTCTAGCTTTATCAAGTGCACACCCACCTGCTAGTGAAAATTAACGCGCAATTTCAATGTCTGTTCATGTGTTTCCAACAATGGCAACAGGTGTCGTTATTTCTGGTCAAACACGCACACATCTTACTGTTCATGAGTAAGCAACTGAAACTTAAGCTATATTCGTGGATGCACGGTAGGTGTGCAGTTCGATTGTCGCTTAGGCACCAAAGTTTGTATCCTTATTTTAGATTCAGACACCGAGCGGCTCGTAAGAAAAACCGATACGTAACATTTGATTTTTCTTAGTTAACAATCGGATTACGTGTTGGGTTCGTATCTCCGTCACAGAACTTCACATCATGCACTTCATCTTTAAATGCATGCACACTTTGTTACTTCAGAATGGAGGTATATCAGACATCTTTCGTGGTTCGATAACAGGGACGAAAGGGTCTTGATAGGAGTCACGGTTTATTACAAAAATTGTCGTCTTTTATTTTCAAGTTTAGATTTGGTTACTGGTATTGGCCAAAATTTCGGTAATTCATGACTCTTCATGGCTAATCATCAATATGATGTGATTAGATTAGATTAGATTACATTAGATTAACTCTTGTTCCATAGATCATGAATACGACATTTCGTAATGATATGGAACGTGTCATTTTAATGAAAGATTTCTTTAAATACCATGATTCAATTTCTTTACAACAATTTTTTACACTCTCTCTCATTGCTTTCTATTTCTCTCTCTCTCTCTCTCTCTCTCTCTCTCTCTCTCTCTCTCTCACACACACACAAACACACACACACACACACACACACACACATTCTTTTTTATTTTTATTTGTATGTTGTGCTCGACTATCGGCGAGGCACGAAAACGCCTGTGAATGACTTTCTTAGTTTTGAGTACACTTACGAAAGAAATATAAACACAACAATGAGAGCTACTGATTTATGATGCTCAGTTGGCAGTCAGCTCTGAGTATTATTAGTAACTACGCTCCAGTCCCTAAACCTAGTTACAGAAAGCGAATCAGACGCATTACGTATTCCAGGCCGTAGCAGCCGTGACTTGGAGACACCAGCTATGGTCACTTCCCAGACCGCTGTAGGATCACATGGGTTCGTCTTCTTCCTGCTAGTACTGTAACTGAGATTTGGCAACAAGGCAACGTATGTTTGGCAACTCTGTGATCGACGAGTTACTTCCTGGTGTGCACGGAATTAAGCCTCAAAGTTCACTTGATTTTACCTGTCATTTCCATTGAATAATCCGAGTTATTATCGCTTGCAGGGTAACAAAAGATTGAAAATTTACGGTTTCCAGTCCAGGAAAGTCGTTGCAGGTGGAAACCGCAACTAATCTCGTCATTCAAATAGCGGTTTACGAGTTCTAGTTACTATTGCCCTCGTAATAGGAAGCTAAGACCCATACCTACTCGCCAGCTCTGTGGTAACGTGCTGAGCTGTGAAAAAGCGTCTGTTACGGTTCGCAGTTCCAGTCTCGCTGACTGTAACGTTTTTATCCCTTCTGTGAAAGAGCTACAAGCAGTCAGATCAAACATCAATAAGGAAATCGCAAGAAAATGCTTTCAGCTCATAGTGCAATGTTGAAAAACTTACAATGCTGCACAACAGGTAAGGCCTCTTTCCGCTGCTGACAAGCGAATTTTGGGTTTCTAGGAATACGTAACTATATTTATGAAATGCCACATTTGCATACCTCTTGAGTATGACACAGCATACCAATTAAACACAGACCCAATCAAAATCTAAGTGAGTAGTATTTTACTAATTCGTGTCGATAGAGGCATGCTTGTTTACAGATACTTTCGTCGTAAGGTTACCATGGTTAGTTTTATTTCATTTCTTATAATACAGTGCACAATTTTCGTAAGGTTTCCTTTAGAGTTGTTAAAACAATAGTAAACATGAGAGAGAAATTAATCATCAACGATATATACGAATTCTCAGATGTTACCTATGACAGTCTGACAATGCACATGCAGTTTATTGATTACATGCATGTAGAAAACTTGTTCTGAGTTAAAGCTGTCAAACAAAGTTTGAAGAAGAACAAAATATCACTACCACACGACGGCTAATATAGAAATTACTTTTCTGACATATTATGGCACGATGCGCTCTCCCTGCACAACTTCGAGATGCATCTGCTGCCTGCTGTCTATTAAACCTGAATAGAACAAAATGTCACAGTAGTTAGCCCTTTTTCCACATGCGACTACTTTGGGTTGAGAAGTGAAGGGAATTATGTTCAAAGTTCCATTAGATTGATACCTTCAGCAGAGAGCAGAATTGCGTTTTAAAAAATGTAGCACTGAATGTATTCGAACTCGCGACATCTTATCTATGCTACAAGCTGACACGTAGCTACAGCAGCTCCAGAGCTCGGTAACTATTCCTCCAGAACTTTTGGATTCCACAGCACTGTGAGATTATGCATATGGCCAGGTCTTGACTTCTGAGAGACAAACAGTTACAGCTTTTCTTTTGGACTTAACGACGTTTTCTAGTAACAGATAGCGCAATAGAATAGCTCAAGTGGAAAGGAACACTTCCTATTTAAACTTCTGCATCCTACACTGTTGGCAGTTATGTGTAGGTGGCAGTTACGTGATTTTATTTCTGTGATTACAAAATAGTCGAATGTATGCACTGGGTAGCCGAGGCAGCTAGTTCATAGTGATTCGGTCAACCAAGTAAATGAATTTACTGAACATGCTGCAAATTACTACAGGGAGCCTGTGTGTCAGAATTCTCATCCAGTGTGGCGCAACTGCGTTACGATAGAAAAATGACTCGCAGAGAAGAGGATTTCGTGGTCTGTTGGACGGATGGTAGGTTGTTATACCTATGGTCTGGGTTCGATTCCCACTTCCGTCAATGATTTTAGATAGGGAGAGACAGATTCCATTCTCTCCTGGCTACACCAAGTGAGGAGATATAATGGCTGCGTGGTCTGAAAATTCACATTAAAGATGATATTCCTTCTTTACCAAGTAGGCGGTAGGTTGAACCACAATAAAGTCTGGAGTGGCGACATGTAGAAACTCTATCACCAGTAACCTTTCTTATACTAGTTATTTATTTCAAGTGACGACACAAACGCTATGTATGGTCACAGGACACTTATTCCATCTTTTATTTGAGCTTCTGTATGTCGATAAAATTGGTTCTAAACTGGGAATGCAACTCAGACCGCCCTTAACGCGGAATTTGATCCCTTCGTGGCAATACAGCTCGGCTACAATTTGTTGTTTGTTCAAAACTGCAAATTCCTCAACACCTTCACATATTACGCGTGAATGGGATCGAATCCTGGCCCGGCACTAAAGATTTAATTATGTATTATCAAGCTCTATCATGAGAACACCTATCTGCTGGTGGATCATAATTTTGATTTTTAATGTATTTTCATTCGTTGTCAACACTAACGATATCTGACGTTTTTAACTCCCAGTGAGACACAGAACTATTTGCGAGATGACTGTAAGTTCAAGATGCTATTCTGAGCAGCTGGTGAAGAAAAATTCGGTAGCTGACGTCTCTTTGTGTGTAGTCAACAACGATTTGTGTGGGGCTCTATTCCCAGTGAGCGCTGAACTCTTCGTCATATTATTTCAGTTCGTCGTGTCATTTAATGTTCATACATATTCTCAACTAGCTGCTCGTGAATAACTTTAATTTTTAATGTCATTTTGTGTTAAATACTTCAAATGGTTCAAATGGCTCTGAGCACTATGGGACTTAACTTCTAAGGTCATCAGTCCCCTAGAACTTAGAACTACTTAAACCTAACTAACCTAAGGACATCACTCACATCCATGCCCGAGGCAGGATTCGAACCTGCGACCGTAGCGGTCACGCGGTTCCAGACTGAAGCGCCTAGAACCGCACGGCCACACCGGCCGGCCCCCACCATCTGGTATCAATGCATTACCCTATCATCCATTATATATAATCATTTTCATAGTACACTTGATATTATAGATGAGTAGGACACAAGACAGGACATAGATAATGTCCGTTTGACGTCAACAGTGTATAACATTTTACTTTTTTTGAATAGGACAATGTTCCTCTCCAATAATTTTTAGATTAGTTACAATAAGCTTACGCTGCAAGAGAATTCGCTTGTATTTTTCAATATGTGGTCTGTTGTCGTTTGAAGGCCTTCCATAACATCGGCAACGTCGTGCAACTCCACCGAGGGCTGTCTGGAGTAGGGTGGAGATAGCAATGTGAAAGTTGCGAGCTGTCGAAGACGATCTTCATATTCCTAATGCGATTAGGACATCGTATACTCTTGACGACGTTTAGCACCTGTGCAGTCAGTCACCCAATTTCAGAATTCATTTTGAGTAATCCTGCTAAATTCCCTAAATATTGTCTTTTTATATTGATGAGTAATATGGATAGTCGTCACGTTCATGTGCCGTCTACAACGCAAATTTAATGTTACTATCCTAGGAACTAACCTGCAATACGTTTTGTATTTCATAATCGGAACTATCTGCATTAACCGTCATCAGAGCAATGTCAGGGAACAGAATGTAGCAGTGCCTTGCTACCTACTTGAGGACCTGCTTGAGTCGTGTTCTAAGGAAAGGGTAGTTGCTGGTTCACATTATATTACACTAGCGAGAAGTACCGACTTTTGCTTTTCTCTGCAAACATCCAGAACTAAATTCAGTAACTAAATGCTAAGAATATATTTGCATTGTGCCAACTCAAAGATCAATAGATATGGATATAGATATAGATACAGATTTTTATATTTAAAGCCATTCTCGTTCTGCGTTGGAATAAACATCATTCATTATTTGCTTGTTCTTGTTACGATTGTTATTGTCATTCTCTCACTCGCAAGAGTTTTCGCATTCCTATTTGGTATCGATGCACATGAAGAGTGGCTATGAAAGAAGGGAATACTGAATGTTACGTCATGCAGAATACACTCATTTACTTCGGCTCCTCGTGATCTACGCTACAGGAGAAGTGAGATACATAAAGTTGACAGTGTGAGGACAGACCTGGTAGCACAACTGTGCAACTACACAGTGTTACCAGATAAAATGGTGCTGCGGAATCGACAGTGTAGTACGGACTTTGCCACAGTAGCAGACAGCTGGTAATTTAGGACCATGACCGTGGATTACACTTTGGTCAGTGCTGGTTAGAGTGCTGCAACTGTAAATGGAAGGCTTTGTTTGATAGTCTTATGCTGATGCTGTCTGAATAAATTATGCCATTGGATACAAAGCGGTTTAGTTTTGAGACCTAACCCACGAGGGGGGAAGGCACAGTGGTCTGCTTCAGGAATTCCAAGCAATAAAACACAAAAAACAACCCAGGAAGGGAGACATGCATTTGGAATCTGTTCATCGTTACGGGGTCAAACAAGAGGGTAACATTACTGAAACAATGATCGGGCTACTTAGTATATAATAGAGCATACAGATTTCAAGGAGGAAACGTATGAAGACGCAGACTTCCTCGTTATCAATATGTGCGGCATATCTTTCGTGTTAACGAAAGTAAATTCCCGCTTTACCTCTTCTTACGTGTCAAATGAAATGAATGCCATGAGGAATAGAATATTTGTTGACTGCGTCTCTTCTTGCTTCCATCCTTACCAACATATTTCTTCATTCTCGTGGTAATCATGACATTCTATGTGTATGCTGCAAAAGATTGCAAGTGGACAAATTCGACATCGAGGTGCAAAGCGTTATATTCAATTCGAATAAGCTTCCGGTGTATTTTTACTTCGTTTGTATTTTTAGATGATTATGAACGTTACGGAAAATTATCTCACATGCTTTATGTTGAATGAGAAACATTGAATGATCCGTTTTGCTTTCCCTACGTTGAAATGATATAATGTCGGCGTCAACAGCCTTCTTCCACACCGGAAGCTGAAACTTGTATCATTCTGGATTAATGATAATTGAATGTCTCATATGTATACATAGCCCAGAAGGCGACGTCAGAAACCATCAGGGGAGAACGCTGCATAAAAACCAAACGTGCGCGCGCGTCTCCACTCTGAAGAACCGTATCGGAGAATCACGGCAAGCATTTCGCTGAAGAGCTGCCTCGTCAGAGAGCCGAGAAATGGCAGCGTCGTAGCAAGTATTTGTCAACACTCTGATAGTGCATTTACTCCCGGGTGTAGGTCGGCGTTACCTCGCTAAATTCACTTGACATTCGTTTTCCACATCGAAGACTCGTACGATATAATCCACTACAAGATGACACAATTAGAAAGTATATTTAATTTCTGGACTCCAAGAATGGCGTTCTTCACATAAGTAACACCTGTTTGTGTGTGCATTCGGGAGGACGACGGTGCAATCGCGCGCCCGGCCATCCTGATTTAGGTTTTCAATGATTTCCCTAAATCGCTTCAGGCAAATGCCGGGATGGTTCCTTAGGAAGGGCACGGCCGATTTCCTTCCCCATCCTTCCCTAATCCGAGCTTGTGCTCCGTCTCTAATGACATCGTTGTCGACGGGACGTTAAAACAGTAATCTCCACCTCCTCTGTTCGTGTGTTTAAGGTTGCGTTTTGAGGCTCAGGCAACATCGCAGTGACTATATTCCGCCTCTGGCCGCCAGTGTGTCGTTAGCTCAGAGGTTCCCTTGTGCGTTGCAGTGCTTGTACTATAAGACATAGCAGTTCGAATCACGGTAGAAGCCGCTGAGTACAACCTTTTATTTTCCATTTTAATTAATGGAGTTGCAAACAGCTAGTAAAAATTTCTTATGCGAAATCTGAAGAATGCCTTTAAACATCAATCTTCGTCCGATTTCGACTTAGTAAATTAAGTTAATATCATGGATTTCTGCTTTGCGAATTCCAAGGTGCTTCACTGTAAAATAGACCCTGAAAAGATTCAAACCGACTGTCAACGATATAAATTTGAGCTTTGTTCGTCATATAGGTCTAACATGTCAGAAGGTTGTTTATGAAGTGCACATGCTCATTAATGTAGTTCCCTTCTTCTAAATTTTTGCAATAGCATTTAACTGTAGACGTTTTCTAACACCGGCGTTAGCAATTCCTTTCCGTTCTCTGAAACCTTCAAAACGACAAATTTTTCTGGTTTAAATCTGATGACCTTAACTATCACTTCCGATCAACAATAAATACTTCATGAACCCATACATGGAACTCCAAATGTGCAGTGTTCCTGCACTGCTACAGAGCATGCATTGCAAGGTATTCACACAGTTTATCGCATAGACTTACCATAAGGAATAAAACAAGAACTGTAATACACTTTACACCACAGACGCTCACTCTGGCTTGACGAAAACATCCAAACATTGACCAAACGTTGCACAAATAATTGAGTTAGAAAGGAAAAGAAACGATGTATGAAGCATTTATAAATTCATCGACTGTAGTGAGGTGGTTTAATTTCGTCCCAGTCTATAAAATTAATTTCGGGCCATACTCAGCTCGTGCCGATTACCCGCCTACTAATCAGGGCGTCTGTCTGCGTTGCTTTTGAGCGTGAATGGAAATTGTAGAAATTTTCTGTGGAGCAACATTTAATAATAAAGCGTTTTAAATCATCAAAAGCGATGAGCGGTAGCAGGCGCTTTCGATAAAGAACGGGGGAGTGCAGCGCCGCTGCTGTCGCCACGGCCGCTGCCAGTAGCCAGCAAATGGATCCCGGAGCTTTGCCGCATACGGCGTCCAGAGGAGGACAGTCTGCAGGAAATCTGCCGCAAAATCGTTACTGGATAAAATTTTGATATCGGTGTGTCACAAAGCGAAATAGATTGAATCTGCGCTACCATTACATTCACGTCTTCAGCATTCAGACAGAAGAGGCTATAAAAATATTTTATACCAGCTGCTCTCGATCCACTGACATTATGAACAGAAACAACGCACGCTACCGCTAGACCACAGGCGTAATCAGCCTAGAGTTTCTCTATCATGGGACAAGTTTTCCTCCAGGAAGTGCCGCAGTCTACAGTGTTGCCAGATTGTGCAGATAACCGGACTTAGAGAATTAGCGAGTTGGCCAGTTTTTTTGTCCCATGTCGCGATCGGCGCGGACTTCGCCTCTGAAGCGGCCGGCCGCCGGTCAAGTTTTATGTCAAAGAGTGTACATATTTGAATCCAATGTTTTTAAGTATTCTATTCATTGAAGTCATGCTACCTTTAAAATTTATGGTTTCACGCATTTTCACAGTGATTTTTTTTACAGTAGGAAATTCACCTGTGTTGTATATGTTGAGCACTTCTCGTCTTAGAACATCTTTGTCGAAATTATCTAAATTAGTTACAGTCCTCTCACGAGTGCGATATTTCCCTGGCGATCTGAAAAGTGGGCTTCCACAGGTCTCCGTAGATAACTTTCCTTCATTGGCAATCCGCTGAACGGTTCTCAAGCTAACGCCTGTCGCTTCTGCAGTGCGTTCCTGAGATCTGGCGACATCCGTGATAGGTCCACCGTTTTCTGCTTCGCGCTTGAAAAAAGCGTGAATCCGGTAAATTATGTCCCTCGCCTGTTTATGGAGAGTTTGTCGCTTACCACCATTATCAGCCATGACAACTTGCAACAAATGCGATAAAAATTCACCAAAGAATAACTACAATCACATTTAACACTCGCACTCGCCAAGACATTCCCAGCAGACCGTTCAGAAAACTACTGAACACTCATTGGCTGTCAGCGGATGCGTGACGTCAGGTGCGTAGAACGAGCCTTAAATCGACCGTAGTCGTTCATGGTTCCAACTATACGGAGTGTTCATTTTAATTGGAGACATTGAAATATCCGCAAATCTACACATCAGATCAAACAAATTTATAACTAAATTTTTTTTGTCTCGGAGGGGGACATCCAATGATACCAAATTCGACGAATTTGTAGTCAAATTTGTTATAATTGGATGTCCCCTTCCGGGAGGAACTAATTTTCATTAGGATTTCTTTTGGCTCTGTGTGTCGTTTTCAAGAGATTTCAATGTCCCCATAAAATGAACACCCTTTATAACATAAACAGTGTTTATAAATTGGGAAATATTCTATCTTTAGCAACTGTAACAAAACTTTCTTTATACCAGAGTCATTTCGCTTTTTTCTAAAACGTTCTGATTAAAACGAAGTTGGCGAAGTTGGCGAAGTACACAAAACTGAATTTTGGACGTAATAAAACATAAAACTAAAATATATTGCCAGTGAGGCAGAGTGCGCAAACATTTTGTTTTTGTCACAACGGACAGCAAATACTTGCCAAAACATAGATCAGTCGACGAAACCATTGAATATGATGTTGCCAAAGCAGCGAAGCAAAGAATTCCGTCAGACAATCAAATAGCTCGGCAACGTACGAGCCGAAATTCTGCTCTAAATAATACTTTTAATACTGCCGCAAAAGAATATATCTCAATATGAATAGTAAAACAGCGACTGCGGAAGAGGCGATATACAAACAAAACGGATAACATGAATATTGTATGTGTGCCTTTTCGTTGTTTTTAATTGCTGTGAAAAGAAATATTGGAGGAGAAAATTACAAAAACTGAAAACTTATTATGATTATAATGAAGCACAGGAAATTTCACAACATTACATTCAAACGAATAAAATTCATTAAGTAAGACACTTCGCTATTGTTTTTAAATAAATAAAATATTTAGTATGCAACAAGCCTTGAATTCTGAATCATCCGATTAGCAGCCCAACACCTTAACCATTACGCCAACGCAGCTACTCATTTCTCGCATCTCCTGGAGCACTCTAAATGTCTGCAAAATACCGACAAACACTGTTGGGATGACTATGAATTACTCACGTTGCGTCGAAGTACAATAGGAAATAAACAATTACCGCTGTTCTTTATTGCGAAAAAGCGGTTCGTGAGACTGATACAAACACCTTTCCTTGCTATCGCCTGAATTAGGAGGCTTATTGTTTGTTTGGTTTAATTAATTAATAGAATATGAAGCAATTGGTGTAAAGAATGCTTTTTCCAAACTTTCTATAAAAGAAAGTCTGCTATCAAGACATTGCTTTTGTTCAATTACTTCATTTATGACTGAACGTTTCTAAAATTGAAGACACTCGTCCGTGCTCTGCACTGCAGTCGAGATCTGGCAACGTCGTTCTCTGTTCATTGGCTGACTGTGATTTGTGACGTCAAATGCGCAGAACGAACCTAAACTCGGCCGTCAAGATACATGACGCGCACCTTATATACACAGCTTAGATACATAATCCAAATATTTTAATTTCTAAAAAAGTATTAAAATCTTCTAAAAAAACGTCTGATATCCGCATTAGTTGTTAATAATTCTTTTATTACTGAATCATATATGACAGCTTTCGAGATGATTCAATCGTATCCTCAGGCGTACACATCCATCTTTCATAGATGCTTTTATCTATCATAGATACATCTTTCGTACATACATCTATCTTTCACAGATCTTTACACCTAGGATGCGATTAAATTATGGCGAAAGCGGTAGTGTACGACCCTGTAATAAAGGAACTATTAACATATAATGCTGCTGCCACAAGCTGTTTAAGAATATTTTGATAGTTTCGTAAGAAAATTTTAAAATATTTCTATTATATATCGTATAAAGATAAAGTTTCTACCGATTGAGGTACGGAAACTTAAAAATAAGCGTCGATGATGCCACCCACACAAAAGCCAAACGAAACCATCACTCGCCGTGCATGCATTTCCCTCGCTTGAAAGATCCAAGGATTCTCTCTCCCGAGATAGGCGATTTCTGTTCAGTCATAGATTTAGCTAAGAGGAAGTGCGCCTCATCAATAGAGATGCTGTTGCTCGCAGAACTGTCGTCTTCCTTTTATCTTCTCAGAAACCAGTCGTCGAAGTGTCTCATTTTCCCAGAATGGGCATCTTTCAGCTGCTGCGTTATCTCAATTCTGTGAGGCTGGTGACGGAGATCGTTCCGGAGAAATCGCCTTACTGGAGAACATCCTATTCCCAGTTCTTTGGAATGGTGAAGAACCGACTTCGCTGGACTGACAGCCACACAATAACGTACCACTGCAGTATTTTGTACTGATCGAACAGAAAGCGGGCGCCTGGAACTCTTTAATGTTCACTGTTGACTCCGTTTCATTGATCTTTACAATAAGTTTCCGAAGTGTTGATTCATTCAATGTTTCATTGCATCCCATAACAGCGTGAGGATGTCTGACAGTTCTTGTGCAGTTTACTCCTTTCTGATAAAATGTTTTCACTATTAGCGCACTCTTCACAGTTGTAAACTGCTCCGTAGTTACACACCAAGAAGAAATGCGAGAAATTCAGACTGAAGGAACAATCATAAGGTTTTTGGATGCCGAAATGATGCAAAAAATGTGATAAACCGACGGACAAAGATATACTATACGTTTTCTAACCGGTGCTCTCACTGATGTTCCCTTTACAATTAAGAACGCAGGTGACACTCCCCTAGCACAGGTATTCAGGGTGAGACGCTTAAATTTGGATAAATGAAACTTTTTTAAAAGGGTGTAGAAAAAATTCCACTACCAGTCACAATGAAAGATTATTTATTAATCACAAAACCGGTTTCGGGCTTGTGCCCATCCTCAGGCGTTTATACATCCATGTACATGTTTATATTGCTGGAGATCACTGTATAAATACTAAACATATTTGGCACCCTCTGGTATTGGTCAGTCTCTGATATGTTCAATAAGTTCATAGCAATTCTTAACTGAAAAGTTGTTTTCATAGGTATTAGTACTGAGAATGTCTTTAAGTTTCTTGCTGATAAAATATGCTGGACTGTTTCTTGAGTTGACTTTGGGGCGTATAGGACAATTATCTTTATAAATATTTTTTTGAGAACGTAGTTTTGGTGGTGATAAGTTCATGAGAAAGCATTTTAAAACATCAGAGTCAGATAAAAGGAAGTCAGAACATTTCAATAGTACCTTAAGCTGGGCCAGAAATATGGGTGTGGGGTCATTGTGTATTTCATGAATGTTATTATTATGGAAAAATTCTAGAGTTTTGTTGATATATTCAGATTTATACCTAAAACAGCTGAATCCCCCTTGTCAGATTTGACTACCAGAGCTTTGTTTTCAGATGGGCGTTGAGTCAAACAGAGCTTGGATGGCGTGTACAGCACAGTTGCCCATGCAGCGTCAACACTATACCACAGTTCATCAAGAATAGTGACTGGCGTATTGTGACGAGCCAGTTGCTCGGCCACCATTGACCAGACGTTTTCAATTGGTGAGAGACCTGGAGAATGTGCTCGCCAGGACAGCAGTCAAACATTTTCTGTATCCATAAAGGCCCGTACAAGACATGCAACAAGCGGTCGTTCATTATCCTGCTGAAGCGTACGGTTTCGCAGGGATCGAATGGAGGGTAGAGCCACGGGTCGTAACACATCTGAAATGTAACGTGCACTGTTCAAAGTGCCGTCAATGTGAACAAGAGATGACCGAGACGTGTAACCAATGGCACCCCACACCATCACGCCGGGTGATACGGCAGTATGGCGATGCCGAATACACGCTTCCAATGTGCGTTCACCGCGATGTCACCAAACACGGATGCGACCATCATGATGCTGTAAACAGAACGTGGATTCATCCGAAAAAATGACGTTTTGACATTCGTGCACCCAGATCCGTCGTTGAGTACACCATCGCAGACGCTCCTGTCTGTAATGGAGCGTTAAGGGTAACCGCAGCCATGGTCTCCAAGCTGATAGTCCATGCTGCTGCAAACGTCGTCGAACTGTTCGTGCAGATGGTTGTTGTCTTGCAAACGTCCCCATCTGTTGACTCAGGCACCGAGACGTGGCTGCACGATCCGTTACAGCCATGCGGATAAGATGCCTGTCATCTCGACGAGGCCGTTGGGATCCAGCACGGCATTCCGTAGTACCCTCCTGAACCCACCGATTCCATATTCTGCTAACAGTCACTGGATCTCGACCAACGCGAGCAGCAGTGACGCGATACGATAAACCGCAATCGCGACAGGTTACAATCCGACCTTTATCAAAGTCGGAAACGTGATGTTACGCATTTCTCCTCCTCACACGAGGCATCACAACAACGTTTCTCCAGGTAACGCAAGTCAACTGCTGTTTGTGTATGAGAAATCGGTTCTAAACATTCTTCATGTCAGCACGTTGTAGGTGTCGCCACCGGCGCCAGCCTTGTGTGAATGCTCTGAAAAGCTAATCATTTTGCATATCACAGCATCTTCTTCCTGTCGGTTAAATTTCGCGTCAGTAGCTCGTCATCTTCGCTGTGTAGCAATTTTAATGGCCAGTAGTGTATTCAGGGGTACAACTTTTGAGTACGCCCTAGTATAACAGTGGAGAGCACAGAGAGAGTAGAGCCCGTGCCGCAGAACCGGGTACCATCAGCTGCGGGTTGTGGTGGCTGCTGCGCTGCGTGTCCCGGTGCCCGGCAGCTGCGGCGTGCGGGTCCGGCAACTTTCCAGTGATGCAATATGCAGAAGAGCTCAGCCGGGAGAAAGCTCCTCCTTCTCCTCCCGCTCGTGCTGCTGCTGGCGCTGGCTGTCCTTGCGTAACTGCGTGCCGCTGGCGCCAGTCTCGTAGCTGCTGCCTCTGGACGGCTAGTTCCCACTTTGGTGCGGTCGCTGCCCTCACTACTCGCCTGGCTACCTGCTGCACGGAGAATGTTAATTTAGTATGAACCGTATACTTAGCGGTACATTTAAACAGGGCAGCGCGGGATTAGCCGAGTGGTCTAAGGCAGGGGTCTCCAAACTCTTTAGTCCGCGGACCACATTGACTCCTCCACGAAGTCATAAGGGCCAAGATCTACCTAGTGGGATTAAAGCACCCTAGCATCACCGTAATGTAAGGCTAAAGGAAAGAAGAAATCGCAAAAACCTAAGGTTGTGGGATTAGCTAGCACTGAAACGAACTACGATTTTTATTTAATTACATAATTTTGATTGGTGGACGTACCTGACCGAAATTCTGGCGTATTTTATTCTGGCGAATTTCACCGACAAAAAAGTATGTCACTGCACATTCTTCACGAAAGCGCCCTGCAAAGTTAACGAAATCTCAAATTCATTGTTAGCAACACTATTACTGCAAGACGTAACAGAGGTAGAGTATGTCAACGCATTGTTATTTCAAGCGGCGCAACAATAAGTTTAGTTATACAATCTTGTAGCGAGTAGCAGAGCCAATGTCGAGATGTATTGGTCGCGATAGGCCTCGAAACTCAATTGTTGGCAGTATAGGTACCACGTCAAATATTTGGCGGGCCGGATACCGGGGATGTCCGGCCAGCTAACGCGGCCCGGTTTGCTGGCCCTCGCGGGCCGGTTTCGGCCCGCGGGCCGTAGTTTGGAGACCTCTGGTCTAACGCGCTGTATGCTTGATACCGGCGGAGGTTCGAGTCCTCCCTCGGGCATGGGTGTGTATCCTTAGGATAATTTAGGTTAAGTAGTGTGTAAGCTTAGGAACTGATGACCTTAGCAGTTAAGTCCCATAAGATTTCACACTCATTTGAACATTTGAATTCAAACAGGACCGAGATGGCGTCAAGATGGAAAATTTCGGCTCTGAAATGTAGACGGAAACATTCATAAAAGGATAATATTTTTTAAAATGTCGTTTAAGGTTATTAGTCTCTCGCCGATTATATTACGAGGTGTGTTTTTTAAGTAAGTACCGTTTTGAAATAAAAAAAGACGTGCTTGCGTATCTCAATAATTTTATTTTTACATGAAAGCATGTACCTTAATCTACGCAATGACGCCATTACAATATGATTCTTCCTTGTTTACGTTGTGTACTGAGTGTTTAAGATGCCTCCAATAATCGTGACTCCTGCCGACTGTGAAGTACGGGCTGTTATAAGATTTCTTAATGCTAAAGGGCTAAAAGCGATCGATATTCATCGTGAGATCTGTGCAGTTTACGGAAAAAAAACATTATGAGTGAGAAAGTGGGTGAGAGCATTTAAAGACGGCCGCACAAATGTGCATGATGAACAACGGACTGGGCGTCCTTCGGTCGTTAATCAAATTTGGTGCAGGAAGTGGACAATAAGGTGAGAGAAAACAGACGCTTTACGATTTCCTCCTTGTGGGATGACTTTCCTAATGTTTCTCGTAGTGTTTTGTATGGTATTGTGACCGAGCACTGGAGTTACCGAAAATTGTGCGCCCGTTGGGTACCGAAAATGTTGATGGATGTGCACAAAACCAAACGTTTAGACAGTGCATTGACTTTCCTTGAGCGGTACCACAACGACAGCCATGAATTCTTAAGCCACATTGTTACGGACGATGAAACATGGGTGGCCTACGTCACACCAGAATCAAAGCAACAGTCCTTGGAAGTTGAGCAAGGGCATCGTTTTGCTGCAAGACAATGCCCGTCCGCATGTGGCGAATCAGACCGAAGATCTCATCTCTTCTTTTCGATGGGAAACTCTAGATCACCCTCCGTACAGCCCCGATCTTGCGCCCTGTGACTACCATTTGTTCTTGCACTTGAAGAAACACCTGGGCGGTCTGCGTCTTCAAGACGATGACGAAGTCAAAACAGGGGTGATGCAATGGTTAACAAGTCAGACGGCAGACTTCTATGAGGAGGGTATTCAAAAACTGGTACAACGTTATGACATGTGCCTCAATATTGACGGAAATTATATAGAAAAGTAGATTAAGGTACAGGCTTTCGTGTAAAAATAAAATTATTAGGATATCTTAGCACGTCTCTTTTAAACACGCCTCGTAAGTCCCTCATGTCATTATATCGTACATTAACCTTCCTCAGTCTGCATAATTAACAAAATATGATTTTTGTTTCCCATGCTATGTGTGATTCTTGTTTCCTCGGTATGCTTGTTCTTCTGTGTACTGATTTGCGTTTGTGTATTAATGTGTACCATTTCTTTTTGTCATGAGTGCTACTGTTCTGTTTCTGTGTAATGTAATGTATGTGTTGTTTGTGGAATTTTGTGGTATTGAATCCGCTGCATATTTTTATTTCTCTTTAGTTGTGTTTTGATTTTATGGTTGAGTCTTCGTATTATATGAGTATTATATCCATTGCTTTTGGCAATGAGCCGGCCGAAGTGGCCGTGCGGTTAAAGGCGCTACAGTCTGGAACCGCAAGACCGCTACGGTCGCAGGTTCGAATCCTGCCTCGGGCATGGATGTTTGTGATGTCCTTAGGTTAGTTAGGTTTAACTAGTTCTAAGTTCTAGGGGACTAATGACCTCAGCAGTTGAGTCCCATAGTGCTCAGAGCCATTTGAATTTTGGCAATGAGCTGTGTTGTTTCTAATTTGTTTCATAGTTCTCTCTGCTGTTTGGTATTTCATTGTCTAAGTGTTATGTGTAAGATAGCTGCTAATTTGTGATTTTATTGATAGTTTGAAGTGGCATGCGTAATTATGTCTGCTGCTATAGGTTTTCTGAAATCGTCAAATTTATGTTCGTTGCTGTTTCTATTGTAATATCCAAGAAGTGTATTTGTGTTTGATTGGTTTTCAATAACGAATTGGAAATATTTATGTATACTGTTCATGGTAGCATGAAGTTTATCTATTTCTCTATTCTTTCTTCTACCATACAGATTATATCATCCATAACTGTGTGCCCCAAACGATTTCGTATCCTTTCTTTGTGATGGCGATTCTAATGCTTCATTTACTTTTTTTCATATGTCTTACCACAGGTTTCAACTGGCCGCTCTCCGCTACAAAATAACTTTCAGACAACTTTAGTTAAACGGATACCAAGTTCGAGATGTGCATTAAATTCAAATAAATAGTACTGACGGCGATTAAGAGTTTCTTACCAATTAAATTATAATAGACCAAACAGATCCCCAATGGTACACAAGAGAGGCGTGAACAATGTTGCAGAAGCATCGGAAAAAAGCATGCCACATTAAAAAAAAACGCAAAATCTCCAACAGTGGTGTTTTGCGTAAATTCAAAATTTAGCACAGACTAGATTGTGAGACGTTTTTAACATTTTATATACGAAACAATATCAAAATCTGGCAGAAAATCCAAAGGTATTATGGTCCTATGCAAAGCATGCCAGCGGCAAGACAGAATCAGTACCATAACAATGCAATGGTAATGTTACCGAAGGCAGTACCATTAAAGCGCCGTTTCTAAACACAGTTTTCCCGGAATTCCTTCACCAAAGAAGGTGCAGTAAATATTTCAGAATTCGAATCAAGAACAGCTGCGTTACTAGTAGTTACCCGCGGCTTAATACAGCAACTTCTCTCACTTAATGAAGGCGAATCTTCCGGACCGGATGGAATATCGGTTAGGCTCCTTTTGTGGTATGCTAATGAAGTAACTCAATTTTTTTTCGGTCATACATATATACACTTGCATGACAAAAGATATTTAGCTGAAGACTGGGAAGTTGCAGAAGTCGCATCAATTCACAAGGAACGATGTAGAAGTAACCCTCTGAAATGTAGACGCATATCACTGATAACGATTTGCAGTAGGATTTTGGAACATGCGAATATATTGTGATCAAACATTATGAAACACCAGTACCTCGAAAAACGATTCGGATGATACTGTCCTTGTGAAACAACTGCCTTTTTATTCCATGAAAGTACGATTGCTATCGACAAAGTTGATTCTATATTTCTAGCTTTCCAGTATGCATTTTTACACCTTTCCTCACAATCGTCTTACAATAAAACTACGCGCCGCCTCAGTTGTGCGATTGGTTTCGTGATTTCCCGTCAGGAAGCTCACACAGTGAAACAGAAGTGATGTCAGGAGCTCCTCAAGAAAGTGTTTGGGCCCTCAGCTGTCCCTAATCTCTATAAATTGGGACGATCTGAGCAGCCATCTAGACTGTTTACGGAAAGTGCTGTTGTTTACGGTCTAGTAAACTCTGAAGATCGATACGAATTACAAAACCATTTACACAGGATATCTGCATGTTGCGAAAAGTTACTGTTCACTGAACAAGAACTGTGAGGTCCTCCATCTGAGTGCTCAACGGAATTTATTTGAATTCACTTACACGCCAAACCTTACAAATTTAAAGGTTTTCGATTCAACTATATTGGCAGAACACTTAGAACCAAGCTGCTTACGAGACTGCCTGCACTAGGCTTGTGCGTCTTCTGGAGTGTTGCCGTGCGATACGGGATTTTTACCAGAGAGGTTTGACGGAAGAGACAAAAAGTTCAAGAAAGGGCAGCTTGTTTTGGGATAGCGTTAATTGGTGCAAGGGTGGGGGAAGGGGAGGGGAGAGAGAAAATGTCACGGATGTGATAAGCGAATTGTGGCGGCAATCATTCAAACAAAGGCGTGTGTCGTTGAGGCGTGATCTTTTCACGATATGTCAATCACCAACTGTCTCCTGACTGCGAAAATATTTAGATTTAGTTTACCACCACTTACACAGAGACGAACGACAACAAAATAAAAAATTTGAAAAATTCCGGGTGAGGTGGCGCAGTGGTTGGCATACTGGTCCTGGACTCTCATTCGGGAGAATGACGGTTCAAACTCGTGTCCGGCCATCCTGATTTAGGTTTTCCATGATTTCCCTAAATTGGTTCAGGCAAATGCCGTGATGGTTCCTTTGAAAGGGCACGACCGACGTGCTTCCCCATCCTTCTTTAATCCGATGGGACCGATGACCTCGCTGTCTGGTTCCCTCCTCGAAATCAATCAACCAACCACTCAATAAAAAAAGTGGAATCAGAGCCCTTACGGAAAGTTTTAGAGGTTCATTTTTCCCACATGCTGTTCGAGAGTGGAACAGTAGAGAAATAGTCTGAAAATGGTTTTATGAACCCTCTGCGAAGCTCTACACCTCTTGACTATTTACATTTAAGGGTGCCACGACTCTTCCAATACTATATTCACTCGTACTCCAGAACATCCCAGTATTTTGCACCCGGACACACTCATGTAATCGCCCGCATCTCGTGGTCGTGCGGCAGCGTTCTCGCTTCCCACGCCCGGGTTCCCGGGTTCGATTCCCGGCGGGGTCAGGGATTTTCTCTGCCTCGTGATGGCTGGGTGTTGTGTGCTGTCCTTAGGTTAGTTAGGTTTAATTAGTTCTAAGTTCTAGGCGACTAATGACCTCAGCAGTTGAGTCGCATAGTGCTCAGAGCCATTTGAACACACTCATGTAATACAGATGAAACAATTCAGTGCACCACTGTCTCGTGTAACATCCACCAGATAAATTTTAGCTACAGTGCGACGAGAGGAAATTATGCCTCTAACAGTTATAAACATTATCTATTCGACATACGAAAAAACCGTGAAAACGATGATGAATATTAATTATTTATATATTTTATGATGTAATTGGACATATCGATGTGTATCATACAAAGACAATGATAATTGTAAATTCCTTTTATGATCTGCGTTTGTCTTTCTTTGTTTTTACCTTTTGTTGGTTGGCTTTTGTAGGTTGCGGACGCATATCATGTCTGTTAAGAAATTGTAACTATTTGTTAATTATTACTTGAGAATAGAGTTCATTATTATTATTAATATGAGTGAATAATTATTTGTAACTTTAATTCCTCTCTCAGCAAGCATTATCTGTGTTAATTATTTCTTTCCGCTGCAAGGAGCGCAGCCATTGACGATAGCGATTTGTATCGCGTTTTTATCTGTTTTCCTTAGAAACAAATCAAATGTTTGCTTGATGAAGTCTAAATAGTGCACAATACGAAAGTAGATTTTATAGCGTTTAATAAGCATTTTAAATATTTACTTATTTGCTCTAACAATAGAAAGCCTCTATCAATTGTCTGCCGCCATCTTAACAATTATCTCAGCGGCAAATTCAAATTTAAATTACGCAATTCTGCAGAAGAAATGCCGAAGGTAATACAAATGTGTAAAAATAAATGTGCACCGGTGGTCCCGAACTCATTTTAATGAAAATGATTCGAACCAGATTGGTTCTTTAAAAACAGTGCTCATAGCACGATCGTTATAACAAACTTTTCTAGCTGATGTATGGAGCCGAAATTATTTAAGCACGAGTTGCGAAGAATATGGTTTTAGGTAACATACGTCAGTGTTGTGCGCGGCTGATATACGGTGGTTTTAATGATCATTTTGCTGAAGATAACTGCTTCCATCATAATCAATAGTTGTATAGAATCTGTTGTATGAACTGTGATTTAGTGACACTTACACAACTTACAGACAACACTTTAACACGACGTTAACTTGGAGTTCTTTAGCAACTTGACCAAATCTTTAGCTGGGAGAAAAATTATTTAGTAATTACTCAATGTAATAAAATAAGATTATCATTTTCACTTACAAATTAGTTAAATACCAAACCACGGAATAAAACAGCGAACGCCACACTCGTCAGTCGAATTAGCTGACTTTCCGAACCAGTACTCAACATCGCTACAACTATGCTGTCTGCTATTGTTTGGTACCCTCGTATACAGTAGTAGATCACAATGGTTCGGCACACTGTTTCACTCTGCCAGAAAGTTTCAAAGTGACACGAGTGTTTCTTGAACAGCTGTGACGTAACGTACCACCAGCAAGTACGAGGGCGTGCTGAGAAGTAATACTCCCGAATTTTTTAATGTGAAAACTCTTAAATATTTTTAAATAAAGGAAATCTTATTAACATTCTACATCTTTAGTCTTCATGTCTAGATATTTATTTCTCAACATAACCACAACGCTGACGAACACATTTCTCCCCAATGAGAGACCAGTTTGTAGTAAGTGCCACTGCAGAATATTTGACTTTGTTGACAGAGCCACAGCCTCACCTCTGCTTGCACCGCTTCGTATCGAAGTGAAATCCTCGAAGGTGTTCTGGAAACAGATGAAAATCGGATGGGGTCAAGTCGGGTCTGTATGGACGATGATCGATGACGGTGAACCCAAGGCGTCGGACTGTTGCAGATGTTGCAGTGCTCATGTGTGATCTGGCATTGTCGTGGTGGAGAGGGCGCTCCATGTGTGGACGAACTCGTCTGCGGCTAGGAACTCGATAACAGCGCGCTGTTTCTGGTGCACCGGCGTACTTTCCTGACACACCGCCATGTTACCCGCCACAGTTCGGAGCCCTCAAGAGGCAGAGGGCTGCAAATATGTAGACGTTAAGAATAAAGATATAGAATGTAATAACGATTGTTTTATTTAAAAAGCTTTAGGAGTTGTCACCACAAAAAATTCGGAGGTGTTTTACTACTCAGCACGCCCTCGTACTTCCTAGTAGTATGTTACGTCACAGATGTTCTAGAAACACTTGGTGACTCGTTGAAACTTCTTGACAGATTAAAACTGTCAGTATTCGAATACGGCAGCTTTGCCTCCAGCGGGAAAGTGGTCTCCAAGCACCTTAACAACCCTCCAGTACCTCATGCCCAACCTTCGAAACTCCTCAGAATTTCTCCTACATACACTACAGGACTAGCAGTCCTGCAAGACAGGATGTGGCGGAGACATCGTTTATTAACAGTAAAGACGTATGATCAATGTAAGGATCTGAATTAACCCTTGTATGTACGATTGACGAGTTGCACAATTTTAGTTCTCTTTTATTTTCTTTTATTTTATTTTTAATGTCGTCTTTACTTTTCTTTTCTTTTCTTTTCTTTTTAATTTCGTCTAGTAAACAACTGATAGCCGTTTTATGCTTTAACAGTGTTACATGAAGTACGTACAAAATGGTTATAAAACCGAAATTGTGCAATAGCGAGGAAGACGAAATAAAAGGATGTTCTGACCCAAGTTACGACAACCAGTGCGGCAGAATGACATTCACAAAAATATGAATTTATAGGAAGGTATAGTAAACCGTCAGCAGCTCCTACTGCGAACTGCTTTATTTTATCATCCAGTTCCAGTTGCAACAGAACTTGATTGGTATAAAAGAAAACAGTGCCAAAGAAACCATCCAGAAATTTATACAACTATCGTCTACTGATTTTCATTTAATTTCACTGCACCACTTCCACACAACCAAGACTTCCATGTTATGCGCCTTACCTCTCGGTTCCCTTACCATTTTTATTTATGATATCTGGACGTCTAGATTCTGGACTGTTATCTAGGATCGATCGCTCGGAATCTTGTACGCTGTCTGCTCTGTAGAAGGGCTGTACCTATCCTGCTTCTCTCAGGAAATGTACTTTTCCCATTTCCGCCCTACAGCTGGTTAAACACTTTAATTTAAACCCATGTAACATTGTAATGTTACACTTAATATTTAATCAATAGTATCCCAACTGGTGCATATATTAGAGGCACATTGTGGCAGATTTACAGTATGCGATAACTGCATAATCTCATGTCAAAACCTCATGAAGTTCTCAACCTCTATGAAGGTGGAAACTGGAGGTATCTACATTTGCATATCTTTCATTTGTTCTGAACATAGAAACTGCAATGTCTTCATCAAACTGTATAGTGTGAGATATCTTCCAATATGTAGCTTTGGTGCTGCAGGTATCTGCATTAGCAACAGACGAGTGAAATATTTTCTGAATGGCAGTACTTCTGCGCTGACAGAAAAAAAAAACTAGCTTTCGCCAGTAAACTAATATCTCTGCCTGAAAAGATTGGGAGTAAGTGAATCCGCTGAAATTAAAAATAAAATAAAATTCCAGTCTCAAATTAAGTATTTATAACTCCGAGACAGGCTGACGAAGCAGGCATCTGACATGACATCTCAGGAGCTAAAAATCCAATTTTGTATGCTTTTCGTGGAACCGGCGAGTGCTATTTTGCATTCGATTTGAATTTCGTTATTGGCGATATACTCCCGTACTGTGCAGTCCCGGTAAACATTTACGAACGGAGAATAACAACAAAGTATTGACGTTGAAAAGAAGAAGGGACGAACAAACAGTAGATTAATTCACGCTTGATTGCTTCCAAAAGAAAATGTGGAAACAGTACCAAACCAGCAAGGTACCCCAAACAAAGTAGTTTCTTGATAGTATTACACCTATTATCCAGTGTGACGTATGAAACGCATCCTGAAAATACGTCATTATGATGAAAATTTCGTGTCGATATTTGCTTTAAATAATTTTTTTCCTGGGCATTTCATTTGTATTTTGTGGTGGGCCTCTACATTTGTTTGAAAAGCTCGTACAAACTGGCTGCGCAATGTTTCTATCATCCGTGACAAGGTGAACTTGTCATCAAACAGAGGTTGGTTCAAACATCATAGTGATTTACTAGTACAACACCCACTGCGATTGGTAAGCACTACCTTTCTCTGTCTTCGAACTGACTTTGCCAGCCAGGGGGACTTACCGATTGACGTGGGTTCCCATATGAATATATGAAAATATATCGATAATACAGAAATGATATCGAAATTATAACTTTGATATATCAACAAGGTAGCTATACATCTCCCCTAGATCGGAATTTCATGAGTCTACTTTCTATATAATTTTAATGGATGTGAGATACAAGTAATTACAGTAATTCCGTCAAAATAACTTAATCAAAAGAACTTCACAGAACTATGATTCGTTACGTATTTCTAGTATTACGCTGATATATACGTAATGTGGAAGATTAGAGAGTTACTAACTTCATAAAACGCCCCACAAATACCAGTGATAATGTGAGGCAAGAACAGTAAATGAGAAGTTTTTTCGACAAAGAAACTTAGAATTGTACTAGACTTGAGGATGTAGGAAATCTCCACTTTCTGCTTCACAGAACAATGTTTTGACTTTCCAAAACTTGTCAGTGGCATTCTTGTTTGTATGCCTGAATCCTGCTGTAGAGTAGTAATGTGCTCAGGAAGAAATCAGCTTATATTTAGAACGTTTGACATGAGTACTGTCAATAGAAACCTATGTCACAATTATCATAGCAATTTCACCACTAAATTGCTCCCTGCGGTTAGTAAACTGAGCCAGATTAGTAGTAAATTATCTCCTGGACCAAAACTGATAGGAAGTTTGATGACAGAGAACATGTAGATGTATTTACATTCCTGATGTTTACGAACTACGTTGTTGTTATGCAGTGTACACTGTGTATGTTCATAACAATAAATATGGATATTCAACAATTGGTTCGCTGTTCAGTGTAATCGGTTGCGGACCCACTATAACTTGTTTCAGTTTGACTCAGAGGTTTGAGGCACACTTTAGAAAAGTCGTACTCTGCGGCAATAGAGCACTCGACCACGTTGTGTAAAAGATTAGTTTGTTGGTGGCTACAGTGGCGGCTTGGGGAGAAGGCTATTAATTTGTGGATGAAATTTCTGCGACTGTACGTCTCGAGCGCAGCATTGTGTGGAAGTAAATGCCAGGTAGTGGGGAAATTAGACAAGAATAGAATAACAGCTTTTGAGTTCATAAAAGATGCTGAAAATGTGCATTGTTGAAAGTATAAATGTGGAAGAACACTACAGAGTGGGGGAGGAAAGGTTTATAGGGAAATTATAACCTACAAGAGGGAATAAAAATTAGGAGATATCTTGAAACACCAGAGATTAGCTATCTTTGTATCAGAGAGTTCCTGGGGAACAAAAACTGAAAGGGAAGGCAGGGACTGGAATGTAATCTCAAATAATAGAGGACAGTGGGTGTCTGTACTACTCTGAGATGAAGAGGAGAGGAAGAGGAGCGCTGTTAATGCACATGGGTGGAGTGTGCACAGAGTAACATGGCCTGTAGCAGCGCATTCGGCTGGGCAAACGTGGGGTGAGTAGTGGTGGTGGGTGTTGCGGGTGGCCCATCGAAGGGCTGTGGCGAAATGACGAGTGCTGGCAGGAAAGTGCCATTCTAAACTCAAGCCTAAGCCCATATTTTTTTGTAAATATTAATTGGAGCCCCTCCTCTCCCGCACTTGCACGGTGACGATGCGAAAAGATCTATTGCTACCTCTGGTTAGTATATAAAATGAATTCCACTGAAAATGCAACAAAAGAAGAGATTTATTTTCTGCCGACGTGTTAACCATTTGTGATTTTCAGAGAAGCACTGAGCATTGCAAGTGGACAATTTTGAGTAAATCTGTATTTTTATTATTGCGGTATTAAAATTTTCTTCTTTTTCCAAGACACAGCGGAGACACCTCACCAAAATTTTGTGCAGACGTAGTTGCGGCAGAATCCTCAAACTGCAGGTAGTCATATCCTTTTAAATGGCTTGTTGATATGAAACATAAAGTGATGAAATATAAAGTGTAAAAGTTGTTTGGACCTTCCTAAACTATCTAGTTCTTAAACTATATGCGATGCAAGCCTACAAAATATCCAGCAACAGAATTAAGAGTTCTATAGTGCGCCCATAGTGCAGTTGCAGTGGCTACACAATGCCGTGCTGCACCAGGGAGTAAAAGATCATTTTGGTTGAGTCCTAAGCTATAGAGAGTGACTTCTATCGACCAATCTAAATGCTTTTTTAAAGGACGTCACATTCAGCGTTGACTGTAACATGTCAGAGAAAACGTGCCGAAGCAAAACCTTTTGCAGTACCGTATGAAAATGGCCGAAACTGGAACTGTGAAATAATTTCTACAGTCAACGGCGAATAGCATTTACTTTTAAAAATGTATATATGATTCTGAACCACAACCATGACAAGTTGATGAAATTGATAGTTGTTTTCGTAGATTTTCTAGGTCTATTTTCGTATTAATAATATAAAAATATGCTAATGAAATACGCTTCCATTTAAGATATAGCAGTAAACTATCTTTAAAAAAATATCGTCTTGATAACTATCAAACGATGTTGTATCTTAATAAAACGAGGTTCCCGTACTACTTGTTAAATTTATTTCTTGGGGCACGACACTTTCTCTAAGTCTACTATCAGCTTTATAAAAACTCATCTTGTCTAATCTTGCCTCCTCTTGTGTATATTTCTGCATACGCCCACACTTATACCACTTCAGATCGCTCTGTACGCATTATCACAGAAATTTAATGTACGAGGGCTGTTCAGTAAAGGATGGTCATAATTTTTTTTGACAACATATCTTTACTCATTCTCATAATTTTGATGGTCCTTCTCAAAATAGTCGCCCATGAATGAATGCGATGCACTTGTCCCAGCGTTTCTGCCAGTCTAATACATGCTGGAAACCATTTTTTGAGAGATCCTTCAAAATCGCCTTCGCAGCCTTCACCAATGCTTCTGATGATTTATAATGCCTCCCATGAAGGCATTTCTTCTTGTTAGGACTATAGGCAGGGTGAGGGATGCACTTCACGTTGATTTTTGCAAAATATTCAACAGCAACAACACTGGAAATATGCAGCCGCACATTATTGTCGTGCAGCATCCAACCTGCTTCACGGAAATGTGGTCTTTTGTTCCTGATATGGACCTGCAATGTTTTCAGGACATCTCCGTAGTATTGTGCAGTTACTGATGCGTGTGCATGTACATCATACCGATAAACCATTCCATGAATATCAACGAATGACATGACCATAAGTTTCCCAGCAGAAGTAACCATTTTTGCTTTTTTTGGTGGTTGGTGATGAAGATGATTTCCACACCGAGCTTCGCTGTTTGCTCTCAGGATAAAAAGGATGTAGCCAAGTTTCATCAACAGTGATTACATTTGAAAGAAACTCCGGATCTTCCTCTAACATCAACTTTAACTGCATGCAGACCTGAACGCGAATGTCCTTTTGTCCGGGAATCCACAATCTTGGAACCCATCGCAAACAAACACGTGCCATGTGTAATTTTTGTGCCACCAACGTGTGGGTGGCACCCAATGAAATCTTCAGTATTACAGAAAGTGATCTAAAGGTAAATCGTCGATACCCTCTCACAATGACAGCTCCAGTGTTGTTTTCTTCCGTAAGAGCAGTAACTGGGGCACCGGGTCCACCTTCCTTTGAAATTGATTGTCTCTCCTCTTTAAACATTTCAAACCACCTTCGAGCTGTGCTGTAAGGAAGAACAGACTCTCCATAGGCCTCCGGTAAAATTGTATAGGCCTCGGCTGAAAATTTGTTGAGACGAAAGCAGAATTTCAAACCCACATATTGTTCCTCACTTGTTACCTTCATTGCAGCGGTAGGCGATACTGAACATGTCTGACCTTGCCTGCCTCTCTCAGGCGGGAACCAGGAGTCCCAACAATGAAACTACTACGGCGTGTTTTTTGCACATTAAGCTAACAGAATATCATAAGATTATATTATGATCACAAAAAATTATGATCATTCTTTATTGAACAGCCCTCGTATCTGACTGCTTCCTGTAATTGCTCGCCAATCGCATAGTCGTGCAGTAACGGGTATTCCTGCCTATTTATGTGCAATAAAGTACATTTTTTATGCTAAAGCATTGGTCTTGTGCTAGTCTTCCTGCATATAACTAAAATTTTACAGATTTGTGACATCTCTGTATACAACTGCATCATGCACGACCATCATCAATGAGCTTCCGACGTTATCCAATAGGTCATTTATATACAGAGTCAGCAAAGTAAAACTGGCCCTAAATCTCTATATATAAAAGGCAATGTCCCGACTGACTGATCCATTCACTGACACATCATCGCCCAGCCCAAATGGCTACGGATAGAGACTTGATATTTGGAGAGGATGTTGATCTTATACCTTAGGAGTCGTTCCGGAAGGGATTTTACGAAATTACACCGTTAAGGGGATGAAATAGGGGATTAAAAGGTTTCTGAAAGCATGTCTCTATTAACGCAATTTTGAAGTTGGACCTACGAAAACTAGTATTTCGAATTAAGTGTTTCAGCTTTTCTCGAAATTTAACCCCTATTGGAGCGAAAACTTTTTAAAAACAAATCACTATTAAATGCTACTAAAGTATTTTAAAGCTACATATATTGAGCTAGTATTTGACTTTTTGGTTACAAATAAAGAAAAACGCGTTCCACTGTTTTTGGAGAACAGGGTGTGAAAATGGGGGATGAAAAATTTTAAGAAAAAGTTAAAACCAATTCTTTGAAAATTGGTATTTCACTTCTCAGTTAGATGTAAAGAGAAATGTGTTATGGGATGAAAGTTTCTATGAAAATATCAACGCAAGAACGCAAAAGGCGCGATTAACAAGAAACTTGGAACCCAGCTATCAGAATCGCATTTTGATCAGAAGTACATTCGGAAAAGACCATGATTCTATGGCCTTAATTAGGGATTAAAGGAAAACGAGAAATCTGTGCAGGTCACACAGCCTACGCGAGCGAAGCAGCGGGTGCTAAGTTCGTTCATTTATAAGACTGACGCGGAATCGACCCTTGTTAGTTAAGATGAGAACTACCCGCAACAGAAAACGCTGGTTGCTGATTTCGATGCGCTAATCAATTGCTGTCGCATCCCCCGCGCTCTCTATATTCAGTACTTTCCTGTGTTATTACGTTTGAGTGAGAGTAGTAGGTGACTTTAGTGACCAGTTGAATGAAACACAAAATGATGCTCACGATAAAACACCGCATGTTCATTGTTGAGTGTTATCCAGAGCTACATTTGCAAAGAGACTGGAAGTGTTTGACGAAACCTCCAGCGACGTCTGCAATGTAAAAATAAGAGCTAAAATAGCGGGAAACGGCGACTATAACGAATAAAACCCGTAACTATTCCAAAGTGCACACACACCAGGTAATATTGCTTGATTGTAGGAAAATCTGGCACAACGTTCGATGAAATATCAACGCCGCTTATCTGTGTAAACAGCAATTAAGAGATCGTCTTCTCGAAGTATAATAAGAAGGACCTGCATCTGTATCCTTACTATCCATACAGATATACTGCTGTAAGCGAACTGAAGCGTCCAAACGAACTTTAGCGTGGGCTGCCGGTGGTTTATGACTGAAATGGAATCAGGAGTGGATTCTCAGTTTCTCATTCCTCCAGGTGAGGCCTAATTCAGCTTGTCAGTGTGTATGAACTCACAGAAAATGTGCCGTTATGCATTAGAAAATCGCCGTCGATGTTTAGAAAATCAATCACATAATCTCAAGACTAGTATTTGAGGCGCAATGTCTTGTGTGCTCATCGCTAAACAATTCTTTCACCATACTGTTAATGCTAATGCGAATGTCCAGAAACTATCTAATACATATGTGGGTCACCGAGCGAGGTAGCGCAGTCGTTAGCACATTGGACTCACATTTGTGAGGGCGACGGTTCAAATCCGCGTTCTGCCATCCAGATTTAGGTTTCCCGTGATTTCCCTAAATCACTCCAAGCAAATGCCGAAATGGTTCTTTTGAAAAGGCGTGGCTGATTTCCTACACCATCCTTGAGACAATCGGAGTTTGTTCTCCGTCTCTAATGACTTCGATGTTGACGGGACGGTAATCCCAATCTGCCTCCATTCGTCTATACATGATCAACTCACAGAACTATGAGTGACTGTGTGGATGTTTTCAGTAAGAGGGAGCAGTAGCAAACACCACTTAGACACCGTTGTCACCGATATGTAAGATGTTCAGCGACGAGAAGACAATCAGCAGAGGCAGTGCAATTTGCTGGTTGTCTCAATCGTCTGATCTCTCTCCCTGCGATTTTTACCTGTGGGGTGCGTTGAAGAGCGGAAAACGCTATTTCTGCTATCCCTCAGGCCGAGCTGCTACGCGTGTCTCACAGTTTGCTAAATCGAGAGCAGCACTGCATCACTATCAGCAGTGGCTATTTCTAGCAACTTTTATGATGTTCATTAACAAGAGTCTATTCAGCGTTAGTCGCGTGTTAAATTCTTTCTAGGTCAGTTTATCCATCTTTTTGATTTGCAGCTCCTGGTAATGGCCGTGTTTGCAGTTAAAAATTTTTGGGTGTGAGGTCCGCCAGTTATGGAAAACACCTTTTTTGTCAGTACCCAAACATGTTTCGGCACCACTGTGCCATCATCAGTGGGTTTTAGTTTTTATTTATTCTGCAATGTGAACATTTTTGTTAAATGATTATAAGATTATGTGCATTTTTAGTTCAAACAACAGATCATTTCTTTTTGTAAATACCTTTACATTTGGTGTGCATGAATTTTCTGGATTACTACAGGTGGCTTGTCATCTGCAACCAAATGATGTTGATGAGAAAGTTTTTGCTGGGAGTTAACCTATCTTCTATAATGTAATTTAGTTTTTCGCGATGTTTTCGCGCCTATTTTCGTATTTACTTACGTTTTCGTGTGGCAAGCACTTCCATTCTCCGCATCGTGCTGACATGTTGTGATACATACGTAACTATAACAAGTATTTTCCAGAAATAACGTAGTAAAACACTTTTTCACTACACCAGCACACAGTGTGATTGTTTTTTGTTATGTGTCCCAGCCCAGTCAGTGTTCATTTGTTCACCAGAGAGTTCGGGGCCAAATTTGAATTTTGTTTGCATTTATCTTTGTGTGTGGTGTGTGTGTGTGTGTGTGTGTGTGTGTGTGTGTGTGGACTTTATCTGTTTGTGCTGTTTTTATTTGTAAAGTTCCTTTCCTTTAATGTGTTGATTAGTGTGCCCTTGCAGAGTGTAGTGTATTCGTTTAAGACCTGTTTTCCTTCTGCTATCGCCTTCTGTATATGGAAGTTTTCCTCAATGGTCAGTTTGCTGTATAGGATATGGCTGTGTATTAGTATTCTGAAGTCTGTTTCTATTATGGTTGGGTGGTGATTGTTGGCTATAAGGTGGTCAGCAAATGTGCTATGGGAGCTGTTGCTTTTAAAGCTCTGAGATGTTCCGAATATCTTGTTTTGAAGTTTCTGCATGTTTGTCCTATGTATACTGACTGACAAGTCAGTTTAATTTGGTCGACGCTGTGTATTGTGAACACGAGTGGGTTGCACCCGAAGTTACTCTTACGTCTGTAATTTCTCTCTTTTAAGGATGATATGCTTTGTTATAAAAAATATTCCATTCCATTTGGCGTGGTGGTACAGCAGCCTCCTGTTGCTACTATTTAAAAAACAGTCGTAGGTTGCGGAATGATCTTTACTAACTTATTTTATGTTAAAAGACCAGAAATTGCCTGCATCTTCTTGACGGATGCTTTCTGGGAGAAAACTTCCGATATTTTAACATAACCTGATGATGCTGTATCCGAGCGAAACGCGTAGTTCTTCAGTTAATAAAGAACATTCTCCATGCTACGACTATTTTTTTTTAATTGTATACTGTGTTTTGTTTGCTGGGATATTTTAAGTCCATTCACAAAAATACCTTCTGCAGTCAATGAACAGGCCATCAACTTGGCCACCAGTATCTGTCGCCTTCCGCAGAACTAGTTGAATTTAAAACATTCGTTGTTTTCGGAAACCTTGTTCATTCCTACAGGGATGAAATTTGATCATAATACGCGAGTACAAAAGGTGTTCTAAAATTGTGCAACAGACTGAAGTCAACAATAAAGGCCCATAGCTGTTTGCGTCTGGTATACGTCTCTCGTTGAAAGTGGGAATGACCTGCACATTTTTCCAGTCCTTAGGAGCCTTCGCATCTCCAGCTACCTACGACGGACTGCTACTGGAAAAGGAAGAAGTTCTTTCTCTACGTACAATCGTAAAGAGATATCACCGTGTTCAGTCACCTTTGTTCTCCATAGCGATTTTGGCTTATTCTCTATTCTGCGTTTCCGTATGAGACATTTGGCACAGCTTTATATTACACCTAGCATACCTTGCAAGGATCATGCAGGTTCTTAAGACTTGGGGTAGTTAAGGAGAGCAGATTCCCGGCAACCTGCAGGGCCATGCAATCCTGTCAGGTTGGCAGGAAGCCAATAACGAGGCTGATGGAGGAAGGAAGGTGGCACAATGCCTACTGGGGCGTTAAATCTATCGATGGGGCCTCTCGATAAGCCTCAGGCTTTCGCCCGACAGCAGAGTGCGTGCATACAGACAAGGCTTAACGTTGAGGCATCTCAGTACAGATGTCTTACGTATGGAGTGACAGGACAGAATAAGCTATATTGAGAGATTACGTTTCTACACTGTACGCACAAAAATAATAGTGTACCACCAGAGATTTGACGGTTGTTTCTTATTCGTAGTCACTTGTAGAAGCAGGTACACAGGACTGGTCTTTCGAGATGCAGAGAACGGAAGGATTCAAATACTGAATCATTTATAGCATTATCAGTTTTCTATCCGCTTTTTAGTGTACAGTGCGGACACTTAAACGTTGAACTGCGTCGCTAGAGCACTGTAAGCAAGTTGTAGATGAACAACAAAGTACGGGGTGCTTCGCTGCTTTGGAGAAGAGTCGGTCAAGTTATTTCATATAGTGCGATCAATGTATGCGAGAGGTGCGGAATAAGTGGAGAGTACTTTTTTAAAATGTTTATTTAAGCTTCGGTGAAATTTTATATTAAGATGACGTGAAATTATTAACAATCTCAGGACCTCAAAGTATTAAGAATGGATCGTGTTTATCAGGATCTAATTCAAATTTCTCCTCCACGGGGGCACTATTGCAAGGGCTATAAGGCGATTACTGAATGTGTATAAAACGATAACTACAAATTATGGAAATGACGTCGCGGAAAACAAGTTAATTCTTTATTGTGATACACGTCTCGATCGAAGACCATTATTCAGCAGAGCTTTTTTGTAACAGCAAGAGTTACATAACCACACAGGGTGATTTAGCTGCTCTTACCTATGGGTTTTATGTAACCTACAAGGCAAAATTTTCATATTCTATCTCTCGCTACGCGCAAGTGATTGGTCATAGAGAAAAAAATTAACAGGACACCTTTGTAGGAAATTTAATATAATTAAATTTTGTACTGGAATACGTTTTCCTAGAGACCATAGTTTTCTAGTTATTTAAGAAAAACTTACAAAAGTGACATTCAGATGCGTTTCTCTTGAATAACTCGAAAACCGTGACCTCCAGCGAACGCGTATTACAATACAAAATGTAACTAAATTAAATTTCCTATAAAAAGGTTCTGTTCATTTTTTTCTTTAGGTTAATAGTCTGTGCGTAGCGAGTGAGAGAATATGAAAATCTCGCATGTGCTTTTCGAAGGCGTTGCAGGTTGCATAGAACCCTTTGGTAGGGGGCAGGTGAATCACCCGTATACAGTAAAAAAAAAAAAAATAACACAATGTCAAAAATATAATTTATAAATGTTTACTTATGCAGAGCCTGACGCACAATAGGGGAAAAATTAAACAGTGACTTAAGGTGTTACTTGACGTAATTTCTACAGTTTATAAACACTGAGGAAAAGAACCAACAAAAATATTTTATTAATTATTTAGTTTTATGTCTGCGAGTGATAGGAGCAATAAACTGAACTCACGTTACGTTAACTCTGAGAGAGCCAGTAATATCGTACGTCTTCCAAAGGAGCACTGCACCAGGAAAAGTACAATGCTTTGGTGATGATGTTTGGTTTGTGGGGCGCTCAACTGCGCGGTCATCAGCGCCTGTACAAAGTCCCCATTTTCACACACCTTCCAATTTTTTTCAAAATTTAATCTAGCTACTGTTACGAATGATGATGATGATGAAGAGGAGGACAACACAAACATCCAGTCTCTGGGCTGAGAAAATCCCAAATTCTGCAAGGAATCGAACGCGGGACCCCGAGCTGCGGACGAATTAGAAGGCTGTTATACAGATTGAACATGTGCGATTGTAAACAGATGGGCAGTAACGAACTATATTATATGATAATGGACAATGGTGAAAGTCAAGGATAAAACAGTTCTTAGTAACTAGATTTCCTTTAATGATATTAAACTCAAACTAAGAAATTTAACTATTATCATTTTGCAATGACAATCCGTCGTTGTTAACAAAATAAGCGATGAACAGATGTGACCCTTCTACTTGCCAACAAGTCAGTTACCTTAATACTGTATTAACAAATTATGATAGCAGAAGCGGTAGGGAGCTTCCAAACTCTAAGGAACACGCCCTAGCGCGACATCCCCTGCGCAAATGTAATTTGTGGAAAAGTTACAGAAGTAAGGAATTAGAAAATTTCGATGTCTCATTTGTCTTCTAAAGAATTCGAAATTTTTAAAAATTAAAAAATATTTTTTTTGTAAATATATAGATAGCGTAAAATTATGGAGCCATAAATGTCAGCATATAGAGTATTACAAACCCTGCATCTTCTATATAGCTGGAAACATGTCCATTTGAGTAAGAGTTTCAATAAAAAACTGAAAAAAGCAGCAACATAAAACCACCTACTTCAAAACCATGCTTAGTGAAATTGCAGTCAGTTACAAAATGTATACAGAGCATCGTTATATCGAGTAACTTGCCAGACCAGAGTGGTGTGATTTGACTGTGACCTACTTATAACTGTCACACACATGGACCGAGAATCTCAGTTTAGTAGACAGACAGACTTCCTCAAATATCGATTTTGTGAGATCCGACATGGAGAACTCAATTACGTCGGCCTTTCTTTTCTTATTGTGCGAATCGTTGCACGACAAATTCAATTCCGTATCTGAGTTTATTGAGAGCAATTTGTCTTTCGCTCGGTCCAGCCGGAACAGACTACTAAATCCACTGTAAAGTTCGTCAGCTCGAGTAGGCTTCTCGGAAAGTCAACTCTATCATAGATATCTTTGTACCCAGCAACCTTAATTTGGAAACAAGCTGCAGTGAGAAGAGTGCCAAATATAGCGATCCGGCAGGTGGGGTAAAGGCCATGACGAAGGAGAAGTCTCTACATCTCTTCCCTGTGGTAATATTGGACACCGGCGTTGTCCCAGAATGGACTGTGAAGAGTCCGCAGGAGCTGAAACTGAAGTTCGCCGGGTTCTTCGTCAGTGTAAGTATCTTAATGATAACTTGTATGGTAACTTACATACCAATAGCACATAAAAATAAGTGAGTAAATAAGTAAAAATACTATCAGCAACTCTTACATACGCTAACAGAGTTCTTTAAAAAAATTGTAAGGAAATTAATAATGGGACTCAAGTATTTTAAAACAAATTTGAACGTTTCTCTAAAATTCGTGCTATTAGTGCAAGATACAGTCGAAGTGGTTCTCAATAAGCTGTCAGTTTGATAGAAGACGGATGGGCAATAAGCAACACTGCCGACATTTTCACTCTTTCGGATTGAGGACCGTATTACCATTATTCGTACACTAAATACATAAAAAAAACCGGACAAGTGCGGGTAGGACTCCCGCTCTGAGGGTTCCAGAGAAACTTAGTTATGTACATAGGTAATAATAACGATAATAATTTCGTGTAGCTCAATGGCCTGGTACAAGTCCTTCTACAGAACGCCACTTCAGCCCTTGGGTGTCGCTTACCCCAGTTATCCAATCAGGGAAAGGGCACCTACAGCTTAACGTGGAATCCGAACCATGCGTTGTTTCTGACGACCCATCATGTCATTGGGAGGTGAAGGCTATGTTGAAACGAAAACTGAAAAAATACTTGGCTTCACCGAAATTCGATCCCGCGACCTGTCAGTTTCTACGCACGTGGCGTACCGCTAGACCATTTGAATATAGGTAGTTCATCTATAGGTTTGTTAAGTATGTTTACGAGTATTAAAATATGTGACATGTATAATCTTATCTTTTGACTCTCTTGAGTTAGGAGCTTAATCTTTTTGCACTGCCAAAAGACCGCAGACGTTAGTATCTGATACAAATTTCAGTTTGACACCTCTCTCCGTCCTGAGAAAAAGGGGTGTTAATAGACGGACAGACAAACAAACGAACAATCGATGGCAAAAAAATTGTGTGATATAATTACAAATTAACAGTTGTTCCTTTATTTGTACTGTGAAACGTTTGTGCTTGTCAGATCTCATGATTCTAGGTCAACGGAAAGTAGCCTATAGATGAGCGAATCTGGGAGTATCAAAATATGTGAGATCAATGACCGTATCTTTTGACCGAATTGAGTTAGAAGCTTAAATTATTCACACCACCAAGGGACCATAGACCGTAACACTTGACATAAACTTCAACTAGGCATCTCTAGCCATTCATGAGGAAAATTGGCCTTAAGAGACAGAGAGACTGACGGACAACAAAGTGATCCTATTAGGGTTACGTTTTTACAGAGAGAGGTACGGAACCCTATGAAAAAGCTATACTCTGACTGAACACTACAGAAGCTATCTTGAGCGGCTGGCTTAATGCAGCGCTATGCTAATTTGCGTCAGTAATTGGGAGACGGGTGCTGACGAGAAGGGGTGCGACAGCTGGTAAGTACAAAGACAAACTTTGTTGGAGGGGGAGGGGTAAAGGGGCGGGTTAACGAAGCGCAGCAGCAGCTGGCCGCTGTGTTTGCTGGTGGCCCCCTCCGCCGTGCCTGGAAATACGCAGCCGGGATAATGCACGGGGCCAACTCCCGTCTAGCTGGTCCCATGGAAAGACGATAGCTACACGACACAGCAACACCATTTGGGCACTCAGTACTTCTGCGGTGAATGACAAGCACTGCTCCCTCCTGAGTTTATTGTCGCTATTAGGTAAGTAAGCAAAAGCGAAAGTCAGCCCCATACAAACATAAGTTGTGGTGTACTGGATCACCCTCTGTTCATCAGAGAGTTGACTAAAAGGAAATATGCATACTAATAAAGCTTATACTGACAAAATTACTTCCAATTCAATAATGAATTTTATGTTCAAGAATATGGATTACCAGAGTCCCCAATTTCAGGAGCCTTAGAAAATATTTTTGTAAACCACATTGAACACATCATTTTCACAAAAATGGGATCAAAAGAATACAACATATTATAATGGTTGACGTATGTGGATGATATCCTTTGCTGAATAGATGAACCGCAAACAAAAATTGAAATACTACATACTGACATCAACAAGACACACAAAAATATAAAATTCACAATTGAAAGAGTGCAGAACAACCAAATCAACTTTCTGGATATAACAATCAAAAAACAAAACAATAACCACTCCTCGAACCACCCACACGCACAAAAGCAAGCAGCACTTCGACACATGCTCCATAGACTCAACACAGTACCACTCATCAAAGAAAGCTACCAAAAAGAACTGGACATAATAATGCAGATAGCACAAAATAACGGTTACAATAATAACACAGTCACAAAGCTAAACAACAGAATTAAAAGTAAAATAAAAGCAGAAAGCTCCAAACCACAGACAACAACACAATAGAACCAAGCACAAAAACATAGTCCCGTAACAACTACACAGGATAATCAGAAAAAGATGAAAGAAAACACAAGAAGGTACAGGCATACACAACAGAGAAGTCTATACAAAAATACACCCCAAAACTGACAAAAAACAGAGACATATACCAGGAAGCAGGTATATATCAACTACAGTGTAACATGTGTGAAGGCACATATACAGGACAAACAGGTAGAGCATTTGATGTCAGATACAAAGAACCCATGAGAGCCTGGAAATACGGAACAAACCACTCCACGTTTGCGGAACACCTAAGAGAAAATGACCACAAACCAACCACTAGGGAAGGTGACATGAAAATAATCAGAATCAACAATAAAAAACACCTCATAACCATGCAAGAAAATTACCACTTAAAGAAAACCAAAGCAGAGGGGAAAATCCTGTTGAATGACCAAGTACACATGCCCAGCAATTCATTATTTACACTAATAGATAAAATAATAGAATAACGTTCGCAAAAAGTATTAATATAATAATACTGTCCAATATAATAATAATAATAATAATAATAATAATAATAATAATAGAAACCAACATCTTTACACTCACTCATTCATGAACCCCTCCACAGAATACTGAAACGAAAAGTCAAATCAGCTGTCACCAAGTTTTCAGCCACTTGCTAACAGCTAGTACACCCCCCCCCCCCCCCCTAAAAAAACTCGTCGCTCACTCATACACACGCACGGTATAAACATAATAAATAGGAGTTAGTCTCGAACATACACTTCGTGAGGTAGGCAACAAATAGATAAACATACCAAGGAAGATGAAACACGTAATGGAGTCGCAATATTTACGTTGTGAAAAACAGTGTACGACGAAATAGTTGTGTCGAGTGACAAAAGAACAATAGTCCAACACAAAAACGAGTGAGAAACATGGTGAACAGTGTGTGGAAGGCGAGAACACAAAGATTTGATTATTTGGCAATGATAAAAGCGGTAGTGCGACCTCCAGACCGGATGTGAGGAAACGCAGATCAGCAAATCGTAAGTAATTACTTTAAAAAAAAATCGTGAAGTGAACTGTTTAATAATCTAAAACTAACAAAACTGTATCGTTATAGATCCCACTGATGATACCTTAGAACAGGAGAAGGCGAAACGCGTATGGGATAAATAAAGTAACTAGGAGCAGGAAAAGGCAGTTTTATTGACAAAACAAGTATTTATATACTGGCTGCGGAGGATGGCCACAGAAACAAACTTCACTTTCATATAATTTTATACACAGTATGTGATATTTAACCCAAAAATTTGTGGAAATGAATTCATACTTAACATTTATGCTATTAATTACGCAGTACTGTACTCGTTATTACGTTTATTTCTGGATTCATTTATCATGTAATAATCTAAAGTAATAACGTAACACGCCGGCCGCGGTGGTCTAGCGGTTCTAGGTGCGCAGTCCGGAACCGCGCGACTGCTACGGTCGCAGGTTCGAATCCTGCCTCGGGCATGGATGTGTGTGATGTCCTTAGGTTAGTTAGGTTTAAGTAGTTCTAAATTCTAGGGGACTGATGACCACAGATGTTGAGTCCCATAGTGCTCAGAGCCATTTGAACCATTTAATAACGTAACAGAAACAAGTATAGATCCCTTTTCACACGTTAGAATGTGATTATTTCCGCAGAATGTGATAGTCGTAAGCGTGTCTCTGATGTGATCCGACGTATTTTTGTATTTTGTGCGAACAATGAAATTTCGGTCTTGTTAATGTGAAAAATCAAAATACTGCGTGACATACTAAAATGTGAGAAACTAGATTCACGTAAAAACAAAAATTCTGCAACAACAATCTTCAAATTTGTTTAGATCAATCCAACCGTGAGTATATAAAACGTGACATTTTCAGCTACAAGAATCGGACACTTAGACAAGAAGAACTGGAGCCAACTCTGCATGAAAAGATAAGTAAACTATAAAGTTGATAGTAATCTTCGCTCCTCTCAAATCCTTATAAAAGACTAAAGTAGAAAATATATGGAATTAGAAAGAAGGGGGGAGATTACAGTGGGCAGGGAATTCCATATTCTGCCCAAGACCCAAGCGTAAGTGAACGGACGTTATCTTCGTTGTAACAGTTGCTTTAATTCACCAGTCTTCCAACTGATTTGACGATTCACAGTTTTCTCTCCTATGCAAATCATCATAAAGATGAAGTCATCAAAAGCTTGTACATCCCCATCAAAGTGTATAAACCTATCAGAACACCATCTCGTCTGCAGCAGTGACTGCCACGTTTACGCCGGGAGAAGAAAATTTTGGGACCGAAAGTGCAGTGGAGAATCACATATTGGGAGGCTAAGAAAGCTTTCGAGGGGATGCAATCTGCAGCATTCGCCACATTCTTTGCAACAGTTCTTAAAGTATCTTCCATCAAGAGCAACACAACACTAACTCGGACATGAGTATGCGACATGGATACATGTACTTCCGGCTGTACCTGCAAAGAGAAAGCTCCTTCAGAACTCTTAAATATGTCAGAAACTCTAGCCACCTCCAAGTAAAGTAAGGGAAAACCAATCAAAGCCAAGGATAATAGGATTAAAACTCTTATATGGCGGAGGCTTGTCGGTTTCAAATGTCGAAGGCAATGTTGCGGACATTGATGTAAAGAACTAAGTAAACTTACTACTTCATCTCCTAAGGTCTCTAGTATATCTTCACGGCAGAGTGGAAAAGGAAACCATCACTGAAAGACAGCATCCATATTTCAATGGAACACATGGAGGAACTCAAATTCCTAGCACAGAAAAAGTCACTGTGTGTGTGTGTGTGTGTGTGTGTGTGTGTGTGTGTGTATGTGTTACTGTGCCTGTCTCTGCAGGAAACAGGCTTCAAAACAACTGACGTTAGGATCTAATATCTGCACAGGGAGGCGAACCATGATAACCATGGGGCTAAGTGTAGAGTGGTGTAATTAATTAATAACGTATGCTACACTTCGGCATCCGAGTCGCCATCAGATTGTAGGCAGCAGCTGTTATCATCCATTCGTCACTGAAAATCACCGACTGCTCGGTTTAACTCCCGTCACACAACTCACGTAACTAGGATAATTAGGCCACTCCTGCTTTTTGGGGATTTTTATTGGGCACCATATTCTTTGAGATTCCTCAAACACTTTCCTATCAAGTCGAGTTTTCGACAATGGCTTTGCATAAGAAGATATTTTTCTTCTGAACAGAGGCCAAGTAAGGCATTTCAGCTGCTCCATCGTTAAGTAGTGTTGATTTCAAAAGCTATGTAGGAAAGACCCTTGAGTAGTTGGTACAACCACCGAATGGCTCTGAGCACTATGGGACTTAACATCTGAGGTCATCAGTCGCCTAGAACTTAGAACTACTTAAACCTAACTAACCTAAGGACATCACACATATACATGCCCGAGGCAGGATTCGAGCCTTCGACCTTAGCGGTCGTACGGTTCCAGACTGAAGCGCCTAGATCCGCTCGGCCACTGCTACAACCACCAACAAGTCTGGTTATTAGAGAGGAAGAAATTCGTGAGCCGCTTCCAGTTTGGGTTCAGGAAGTATCATTCTGTCCTAGATAACCTGGTGCTGTTAGAGGCGCCTCTATAGTTATCTTTTCTGCACAAACGGCACTTTATACACGGTCGACTCACATTATTGCGACCACCACCTGTGTTCGATGTTAGCGTGAAATAACCATTCAGAGGCAGCAAGTGGCACCACTAACAGTAGCGAAAATATAAAGCGCGTCGGGGCGCGCGGAAAACAACGCAGTCGTCATAATGCAGAAATGAAGCGGTTCATCTGACGTCCATAGTCGCTTGATCATTGGATTTCGGGCCAACGGTGGAACCATTTCCGAAACGGCTGACTTTGTAAACTGGTAGTATACCGTTGTGGTTAAAGTATACCATGAATGGGAAAATGGCACTACCCAAAACCACCGTTTACTGTTGCAAGCCAGAGACATCTAATCGTACACTGAGGTATTTTTCACGAATTTAGTGCATTGTAGCTGTCACTTGTAGCATTCAAAGCAACTGTCGGCGCGGTGATCATGCTGCATGATTGTAGGAGATGGCGACATGCGGTTTCTTTATAGTGGCCATATTGAGGAACTCATTGACAGTGAAAGTAAGTATATTTAAAGGTTATTGTAAGATAAATTTGAGTTTGTACTATTGCTTTTATGAGTGGCGTCGAAATGAAAGCGCCGCAGGGGCAGTATTTAGTTTTCATACACAATTTATTAAATTTGAGGCCCATTTTTGTGTGTAATTTAGAACCATAATTTGATTTACGCATTATGAGTTCATGGAAGTTTCCAAATGTGGGATTGTGTCTAGGAAAAAAGCGAATTTACTTTGAAATATAACACATGATATGAAGGGAACTGGAAACAGTACGTCATACTGATTCCAAAGTAAAGCCACGACCCTAAAACAATTGATTAGTTACTTTATGCCAATTTCTTCTTTCATTGATTAATATAACAAAGATAAATTTCTGCGCCAGTTTTAAAATTACGTTCCAAAGTGCCACCATATCCTTAATAAAATGTTTAATTTTTGCCATTTTCTTCTTGGATTCCTTGCTTACTATGACAATAAAGGTTACTTTTGTGAAATATCTTAAAATTATGTTTCACATATTTTTGAGACTCAAAGGGTTAAAGCTTTAGGGATTTTAAACTTTCTCAGTAGAAAGATTTGAGGTGCAGACAGACACATTCTACGAAAGTTTTAAGAGCATTCATCCGCTACTGCCTACAATACAGTTGTACCATTCATGGCTCAAGATGCTGGCCATAGTATACCATGCCAGAATCAGTTAGGCATCAGTAGCTTACCGAAAAAACCCTTCTGTTGCCCCTCTGTCGAAGATAGTGACCCACAAATTATTACTTAATGGCAGCTCCTGGTACTACAAGATGTCTCTAAAGCGAAGTCGGTCAGAGGCTTCAGCCCCTAGATTAGATTAGATTACATTTACTTTCATTCCATTTGATCTGTAGTGAAGAGATCCTCCAGGATGTAGAACATGTCAGAAAGACAATAACACACGACAAGTATTTACAACTAAAACAAATACGCTGATGTACCTTCCACAGGTCCCAAGTGGAATGATGGTAATTTTTTTTAATGAACACTATATGAAAACATCATTTTACAACAGTGGATTTAAAATTTAATTTATTTATTTATGAGGTAATAAACATATAATACAACTACTACAATACTTATTTACAACGAACACATTACTGCACTGAAATGGTGCACAAGTTAGATACATATATACACAAAATCAGTTGGTGCTACAGAGAAATTCATCAATGCAGTAGGAGTTGGCCACCAATAAATCCTTTAGGCTTCTCTTACATTGAATTTCATTGGTTGTTAAGCTTTTTATGGCTGCTGGCAATTTATTTAAAATGTCTGTTCCTGAATAACGGACACCTAAGCAGTAGTTAGTATCCCTAGTTCCCTAAACAGGCCTCTGCAGGATGTTCTTGAGTTCACACCACATATAACTCTCATTACACGTTTTTGTGCCTGCAAAAGTTAAGCTTAGCTTGGTGAATTACCCCAAAACATAATCTCATATGACATTATGGAGTGAAAGTAAGAACAGTGTGCCAGCTTTTTCATTTTTATATCCCCTATGTCTGACAGAATCCGCATTGCAAATAGAGATATCTTTAGATGCTTCAGCAGTTCAGTGGTGTGCTCCTCCCAGTTGAATTTATAATCAAGCTGTAATCCCAAGAATTTAACACTGTCCACTTCTTCAATCTGCTTGTCATGATATGTTAGGCATATACTCGTGGGACACCCCTTACAAGTTCTGAACTGCATGCAGTGTGTTTTTTCAAAGTTTAGTGACAAAGAATTGGCTAGGAACCAGTGATTAATGTCCACAAATATATGATTACCGGATCTTTCTAAGACTACACTTCATTTGCTATTATTGAAATGTTTGTATCATCGACAAATAAAACAAACATGGCTTCTGGCAATGGTCCTGATGAAAGGTCACTGAGATACACAAGAAAAAGTAAGGGTCCTAAGATGGAACCTTGCAGGACCCCACATGTAATTGTTTCCCAGTTGGATGATGCTTGATAGCTTAATACATGTCTCTCTCCTTATAACACCCTTTGTTTCCCGCTAGAGATATAAGATTTGAACCATTTTGCAGAATTTCCTGTTACACCATAATATTCCAGTTTACTTAAAAGGATATTGTGATTTACACAGGCAAATGCCTTTGACAGATCACAAAATATACCAGTTGCCTGCAGTTTTTTGTCTAACGAATTAAATACATTTTCACTGTAAGTGTAGATAGCCTTCTGAATATCAGAACCCTTTAGAAATCCGAACTGCGACTTTGACAGTATGCTATTTGTCATAATATGGTTATTAAGCTGATTGTACATTACCTTTTATAATTTTTGAGGATGCTAGCGAAAGTTAAACTTGACGGAAATTTGATGCTATTTCTTTATCTCCTTTCTTAAACAGTGGACTAACTTCAGCATACTTCAACCATTCAGAAATATTCCACTGATAAACGACTGGTTTCACAGATAACTTAATATGTTACTTAACTCAGAATCATATTTTTTTTAAAAATTGTTGACAGTTCGCCATACCCACTAGACGTTCCAAGATACCTCTATTCCTTGAGTAATACGTGGTTTCTTTGTAATCTTTGATCTAACCTTGGTTAGTTTTGGGGGAAAACAGTGTTCAAATCAGGTAAGCACTTTATTAGCAAAAGTGTTACATATTTTACATTCATGCCATGAGCACTGTAACCATCACTCCAGTGAGTATCTGTGAAGTGTGTCCTAAAATCAAGTTTTGGCTTATTGATTACCATCTTGAGTTCAGATTTAACATTGAACATTCAGTATTAACATTTAACAAAAGGAACTGCATGTCATGGTCTGAGAGGCCATTGACCTCTGGTTTTATAATATAATTTAAGGGTCTACGCAAGGGCGATGTACTTGAGGACAATATTATGGAAATGGAAGAGGATGTAGATGAAGATGAATTGGGAGATATGATACTGCGGAAGAGTTTGACAGAGCACTGAAAGACCTGAGTCGAAACAAGGCCCCCGGAGTAGACAACATTCCATTAGAACTACTGACAGCCTTGGGAAAGCCAGTCCTCACAAAACTCTACCATCTGGTGAGCAAGATGTATGAGACAGGCGAAATACCCTCAGACTTCAAGAAGAATATAATAATTCCAATCCCAAAGAAAGCAGGTGTTGACAGATGTGAAAATTACCGAACTATCAGTTTAATAAGTCACAGCTGCAAAATACTAACGCGAATTCTTTACAGACGAATGGAAAAACTGGTAGAAGCCGACCTCGGGGAAGGTCAGTTTGGATTCTGTAGAAACATTGGAACACGTGAGGCAATACTGACCTTACGACTAATCTTTGAAGAAAGATTAAGGAAAGGTAAACCTACGTTTCTAGCATTTGTAGACTTAGAGAAAGCTTTTGACAATGTTGACTGGAATACTCTCTTTCAAATTCTGAAGGTGGCAGGGGAAAAATACAAGGAACGAAAGGCTATTTACAATTTGTACAGAAACCAGATTGCAGTTATAAGAGTCGAGGGACATGAAAGGGAAGCAGTGGTTGGGAAGGGAGTGAGACAGGGTTGTAGCCTCTCCCCGATGTTGTTCAGTCTGTATATTGAGCAAGCAGTAAAGGAAACAAAAGAAAAATTCGGAGTAGGTATTAAAATCCATGAAGAAGAAATAAAAACTTTGAGGTTCGCCGATGACATTGTAATTCTGTCAGAGACAGCAAAGGACTTGGAAGAGCTGTTGAACGGAATGGACAGTGTCTTGAAAGGCTGAACATCAACAAAAGCAAAACGAGGATAATGGAATGTAGTCAAATTAAGTCGGGTGATGCTGAGGGAATTAGATTAGGAAATGAGAACTTAAAGTAGTTAAAGAGTTTTGCTATTTGGGGAGCAAAATAACTGATGATGGTCGAAGTAGAGAGGATGTAAAATGTAGACTGGCAATGGCAAGGAAAGCGTTTCTGAAGAAGAGAAATTTGTTAACATCGAGTATAGATTTAAATGTCAGGAAGTCGTTTCTGAAAGTATATGTATGGAGTGTAGCCATGTATGGAAGTGAAACATGGACGATAAAAAGTTTGGACAAGAAGAGAATAGAAGCTTTCGAAATGTGGTGCTACAGAAGAATGCTGAAGGTTAGATGGGTAGATCACGTAACTAATGAGGAGGGATCACAAATTTAGCATTGGAGGGCAGCGTGGAGGGTAAAAATTGTAGCGGGAGACCAAGAGATGAATACACTAAGCAGATTCAGAAGGATGTAGGTTGCAGTAAGTACTGGGAGATGAAGAAGCTTGCACAGAATAGAGTAGCATGGAGAGCTGCATCAAACCAGTCTGAGGACTGAAGACCACAACAACAACAATAATATAATTTTGTTAATTGGACTTTCCTATAAAGATATTATCAATGGCTTTATGAGCAAGTGGATACCCTAATTTGGAACTTTACAGAGGGAATTATGTTGAATGATAGTAACTCAAGTAAGTTCTTATTGGGAGAGTCTTTAAGGAATGTACATTGAAGTCACCAGAAACCACTATTTCTTTGTTTTTGGTTCTTATATGGGCCATTACAACTTCAAGGTGGTGTATAAACAGATTAAAGTTACCTGCTGGTGTTCGATATATTATGAAGGACTTTTTATGAAATTCTGCTTCTGTTGCACATGCTTCTACATCCTGTTTTAGGCAAAATTTATGAATGTCTATGTTCTTAAACTTATGACAGTTCCTGATGAATGTGGCAATTGCTCCTTTCTCCATTTCTGCTCAACATAAGTGAGATGCTAACCTAAAAGTTTTATACCAGTGATCACATGATGTTCAGAGAGGCAGATTATGTCAGACTTGTCATCGTTGTTCACCCTCCAACAAAGCAGCTATTTCAGAGCTGACCACGAACTACAATATCATTAGGTACCTGGACGAAATGTTGAAGGCAATATGAAGATGTCAAGGTTATCCACAAAGTTGGAGTAAGAGCAGCAGAATAAATTTTAAATTACTTCCCTTACAACAAATTAAAAACTACAACTTTTCTTCTATCAACAGACATTCCATATATTTGAGTGTATTACTTTAACGACTCCATGACTTACACAGATGGCTCCAAGTAAAGGTACTTAAATAGTTGCCTGTTAAATTGTTTTCGCAGATAATATTAAGAGAATTCACCTAGCAGTAGAATTCATTATATTCAGAGCTGAGTTGTCCGCAATGCAGGTTTCTGTCAAGCAGATGTCCTGTGCCCAAACAGCCGTACGGAGTCTTTCCTCAAGTGGTCGGACTCACATATGACAACTAAAAAATTAAATTATAAAAAGACTGTCTTCTCAATCCATGAGTCTGCTTTTCCTGTTGAAAATATTATGTTTATAGTCAAAGACGAGCGTACAAAAAGTCTCTCTACTCACACTCATACACTGCAGCTCTGTAAGTTTAATAATTTTCTTTCGTTCCATGATATGAATGATTTGTAAGTTTTAGATAATTAATATGATTCCTTCATGGAAAATAAAACCTAAATAATCTTATGTTTTATATAAAATAACGTCTTGTACTTTTTAGAGACGTTACCTCAGTTTTACAGAATTGCTCTTCACGTTTTAACCCTGGGAACTACTATAAAATTTTTAAATATGATATTAGTAAACCTTGCCTTTGGAAGCTGAACCATTTGTATGGCACCTACTGGCAGACTGCTTATCAAGAAAAAGAAAACAAAATTCGAGAGTACTCTTACTTTATAAATTGTCTGCCTATTTACACATTACTAAAATAAGTGAATTACATTACTAAGTAATTTACTTCTATTTCAGGTATGTGTACTGTCCATTCGTCGAGAAAAAAAACAGTTCGTGAAAACCCGCATTTATTTGGTGCAAGTAAGTTCTACATCTGTCTCCTAACATTAACGAGTTTCAGTTTTAAATTAAGATGTCGTGATTTATTTACGTTGTCACTGTTGTCCTCTTTATTGATAATGACAAAGATAAGTTAGCAAGAATTTATGTTTATTACGTATAACACTTTGCAACACGGGTTGTAACACGATGTAGTATTAATTGTAAGCAGTTTCGTTTTTGGTGCTCAGTGAATTATCTCTGAACATGTTGTAATGATTTTTTGAAATTTATGTCTCACCATCTACAGTGACAAAGTAATTTCTTCTGATATGAAGACGTTCTTGGCTGTATTTTTTCCACATTTATGCCATAACTTTAGGTTTATATGATGGAAAACTTTTCTTTCCCGTACCTTGCATTTGTTCCATGTAGGTTTAAGCTGCGAAGATTTAAAAGCAAACAACGCTTTATATTTGCTAAGGAAGAATGGAACCATAATTAGAGACGCAACTGCCTTGTTCTACAAACGCAACTGTCTTGGTTACTAAATGCCTTCATTATCAGTCTAAGGTACTGCAAATAATACTTCAGGTTGAAAAAGCGCGTTAATAATTTTTTGTGTCTGCTTTTTATTACATTGCTAGTCTTTTTAGACCAGTTTGTTGTCAATTTCAATTTATACTTCACCTGCACTCATATCTCCCTATAATTACTAAAATAAACGTTGACGTTCATTTATTATTTATACTACAGCCTTTGTTTGTCAATACAGAACACTCTTTTCAGTTAAGGGCCCTGCCAAGCTGCTCTGAAGGGTGACACGAGTGATTCACAGATAGTTTTACTTATAAATCTCACGGCGTAATTTATTCGTCCATAGCTGATTTTTCCTCTAAACTAATTTTTTCTCTAGCAAAGCATTTCAATTTCTTCCAGTTTCTAGTATTCAGGTTTTCCAACGGCCCATGTTCCACTTCCAAATACTGCTCCGCTCATGACTTCAGCTTCGGAAACGGTTAATTGTCAGCACATCAATTTGTCTTCGACGTCCACCTTCGTCAAGCCATCAGGAATAGCAAAGATTAACGGATAAAGATACCTCACTACTTATTGTATATTTTGATCCTCCTGCTGCTCTTCATCACGTTCATTTTCATTTTGTTTATCCTTCGCGTTAAAGGAAGCTTTACATTGTAAGGTGCTGTCTGTGTAGCATAGTTAATCACTTCAAATACATATGTATTGTTACCTCACGAAGGTACAATCAAAAAAGAAAGTAGATTCCACAATTTGCGAATATAAACAAATGAAGGTTAATGAACTTGGATGGAGGGGGAGGGGAAGGGGGGACGTGATGCAGCTACAGAAGGTGTCCTCCGTGTGTGGTAACCTACAGAGTAGGAATGTAGTTGTGAACTGACCCTTACACACCTTTAACTTTTCCGCACACAGATTTCGTTTAAGGTAAACGGAATCTGAGACGTCTGTCTTCTTGCCAGTATAGAAATGTCGCCGCAATGCAAAGTTTCAACAGTGCATGTTTTGTTTTATTGTGGACTTTGGAGTAAAATATGTTTATAATTTCTTATTACAGGTTAAGCTTCCTATAACTGTGCGCTTCCGGTTGTTCTGCCGAGTTGCATTTTACGTTTTATGCATAAAATGAAAATACCATTTTGGCATAACATCTGGAAGCAATCAGTCGCGCTTAGAAAAACTGAAATATCACAAGTTTATTAGGCACTACTTGCATTTTTCTGCCTTAGTTCTGCGTTTAGTAACCTTAAAATGTGACCTGCATAGGATATGCTATTAAATGAGTTTGTGAAGCTTTAAAAGGGAATCATCTTACGTAACTGTGACCTTTACTGTCTGAAAGGTCACAGTTCGCAGTAATAGACGGAAAGTCATCGAATAAAACAGAAGTAATATCCGGCGTTCCCCAAGGAAGTGTTATAGACCCTTTATTGTTCCTGATCTATATTAACAACATAGGAGGCAACCTGAGTAGCCGTTTTAGATTTTTTGCAGATGATGCTGTCATTTACCATCTTGTAAAGTCATCAGATGATCAAAACGACTTGCAAAATGATTTAGATAAGATATCTGTATGGTGCGAAAAGTGGCAATTGACCCTGAATAAGGAAAAGTGTGAATTCATTCACATGAGTACTAAAAGAAATCAGCTAAATTTCGATTACGCGATAAGTCACACAAATCTGATGGCTATAAATTCAACTAAATACTTAGCGATTACAATTACAAATAACCTAAATTGGAACGATGACATAGATAATATTGTGGGTAGAGCAAACCAAAGACCGCGATTCATTGGAAGAAGGTGCAACAGGTCTACTAAAGAAACTGCTTACACCACGCTTGTCCGCCATATTCTGGAGTATTGCTGTACGGTGTGGTATCCGTATCAGGTGGGACTGACGGATGTCATCGAAAAAGTGCAAAGAAAGGCAGGTCGTTTTGTATTATCGTTTTTAGGGGAGATAGTTCCACAGACATGATACGTGAATTGGAGTGGTAATCATTAAAACAAAGGTGTTTTTCGTTGCGACGTGATCTTCTCATTAAATTTCAATCACCAGTTTTCTCCTCCGGTTGCGAAAACATTCTGTTGGCACCCACCTACATCAGGGCTCGCACAGAAAAATTTAAGTGCTCGTTTTTCCCGCTTGCTGTTCGAGAGTGGAACGGTAAAGAGACAGCTTGAAGGTGGTCCATTGAACCCTCTGCCAGGCACTTTATTGAGAATAGCAGAGTAATTACGTAGATGTAGATGTACGCGGGCGTGCTCAAAAGCAATGCCTCCGAAATTTTTATTCTCTTCTCAAAGTCGTTTGAAATATTACATGTCATGCAAATTACTGGTCGACTTTTCTGCTTCGCTGACGCAAGATGCAACCCTTTGCCGCTAGAGGGCTCCGAACTGTAGATTGTAAGGCGGCTGTGTTTAACGCAACCATGTCTGTGCGTTGGAAGTAGCGTACCGTAATTGAGTTTCCAACTGCAGAAGAGTTGTCCACACATGGCGCACCCTCTACTTCAGCAGGACAACGCCAGGGCACGAGCGCTGCGACACCTGCAAAAATCCGACTCACTGAGTTCGCTGTTATCGATCATCCATCATACAGTTTGGCCCCATTCGATTTTCATCTGTTTCCGAAACTTAAAAAACGACATCGAGTACTTCACTTTGATAGTGACGTAGCGGTGCAAAGGGTGCTGATGTTGTGGCTCCGTCAACATAGTCGAAGATCCTACAGTGACGGTATCAACAAACTGGTCTGTCATTGGGTGTAATGTGTTCGTCGCCTGAGTAACTACGTTGAAAAATAAATATGTAGACATCATCAATAAAGATGCAGAATGTTAATAAATATTGTTTTATTAAAAATGTTTAAAGTGATTTCATATAAAAATTCGGAGGCGTTTCTTGTCAGCACCCCCTCGTATCTTAATTTTAAAAAATGAAAAAAAATTGAAATAAGCTTCTGCCAGAATACAAAAGTACGGCTCATGCAAATTATAGGACTTTCTTTACTATCTTTCCTGGTCATTATTACATGGAGTATTTGGTCGAAAATTCCAGTATTCGTCTGTAAAAGTTGTGTGTTGTGAACAGATTTTGAGGTGCTTTTACCAGATGATCCTTTAATTGTAAGAAAGGCTAGGGAACCAACGGATAGGGAACAATTGTGATGTGAAATTTTATGTGACATACACGGAAACTCCTTCGTAATAACAGCTAAGAGAAAACCAGAGAAGTAATGGACTACTTTGACAGACGTGAATGATTCATTTGAAGGTATTGGAAAAAAGTAACTCTAGAAAAGCTAGTGTGGAAAGCAGGAACTGGTAATGGACAAAAATAACCATTATCGTTTAAAATGAAGTACGTAATGTCCATTGATACAGAACGTTCATTTACAAATACTTGTCGAGCGACCACAGATACAGTCTCAATACAAAAAGTAGCCTTCGAAATATTTATTTGTTTCAAGAATTTTCTGGTTGTGTTCAAAATGTTCAAATGTGTGTGAAATCTTATGGGACATAACTGCTGAGTTCATCAGTCCCTAACCTTACACACTACTTAACCTAAATTATCCTAAAGACAAACACACTCACCCGTGCCCGAGGGAGGACTCGAACCTCCGCCGAGACCAGCCGCACAGTTCGTGACTGCAGCCTCAGACCGCTCGGCTAATCCCGCGCGGCTAGATCATTGTGTTCAGTGAAGTATTTCACTAGATTTCAGCTAAAAGATTGCATATTTTTGTCATATTTTCGTACTTAAAACCCTACGTAAAGACATGAGTTACAAACAGGCTACTCCGGCAAGTCAGAAAACGTTAGCATACCCGAATGATACCATTTGTTACGCCAAAGACACGATAAGCGTTATGAAATACAGGGCTATTCAAAAAGAAGGAACAGATTTCAAACATTTATTGCTTCCAAACTACAACAAAAGATAGAAACACAATTCCAACGTTCCTGGAAAAAAAAATTAAAATTTTCATGCATTCGATGTGCGCACCACGTGTTATACAATAAATATCAAAACGGTGGCTCATTCCCTGCCACAAATGACGCAGCTGGTCTCTCGTTAGTGAATTTACAGCTTCAACAGTGCGATGTCACAGAATTTCAAGAGTGTCGGGCATAAAGGGGATAAAAACGAAGTCTTTTATGTAACCCCACAGATAAGTCAGATGTGAGGTCTGGAGACCTGGGAGGCCCCCGGCGATGATGTTCGTCTTCTGCTCCTCCTCTTCCAATACAAAGTCCTGGAATGGTGTCATTCAAGTAACGTTGCACGTGCTTAGCGAAATTTTCTAAGGCCCACAGTGGCCTTTGTCTGTGGCATGGTGAATTATTACGTGATGCAAATATTTTATTCTTTGGACTTTTGTTGCAAGAGCCTCTACCAGTGGGCGAATATATTTGTGCATTTACTCTGACGTACGCTAAGTGTAATTTGGATTTTGTCTTAAGTCATGTCGTGTGATGTTTATGGATTTTTATTTCAATTTTATACATGAAAAGAGCCGCTCGGCTTAAAAAAAAAAAAAAAGACTCTGAGCACTATGGGACTTAACATCTGTGGTCATCAGTCCCCTAGAACTTAGAACTACTTAAACCTAACTAACCTAAGGACATCACACACATCTATGCCCCAGGTAGGATTCGAACCTGTGAACGTAGCGGTTACGCTGTTCCAGACTAAAGCGCCTAGAACCGCACGGCCACACCGACCGGCCGCTCAGCTTCAGCTAATGTAATTTACCACCATGTGATGTATCAAGGCCAACTCCTTCTGAAGAAGATACTTCTGTAAACAGCAAAACCTAGGCCGAGGGCTACATAAACCTTTGGTTTGCAACTGGTTGCTCGAGTTTTTTTTCAGCCTCTTCAACACCTGATTATTCAGATTTTTTAAATAAACATGCTGGTTAGTGTTAGTGGTGACTTCAGTTACCGAGCCCAGTTCATGCTAAGAAAAACACAGCGATCCAACTAGGGCTTCAGCCTGAGCTTGAGCATATTTAGGATGAACTGTTTCCATTGGCATTAGGTACACTCGACGACGTACGTCATTTGATGATTTCTAGCCAGCTGAAGACAGGCTGTTTTAAGTGCCTGTTCGGGCGATGGCCCCTTGCGAAGTGAGTGACTCCAGGTTTGACTACAGGCAATTCCCGTCGCAACGTTCTCTCGCTGACAAGTGGGAATGGACCTTCGGTCATTGCCTGTAAGCACTTGCTGTCGGGTTTGGAAGTAATCGAAGACATGTGCGGAAAACGGGATAACCGTCAAATGCAAAAACTTAGAGATAAGTGTTGCCTGTCAGTCGCAACACTAATCTCTAAGTTTTTGCATTTGAGGGTTATCCCGTTTTTCCGTGCATGTCTTCATTTTTGATTCACAAGCCGTGAATCTGTCAGGGACCACAATTTTGACGTATTTCGTGGCCACGTGTGTTACCCCCCCCCCCCCCCCACCCCCACCGTTTGCAGACGCGTTGAATAGACCGCCGCGAGATCTCAACAAATCTAACACACACATGGTATGGCCATGGACTACCTCTTTCTTGTCACTGAGCCACGTCCTTACATTTACCCACGTTTGTGCGCACTGGGATGACTAATACTTTGTCCGGTAAGCTTATTATATCAGAATACTTAACAATGCTATGTGATCAAGATGTCTACCATTAATCTTGCGATCTGATACTATCAGCGTCTTACGCTTTGTCATAGGCATTATGTTACAAGCAACCTAATATGCTGGGTTCGCATCCCAGTCCAGCACAATTTTTGATCCGCGAACCCTTTTCACAACCGCGAACTCCTCGGTGCACTGAGAAAGATGAAGTCTGGACACCTTACAATTAAGGAAGGACACCCTGTCGACGACTAGGTCATTGGAGCCCAAGTTCGAAATAGAGGAGAATGATGAAGCAATTCGCGTGTGCCCTCAAAGTGAAGCATTTGGCTCAACTGTCACTAAGGAAAACACATACAATTTACAAGGCTGGGTGGTGGTTTGGAACCTGCTCCTCCTGAACGCAGGTCCAGTGTCTAGCCACTGCGCCACCTCTTTCGGTATTTGTCGCAAGGTCTGAAATGAACACAGAGTGGAGGAGCATGTATCTGGTAATGAATGAGTTAATAACAACAAATAGTGAATAAAAATGCATTGTGGAAATTTTAAGCCATCGTTTTTTTGCCGTATTTTACATAGAATTGAAAAATTGGAACAGTGCTCTATATTCTACGGATGCCTTCCCAGAGGACGCCTGGCGTGGGCGTTACTGCGAGGACAGACCGTAATTAACGGCTGACGGCGCCCGGACAAGGCGCAGCTGATTGGCCGCTCGCAGCCCGCATCAAGGTCGTCCCACAGTGCGCTCCCGTGGTTTCACGGTAACCAGCACTCCGCACCCCAATTTGCTTTTTGTTGCACACCTGCTTCCACTCGTGTTTACGGCATTTCAAAGCCATTGTCCTCTCCGTTATATGGCTATTGCACCAATACATTGCTATTATTTTTTTGTGTTCCCGTATTTTTGTTAGCTATTTTAGTGACAGAAAGGGCTGCAACTGTAATGAATAACCTGTCAGTCGCAAACGCGGGTATTTTCTTTCTGTGGTGTCCTGCGGTATTGGGCGAAAATAAATTGTTATCGGTTTCTGTCGCAGGCAGACGGGGCCTCGCCAGCCCTACGCTTGCTCCGCGCTGCGGACCGCACCAATGGGTCGCTTTGCCATATTTTAATATAGAGATCGATACCATGAAGTATGGTAGCTCCCGATACACCCGTATTTCCCAATTTGTACTTTCTTGTTTTTATTTATTTATTTGCGCTGTCATTTGGTTTTCAGTTTATACCTAACTTTTCTTATACTAATAAGAGGTAATATAGAAGTTAATATAGCCAGATAAAAATTCAGAAGTATGGGGTACTTCATTGTTTACATGATGTAAATTCATAAATGTTACATGAACTCTGACTCTTTTATAAAAAGTAAAATTGATTAAATCACTGTATTCGTGTGGGAAAGTGTTGAAGCCTAACATTAGCCATATAAACTTGAATATGAAATTAATAATCTAAACGAACGAACGAATTCTAATTTTCACTTATCAAGAATATTTTGTCACGGAGAAAAACACTTGTTTTAAAGTGAAGAAGTATTTTAAGGAAATGCAATATGATAAATTATGTAAAAAGTATGTATGTATTTATTTGGATCATGATCTGGCCTTCCTAGAACCATCTTTAAATTCACCTAAATGTCTGTCCTATGTTTTTTCTACTTCGTTTAGTACTGTCTTGGAAAATATTTTATATGCAACTGGTAGCAAATAAATTCACCTGTAGTTGCTACACTCTAGTTTATTGCCTTTATTGTGGAATGGATGTATCAAGACTACCTTCCACTCCCGTAGAATTTTTTGTGTCCTCCATTTTTCTGCAATCGTTAATTTTTACTCATTGTTTGTTAGTTTACTAGTCCGTTACATGTTCGATAGATCATCTGAACGATTCTTTTATCGAAATGACGTGGATCGAGTCAGTTTACAGGACATGTAGACATGATTAGTGTTAATATTAAGGAACGCATTATTTTTGTTAGTCCTAGAAATTCCGTGGTGGCCGAGCGGTTCTAGGCGCTTCAGTCCGAAACCCCGCGACTGCGACCGTAGCAGGTTCGAATCCTGCCTCGGGCATGGATGTGTGTGATGTCCTTAGGTTAGTTAAGTTTAAGTAGTTCTAAGTTCTAGGGGACTGATGATCTCAGATGTTAAGTTCCATAATGCTCAGAGCCATTTGTACCTAGAAATTCGCGCATGGAATTGAAGTATTTGTCCATAAGAAATGATTTTAGGTTACATTTAACATGTGCCCGTCCACTGTCAGAAATTTTATGTTAATGCTGCGTACTGGACTACTTCCTACAACGAGTGAGGTGGCGCAGTGGTCAGCACACTGAACTCGCATTCAGGAGGACGACGGTTCAAACCCGCGTCCGGCTATCCTGACTTAGGTTTTCTGTGATTTCCTTAAATCGCTTCAGGCAAATGCCAGGATGGTTCCTTCGAAAGCGCACGGCCAATTTCCTTCTCCACCCTTTTCTAATCAGAGGTTGTGCTCGGTCTCTAATAATTTCGTTGCCGACAAGACGATAAACACTATTTTTTTGTACGTCCATCCTTTTGACTGGAGGTCTAGGGGACTACGACCGTTCACTATTGTAAGAAAATGAATGACCTACAGCTGTTCTTATGATGTCGTTTATTGTGTAGCTACCAGTTTCGGCGCTTCAATGCACCATCTTCCTTCTTCTCCTCCTCCTCCTCCTCCTGAACCCCTTCCTGAGCTTTAATAATGAGTAATAAACGTCATTGTTACCTCTGGTATTGTTGGTATGGACCTCACTGTTCTTCTCAAATTGTGATGGATTCTTTATGATGAGTTTAGGCACAGTTATTCTTATTGCTCACTTTGTGCAATCGATACGTACTTTCTGAGTAATGAGTTATTCCAGAAGACTATTCCATTAAACATTATTGAGGGGAAATATGCAAAATATATGAGGTTAATACGTTGGTTTCCGAGGTCAGCAGTTACACGAAGAGCAAAAGTAGCTTACTTTAATTGTTTGAGAAGCTCAATGACAAGCTTCCTCCGTTCAAGTTTTCATCAATATGTACACCAAAGCATTTACAGCATTCTACTCTATTTACTGACTTCTGCTCATGTACTACATCGGTTGTTGGTGTGATTATTTGTTGTGCAGAACAGAATAAAGCACGTTTTTTCAAAATTTAGGGGGAGCCAATTTTCTGAGAACTACTTAATAATTCTCTTGAAAATATGATTTACAATCTCTTCTGTTGCTTTCTCTTTAATGGGAATTATTATTACACTATTGTAATATGGAAAAGGTAGCAATTCTGCTTGTTGAATGTTATGTTATAATAATAATAATAAAATAATAATAATTAGTGTATCTTCCCGAAGAACCATGATTCGTTGTGTTAAAAGAAATATTTCGTGGAAGATTTAAAAAAAGAAGTGGCGAGAGACGAAGGTAGGACAGGCAGATTACTAAATGGCCGTTTTAGCCACTTGCGCTAAGGTCGTTGTTCTACGACTGGCGCTCTCGTAAGGTTTTCAATAAGTTCATAAAATTTTGTTCTTCGATTAGTCGAAGACGCTTCAGAGCTGCCTTGTGTTAGCGCAAAATTCGTTAAAAATAAAAATATATCACAACAGTGCGAAAGATGAGCGGAATGGCTGTATGCTTACCTTGTTAGTGACGCTAGCGAATAACAAGCATTGTTTCACATTACTGTTAAAGAAAATTTATTCATACCGTAACTGGTTAATTTATTTCCTTTTACGCTTTGCTGTGTGCTGATTTCACTTCCACGTACTGATCAGAGAAAAAAAGTTGCCCCCTCGAACCCAGTATCCTCCGCAGCTGAACTGGGAAACGTTAAAGGGAGAGCCAAAATGTCCACAATGTAACGAATGAGGACTATGGAGAAACAGAGGTGAATGGATTGACGATGTAACGTAGGGTGACTTGAAACCAGTTGACGAGAGTAAGCAAGTAAAACACCAGAAAGAACCGATGTAAATTACACTGCCCCAAAATGTTAAAGGTTCACTAACTTGAAAAGCCATCAGTGTCCCCAGTTGTGACGCAGGAGCGTGAAATTTAAGACGCCTACAACCTTCCTCTGTGGGAGTGCAAAACCGTGATGCACTGCGACGCCCCCTTGGGTATCGGCGTCGTTTGAAACAGCAAAGTGTCAACACGTGCGAAAAAGATCAGAGTTCAGAAATTCATGTGAAGTGTGAGGCGTGTTAATGAGGTCACATTGATATCAAATTTCACCACAGTTCTGTTCAATGCCACGTGATGAGAAGGTCTTCACACCATCTCGTAACTATATCTCACATCTCCTTTTGACGCCTCTGCGATGGAGGTCAGAAGCATGGCACCCAGTTTTCTTATGGGTGGTTGAAGACACAGCGCCATTCAGAATAGAACGAAGGATGTCAATGGAACCACCCTTTCCCTCAGTGCGCTCATTTACTCACATTTAGCCATGGAAAGCGACAGTTTGCAGTGCGATGTGCAACGGAAGGACGTTCTTGATAATCTTTGACACCCCCAGGAAACTCACCCATTCTCTACGGACATCGTGGGTCTGCAACCCCACAGAGTATGATGTGACCCTTTCGGAATGTAGCGTGTCCGTTGGTTTTGCTCTAGTGTACAATGTGAAACCACTAGGGACCGTTCAAAACCATTCAACGTAATCTGAACGTGATCCGAAGCAGCAAAGGGTGTTTATGCATTTCCTGCCCTCCTGTTTCATTCCCTCCTGTGACAGGATCACAGGGAGATGGCATATCCTTTCTTTTGCGTGAATACAACGGCGAACGGATCCTTATAGAACCAATAAGTTCGGAAACACACTTGGTGCCACCTGTTGTTGAGCCCTTAAAAATGCAGCTTCACAGAGGCAACCTTGACCGATTTCTATGAGACTGTGGGCAGACTGCTCATGCCCAAAATATGGAACTGGAGCAGCTGTGTAGCGCCACTCTGCTTTAGGGTGTTGAAGGAGCAGGCGCAGGTTTCTAGTAATCTCTCCAAGGTTGTTTCTGTACAGATACATTTTTAAAGTGCTCAGTAAAAGTGTGCAGGTGAACAGAGAATGTTGCTGAAGTGGGTGGTCTCAGAGGATCCTTTGACATTCTGTTCATGCACATGCCACTGTCATATCCCCCCTCCCACCCTATTGTCACCCCACAGCAGGACGCAAAGCGGCTGAAAAAGCATAAACTCCCATTGCTGCTTTGGATCACGTTCAGATTTCTTCGAATGGTTTTGAACGGTTTCTGGTGTCTTCACCCTGTATACCAGATCAAAAATTGCGGACACCCTATATTAAAAAAGGGTCACATATTATTTGGGGATGGAGCCCCACGACTTTCTTAGAGAAAAGTTGACTCGTCTGGGGGGTTGCTGACAGTGTCAAAGGTTGTCAAGAAAATCTTTGTGTTGCACATCGCACTACAGACTGTCGTACTCGCCCACGAAAAGTTTGTAAATGAACACTCCAAGATAAGGATTGGTTTCAATAATTACCATTTGTGCCACCTCGTGAGGCCTTTCCGTATCGTTGCTGAGCGGCGGTGCGGCAGAAATGTTGTCCTTAGCCACCATGAAGAAACAATCATGATTTAAAAGCTGGGCGTCGTGGTTCTGACGTCTACTGCAGAGATTACAACTGAAGGTGTGAGATGTGGTTAAGGGTGAGGGAGGGGGGGGGGGGGAGGGTGACGACCTTTCCATTGGATGACACATCCATTGGTGTCACTGGGCAGAACTGTAATGAAATTTGGTGCCAATGTGATCTCATTAGTCCACCTTACACCTTGCATGAACTTGTGAGCTCTGGTCTTTCTTCGCATGTCTAGATACCTTCTTGTTTGTACTGTCGCAGAGCCTGAGGACGGCGTTACCGTGCACCACGCTTTCGCAACATTGCAGAGGATGGTTTTAGGCACATTTCAGTAAATCTCAAACTTCTGCTTCACAAAGTGGTTTCCAAAAAGTGATCCTTTAATTCTTTTGCACAGTAGAAGAGTTCGTGAGAAATTTTAGATTCTTCAGGCGCTTGTATTTGTCGAAAGTCGTGGTCCTCATATGAATATTTCTCACAATCGTAGGACAGTATGTAACAGAAAACTCAAACTCCCTACTTACTACAGAATTTTCAGAAGATTTGTCGTGATCTATGTTACTGATTCGTGTGAACAATGTATTAGCAATAGTCGAAGATTGTAGTAGTATGCTGTACACCATAATGACAGTTTCGGGATATGATTGTGTATTAAATCAGCTGCAAGTGATACAGAAGCCTGTTACTGCGTAGAATAATTTTTTCTTTAGCCACACTCTTTTCTGCATGTATTACAAACGCCGAATTCCAGATTTATTGTACGTTTGCAAATTAACTCTCAAGGCAGGTGGGACGTGGAATTTGTAGTCAGAAGTATTCGAGCTTCTCATGCAGTCAATAAAATGACGATAAATATGTTACTACCCAACTGACGACCTGCGGAAGCCCGACATCAGTTTAAATACAAATAAAGTTGAGAAAAGCGTCTACTCGCAGTGCTTTTTTTGTCCGACCGCACGTTTTATGCTTATCGCTTCTGCAAAGTTAAACGTAGAATAGTGAGGTTGCTCAAATACGCTTTGAATGACTTTATCAGTTTATTACGTAACAAGTCAACAACTAAAAACACTTTAGTTTCACAACGAAAACTCTTCATTTGGTGCAGAATATTGTTAATAATACATGCACAGATTCTTGTTTTGCACAACAAAGGAGTATTATACGCGAATTAGCAAGCGTTGCATCAAGCCGCTAATAGATCTTTATGAACATTAATAACTTTTTATTGTAAATTTGTTGCAACTGATTTTTGTGGCATGAAATGTTGTTTCTTTCTTTCTCTTTTCTGCTCTTCGTGCTGATAGTCACTCGCTTCTCGGACTGGTGAGACCCGAAAGAAATCGGAACAACTTTTCCAACAGAATGCTATTGCGTAAGTGGCTGCACTTGCCCGTTCGCGGTGGCGAATTGCATGCCATTAACAGAAACGGCGAGTGATAATGGCGGCGCCAGACTTCCTCGAGTGCGTACGTATCGGTCTGCGTTCCTGGTACAGATTTTTCAACCTGGATAAAGTAACAAGATAAGATTCAAGGAATGCATTCGGGAAGTAAGTGCCTGCTTTTTTATTGAACCCGTAGAGAATGCTACTGATTTCTTATTGAACCATTAGAGAAACTTCGGTACTCTCTCACGTACGGAACCTTTAGAAATGGCACAACATAAAAATACAATGCATAACAAACCCAGAGAAATCCAACACTTCATATTTTCTATTATTCACCAATCACAACGAAATAGACCCTCTGCCATTCACATTGTAATTACTTACAGAGTAAACAGATAGGTGTTCATTAGCCTACACTGCCTTTCGTGGCTAGCTACCGCTGAACAAGACTGACATAAATCGTGTATCGCGAGTTTGACAAGGAAAATCTTAACAGGAAAATGGGTGATAGACATAATGGAACAACAATATTCATGTAACCGAACCTTAGTAAAGTACTGCGTTGTTCACGGAAAGCAAATACCCATGTTCCAGGTCAGGACACAGCTGTTGGGTTTACATTTAGGGGAATGCCGCTCCGAAGTCCGGTCTGTTATCTGGAGCACTAAAATACTGTTGTAAAAATATTCCGATATGATCTCAAAGATAAAAAAGAACAGAATACACATGTCATAAGACTGTAAGTGTAACTGCTGATTGACTGGCACTCGCCTTAGAAGGGTGTACAGCAGCAGTGGCGGAACGAAGATTGCAGAAGGCACGTCTCACAAGCGGATTACACTAAATCGAGTGCGTGTATCTAAAATCAAGAGGTGTATTCAAACAGAGAAGCAGGAAGTCATGTCTACTTGTACTATTCGTTACATCTGGATACCACGATGTCCGTCATATGGCTCAAGATAAAAGGACACTGGGCATAAGATGGCATCAGAACTACTCATCGTGAAAACAATAATTGTGGATTGTGATTTGAAACAGTGATCACCGGGATTAGCAGTTCTGCGCGAAGGATAACCGGTGAAGTTCATGGAAATTTTTGAAAGAATTCTTTAAGGCCAAAGAGCTGAATGAACACTGTTACGGGTTGAAATCAAAACTACACGCCTAGACAACATACACTTCCCGTGAAATGGCACCAAAAATGAAAGGACAGAACTTCCTCCGCATTTTTGAAATAAAATATGTAAAAACTGAATTCTCAGTGTACAAGATCGCACAAGTGATCACTGTTAATAAATTGGAGTAACGATATGAATATCAAGATCTGGTTCCGAACTTTTGCTTTTCGGAAAAGCTACGTAACAAATGGTAAGAAAGTGTAATTGATTATCCACATCAACTACGAGGTGTAAATGTATGCTCCTTAGCACTTTTCATCGACATAGACAGAACATATAACTTGTAGTTACTTCTGTGACCAAAAACATGGGGACACACCAAAAGTCATTTGGCTTTGTTAATAAGATGCTACGAGTACCTTCTTATAGCTCACTGATTGTGAAAACGAAAAATAAGCAAGGAGGTGCTAAGAGAACGATAACAGGCCTTCTGCTGCACACCGTCTCGGTCCCGTTCCTGTAAAATGTATCCACGATGGAAGTACGCTACAAGGAGCACAACGTTTCTTCTGCGATATTGCAGAAAGCCTCGGCAGGAATGTAACCACTGTACAGGATTGTTGACAGCGGTGGTCACGAGGATGAACAGTCACAAAATGATTGGACTCCAGACGACATGGCGTTGCCGAGAGGAAGATCACCGCGTTCGGTGCGTGACCCTGGCGCATCGTGCTGCATCTGCAGCAGTCCTCGGTGGCTCAGATGGATAGAGTGTCTGCCATGCAAGCAGGAGATCCCGGCTTCGATTCCCGGTCGGGGCACACATTTTCATCCGTCCCCGTTCACGTATGTCAACGCCTGTAAGCAGCTAAGGGTGTTCATTTCATTGTAATTTTATTCTAACGAGCTGCTTAGTCACCGATGGTATCTGTTCTTTCGGACATGTCCGAAAGAACAGATACCATCTTAGTAAATATGTTACAAATTGGTTATCTGTTACCTCACGGACAGCTCCGAGCCGGACGCATGTAGCGTGCATTCTACTGAACCCAAACCATAGCCGTTTGTGACTTCGATGGTATCAAGTCAGAGCTCATTGGACGGCATAATGGAGGTCTGTTGTTTTTTTTTCTGACGAAAGCTGGTTCTACCTAGTGCACGTGATGGCTGTGTGCTGGTTAGGAGGCAGCCAGTTGAGGGCCGGCAGCCAATCTGTCTGCGTGTTAAACACACTGGACGTATACGTAGAATTATGGTTTGGGGTGCGATTTCATGTGACAGCAGGAGTACTCCCGTGGTTATACCATGGGCTCAATTTGTGCATAAAATTAGTGATTCGATGTGTTGTGCTACCATTCATGAGCAGCTTCCCAGGGGTTGTTTACCAACATGATAGCACTCGTCCACATACTGCTGTTGTAACTCAACGTGCTCAATGGTGTGTCGACAAGCTGCCTTGATCTGCTCGATCACCAGATCTGTCTCCAATCGAGCACATATGGGACCTCACATGACGACAACTCCAGCGTCGTCCACAAACTGCATTAACCGTCCCTGTATTGACCGAGCAAGTGGAACAGGAAAGGAATTCCATCTCAGAAACTGACATCCGGCATTGGTACAACACAATGGGTGCACGTCTGCATGCTTGCATTCAAGAAGATTCTGACAGTTACAACGACTATTAATGTAACAGCGTTTCACATTTGCATTAGCTTATCTCGCACTTACATTATACTGCGATCTTGCACTTTTAATCACTTAAATATGTTACCTAGACAGATGTATTACCGAAATTTCAATACTCTGCATTAATTGTTTTTTGGTGTTGCTGTGTATTCCGTCAGTGTCTATTCGTAAATACTGGCTCGGCTCACCTAGCCAATTCGTGTCATGTTATTGTTGGTAGGTTATCGCATTTCACCTTACGGTGCTATCCGATCGTACATCCCACACACAGTCCGATAAAAATACGGCAGCCTCCGAAAGATTGTCCCATCTTTGCCTATAGCATCTCTGTATTCTGTGTGAGTCAGAACTGTGTTCAATAGAAGCACCAAGCGAGAGGATCCGTCACAGCCATCTAGCCGCTTGCATAACAGAAATTATCGTTGCTTTCGGGTTCTCCCTCGTATAATCAAACATACTTGTAAGAAAGTGGAGACAGATTCAAGCCTGTCTGTCTTGGTTAAATGGCGAAACAATTATCGTAAATATATGCAAATGAACGCTGAAAGGCCTCTTAAAAGGCCTGTTACAGTTGGTAAAAATCGATTACTTCCACAGTCCATGCTCAATACATTCTACTTTATCCATGATGATGCTATCACGGCAGTAATGTATTAACTCCAGATGAACAGATGAAAAGTGTGCGTAGTATGTACTTATTATGAAGAATTCAGGAGCACCTTAACCACAGGTTGACATTAATATGTAATTCGAATAACAGTACGGCTGAAGAAGTTTCTATTTCCCTCAGGATAGCTGCAGCGTTTTAAAAAATGTAAAGCAAGGGAAGAAAATGTATGAGATTAGCTGGGTCACACGAGAGTCCATGATTAGGTGGGAGGGCTTAAAGAAGTAAACTACAAATTATCATGACAAGCCAAGTAATTTTCATTAATTGCTGCATTACACCTCTGTGTGACTCAAACACGTGACACTATTTTTTAACGTAGTCAGCAAGTCTGTATAAACAACGATTGGATTCCTGAACGGTAGAAATCCGCTACCTGGTTACGGCACCATTCGAGATCAGCTATATGAACTTCCTCATTGTTGTTATAACAGCGAATAAGTCCCTCGATTGCCTAGATAGTGTCGCCTACGGTAGATGCTGATATCCTTCCTTCCAGATCAGCATCACCGACGCCCTTGCAGCCCTTAGTCAAATTGTCGGCGTCATTTCACTAAGGTTGGACGCGACATTACGTTTGGTCCATTTACCACCGTAATATCAAGGAGAATCTGTGTGCAATTTAGACGTCTTGACTACAAGAATCTGACTACTCCACTTAGTTCAACTTTGGAGCTGCCGCACTATTTCAGTCACACACTGATGAACCTGTTACGTGTACCACAGCGGAAGTGCGTCTGGGGGTAACCAGAAGCACCTACTCTCTTCTGACAATGCACCAACCTTGTTGCGCAATGGCGTTAGCATGGGACGACATGTATAACTTGCTTTCTGAAGTCCTTACGTAGTCCATACTCTCTTGATTCGGAACATAACACTTGTTGCGAAGATTCGTCCTGCGGATGGGTAGAGCCTATGTTAAGCCTAGTGTTTGTTTCGTTGTTTTAGGTTGGTGTTAAGAGTTTGTTTCCCTATGATCCTATTCGGGCCACAAAATAAATCTCAGCAGTTCAACCGAGCTTTCTGGAAGGATGCGCCTTTTCCCTAAACTCAACAGTTACACTCGAGATGCGAAACGTGTCACTTTAAGAACCGCTTTCCGATTAGTCGACTGAACCAGTCAACACTTTTGTAGAACATTATTTTACATCAGCTGTCAGAAATGGAGACGTGCACTTCTTGCTGAGCTTTCGTTACATCAGAGAGACTTGAGCGAGTCGGAAGATCACGGCTGTGGCGGATGTAAGGTCACGTCCTCATAATGAAAACTGGGTACCGTTTTCAAAGGTGCCTTGACCTCCTCCACCCCTTCGTTCAAGAGGCGCCCTTTCAGGAGCATGGGCTGTGTACTGAGAGTCTGCCGCCAGTGCGGTGTATACGGCAGTCACTGGATCGATCTGGCTGGCTCTGAGCACTATGGGACTTAACATCCATGGTCAGCAGTCCCCTAGAACTTAGAACGACTTAAACCTAACTAACCTAAGGACATCACACAACACCCAGTCATCACGAGACAGAGAAAATCCCTGACCCCGCCGGGAATCGAACCCGGGAACCCGGGCGTGGGAAGCGAGAACGCTACCGCACGACCACGAGCTGCGGACCTGGATCGATCTGCGGAAGGCTCTGTAGACCGGGCAGATGTTCATATCGAGCCTGGAAGGAGGTGAGAGGTAGACGACGTTCTACGTCGTTTTGAAATGTGACAGTAACGTATACGTTAAACGGCAGAGCCTGAAGTCAAGGAGTCACTCTCCTCTGTTACATGAACTGTTGGTCGTTTATAAGTCTGGCTGTGATATTCACACTCTCGGCAGCGTTTAGTAGGTTTCGAAACTTTCTCAGGTTCGTGCCAAATAAGAAACAAGAAGGGATAAGAAAATAAAGGTTTTTCCTTGCACATTTAAGATAATCGGTAAATTTTCATTAAATCCCTTTGTGGCAGCTACAATGGATAAAATGATATTTGACGAAAATGTTAAAAAAATGAGCCTATGAAGAAAATGAAAGAAAATTTCTGAATGGGAATGGGTCGGGTGAGGAACAGATACCAATGCTTTTCACCAGAAGTAATGAAGATATGTTTGACTAAATGTGCAACATATATTCGCGACGCCAAATAGACAAGAATTTTCGCGTGACTAAGGTACTCTTTGTCGTGGCGTATAAGTCTGCGACTGTTTCTGTACCTTGACTTCGTTAAGATGAGACTTGTTTCATAAAACTAGTCAGCTCAGTGGCAGAGGACAAGCGATTTACTGTAGATTTGTTGTCAGTGCTCAGCTGAAACCGCAGAGTTCCCGTAGAACCTACGAAAAAAGACGGTAGAAGGCACGATTGCAGACTTGTCTGCTGGACTCGAATGGGCCCCACTTCGAAAGCCGTGGGTCAAACAGACTTTGACACAGTGGTGCAGGTACCAGGACGTCCTGCAAAAAGGGTGACACTGCGCCATGCCGGTGTGCTGTGGAAAACTGCGCAGATGCACATTGCAGCAAGGAGAAGGGAAACCTGAATGTGCCAACTGGCACTAGGAGCATGCAGAAAGTGTGTGGCGTCTTCATGAACGTCCTCCAGCGGCAACGCACTCACCCAAAACCAACACGGCACGCAGCTACAACGAGCACCGAAGTCAGACCCTTATCTTATCCTGACCGTAGACCCGCAGTTCCTCTTTCGTGAAGCAACTGGTTCTCCGTTTCTCCTTGAAAGTGGTTTTTATTCTCATATATAAAGTTTTAAACTACTTTCGTGACGGGGGCAGGATAGCTGAGGTTGGGACATCTCCCTTCACATGATGAGTCTTCGGCACCCTCGAATCAAGCGCCTTTGCCAGGTGCCGTTGCCAGCTGCCTTTTACTCTGTTTTAACTGCTTTTAGATGCGATTAGCCCCTTTTTTTTCGCCGCACCCTATTTTCCGTGTTGGGAGTATCACTCCGATGAATGGTGGGTGCTGCTCTCTCTTTAAAACTTCGACTGTAACGGAATGAGTGTTCGACGGCTGTGGGATGGACTCTCGTCTCGCCCCATCCACCTACTGACCAGGTTATTTGTCTCGCCTTATTTTGTTTTTTTTTGTGGTCCAAGTGATGTCCATTAAGCTTTTAATCCTCTCACTTTTACTACTACGGATCTCCCAGTTAGAAGGCGTTATTTACTCTTTAACTGTCTTCCCATTTTATCGGATTGACCGAGAGTCGGTTGCATGGTGTGCTTCTCTCGTCAGTGATGTGCCCACAGAGCCTCTTCGTTTACCCCACATTTTTACGTGTCCTTCAATTATTTCTCAGTTCTGGCATCAATGTTGCTTTCAGTGCCTTGATTTTTCCACTCCTACATTCATAAACAGATCAAATTTCTGGTGGACATCGCCAACTCTAGACGAATTACCCCTTTACCAGGAGCTATTGTCCTAGCTATTTGCTTCCTTAACACCCAGTCTACCAAACAACAACTGAACAACTGTCTCCCTGACAGCTTCGGCTGCCATGAGGCAGAAGATGGCGCAGCAGATACTCTATGCAAACACAGAACAACAACCAAAAGTCGGCTTGTGGTGTGGAAGCCCCACGGAGAGGTGGCACCAGCTAATCAAAACGCGCTGTTCATGAGGCCTCACGGGTAACCAAGTCGCGCCGTAGCGGTGATTCGATCCCCACATGTTCCGATCTTGGAGGAATACTTGCTTAAAAGAACGCACTGTCAAAAAGCATCACATTCTGTCATTCTCGCCGAACAATGTCAGCGGCATAGACCAACCAGAACCACCACCGTGAACTCCAAAACCCAGCTCTCAGTTTGCAGCTAACCATAGGACTGTGATACTCCATCAAAATGGTTCAAATGGCTCTGAGCACTATGGGACTCAACTGCTGAGGTCATTAGTCCCCTAGAACTTAGAACTAGTTAAACCTAACTAACCTAAGGACATCACAAACATCCATGCCCGAGGCAGGATTCGAACCTGCGACCGTAGCGGTCTTGCGGTTCCAGACTGCAGCGCCTTTAACCACACGGCCAATTAGGCCGGCGATACTCCATCCGCAGGCCTCCTAGATGACTGTGATGTACAGACGCAACAGTCAGTCCGATGTGAATGACGTGGCTGCCTCTTCGTCTTCGCCTCCTCTGATGAGAAGATTTGAGTACCTCCTACCACCAGACCCTATGGGGACATAGCTGACGGTACTTTGTGAGCTGCTGAACTACCGTTATCCTGAGGGAGGGCAGTTACTGCCTCCCTTCGAGCTACGTCTGCTGCCCTTCTCTCGCTGAGAGACCGTGACGTTTCACGAATACGGCCACCTCGTGTAGAGCTTTGGGTGCCTTTACAGGGCGCCGTCTACGCTGTCAACTAGAGCACTCCGGTAACCTGCTAGCCGCGCAACTGGTCATCGGCACACTTGGGCAACATCAGTAGTGCTTGTTGTCAGTAATCTCCTGTGACGTAGCTGCCTGATTACATCCAACACAAGCTGGTCACAGAAGCAATAGCAGACAGCTGTGGTATGTAATTATTAAAAGTAATGGTAGCGTTGTATGTTCGCTGAACTGTTCTTAGCTGTTTTTAACGGGGGGCTAATGGTCAGTGGACTACCGGGCCTTGTACAAGTCAGTGGAATAAAAGTGCTTGTACAGGGCAGTGGAGTTACGGCAGAGAAGACTAACTGCGAGCTGTCGTACCGATGGTCATAGTTCAAATTCTCGATTGGATCTATTCGGAAGAACAGTTTCCGAATATATTTAAGGGGGTACTTGGAGGATTGGTACACTGACTACAAGCGGTTGTACTACGGTTCATTGATTTCTGAACGCTGTTATCAAGTTGCTATTAACGGATAATAGCTGCAGGCGATTGTATGTTTCACGGGCTTTAAGAACTGATTGATAGTTTACTACGGTGGGCAGCAAGTGCAATCTTGGATAGAGCGGACAATGAAAGCTGGCATTTAGGTTGCTTTGCAACCAGTCTTCATACTGATTGGTTTTATGTGCATTAACTAGTGATCCTATTTGTGCACTCCAAGTAATTAGTGTGTCCAGGATATACGTAGGTTGGAACTTAAATAGTGGCAAGACTGCTGTGGAGACACTATGCAATGTCGCTGATAGCACACTTTGTTGACATACCTACCTTACCTCCGAGCCGGCCGGAGTGGCCGAGCGGTTCTAGGCGCTACAGTCTGGAACCGCGCTACTGCTACAGTCGCAGGTTCGAATCCTGCTTCGGGCATGGATGTGTGTGATGTCCTTAGGTTAGTTAGGTTGCAGTAGTTCTAAGTTCTAGGGGACTGATGACCTGAGAAGTTAAGTCCTATAGTGCTAAGAGCCATTTGAACCATTTTTTACCTCCGAGCAAATGGACTCTCCCGTCCCACGTCACCGGTGTGCGCACAATCGAGGGAAACCCAGTCACTTGTGAGCGAGCGGTCTACCGTAACGGTGTCACTATGTTTTCGAAACAGGAACAACGTAGTTGGATCAAGACTGATGTGCCAGATGTCGTACAGAACGACAGGGTCATCAAGCTTTGCGAAAGAAGCGGCGTCACCTTCTGCGCAACCCACCCATCATTTTGCACGACAATGCGCGGGCTCATACAGCGCAAGCTGTGGCTGCTGTGTTCGGTCGATGGGACTGGGAAGTACTGTAAAATCCACCATACTCCCCGGAATTAAATCCTTGTGACTTTAATTTGATTCTGAAGATGAAGGAACCACTTAGTGGCATTCGCTTCGGAACTGTTCCAGAGATTCGACAGGCAGTAGACCGCTCCATTCGCATCATCAACAGAACAGGCTCTGCTAACGGTATACTAAGGCTTCCAAACCGCTGACAACGAATTCTACACAACGTTGGTGACTACTTTGAGGGACAGTAACAGGTGTAAAAGTGTGACTCTTTCGTATCGGTTGTGAATAAATACTGTAGTTGCCACTATTTAAGTTCCAACCCTCGTATATACACACGTGTAGTTCCGTGATCCGCATCTCCGAGGGCCAGTGAATGTGATTTTATTGGCTGTAGTCGCACACATTGAGCTAATAGTGTGATTGTCGTAAATTTGGAGAGATGGATATAGGATTATTATTGAGCAGAGGACTGAAATTTATAGAATTAGTTTACAAACAAGCACCGTATTTGTGACAGCTGAATCCTAAAGCTGAGGTCGTACAGCGAAAGTTGCTAGTTAATTGTTGAGATTTCCGCAGTAATACGTCGATAAACAGTACTCAGCTGGAACAATTCGAGTAAAGACTTGACAGAGCTACTATTACTTCCAACTTTAAGTGACGAGTTGCCAATTAAATTAGAGCACGATAGTGGGTCGTCGTGGAGCTGATGAGGCTAAAATTTGTTTGCACTATGCAAGTTAAGCCTTAGAGTCGTGGTGACATGTACCTTTTTTTAGTCTCTCTCGTTTCGTGTGGGATTAACTTTTTACGGTTGTTGCTCACTCGTATCGTCATTGTGCTGCTGAAATAAAGACCTAAATAAAGCCTAGGAACTCAAAATAAAGTTCACGCTTACTGATTGGAAATAAATCTAATTGCCCTCGAAATTATTGAAATCCCCAAGAGAGGAAATGAAATAGCTTATAATTTGAAGGAAACAGAAATAAAGAAAAAGAAAAAATAACAAACTGAAAAATAACAAAACCCAAAGAAGTAATATTTTATTAAAGGAAAGATACTAGTAGTTATCGATTGTTACATTTTGGAGAAGGGTAGCATTCATCTCACGCTAGGTGAGGAGAACCCTACGTCATAGTGACGTAACGCTACGTCATCGTGACGTAAATAAACCTAAATCGACTTCATGACTACGTATATCGATCTTTGAAGTTGTACCACAGAGGTTGCACGGTAACGTGAAGCTAAATGTAAATACATGTGTAGAAACAAAGTTAAAACAGTTGTGTGCTATGTTCAGCACAGTTGAAGCTGTATCCTCAACAATTTTGAATGTTATTTTGTGTTTCTTGAACATAATGAATGTCTGATCGAAGGAACCATAACGAAAGTAAAAAAGAAACGCTTTCAGTTATTTTTTTTAAATCCGATGAATCGTGTCCATAAATCACGTGGACAGAAACATGAAATAATTAATTATTAAGCTGTGATCCGAAGAATTTGGGATGTTATTGGGTATTTCATGAACATAACGAAAGTAAAAAAAAGCTTGTAGTCATTTTTAAAAAATCCCGTGAATCGTTCATGATTTTGTCGACAGAAACGGGAATAATTAATTATTAAGCTCTAATCCCAAGAATGTGGACCGTTATTGTGTGTTTCATGAACATAACGAATATCTGAACGATGGAACCATAACCACAACCAATCTAAAAAAAAGCGAGAAGTCATTCCTTTAAAAAATCCTATTAATTGTGCATGAATCCTGTGGATAGAACGTGAAATAGGGAGAAATTAGTGTTTCGTATTTTTATAAAAGCCAAAGGATTGTACATAATTCTTCGGGACAGAAACGTCAAACCGAGAAATTAATGTGATTCCAAAGATAATTACGAATGTTGCTGGAATTTAATTTTGTCGTCATGTTGCAGATGAACTCAGAAAATTTTGCTCTTCAGAAATAAATTATTGCTGATGATTATAATGTGTAATGTAACCTGTTTATAGCCCGTCATTATTTTTCTTGATACCCTGTACTGTGAAAAAACAATGATATTTCGTCTATAATCGTTACTCATATTTTAATATTTAAGCAGTATCAACTATAAAAAAGTAGGTTTCCTAGTAGTTGCCAAATGATGTTGGACATTGACTGTCACAATGGGTGAGCTACTTGACAAAATAACCTCAACAGCCCACAGTTTTTAGCAGCACTAAGTGATGTTTCATATGCGATGGTGTAATACTGTGTTTGTTTATTCTCTCAATAGACATGTTATAAATTTTGGGGGTGTTTGGCATGATTACTATAGCTATTTCCACATTGCCTAAGAGTCATACAAAAAGTAGCTGAAAATGGCGGCAACACTCACTGCTTTCAGTTGCTTAAAATCTGGTAAATATGAGCTGCATGACATTGTTCTTTCACAGTATACAACGTATAAAGAAAAATAATGACATGTGTTATAACAGGTCAGTATATTATAATCATCAGCAATAATTTATTTCTGAAGAGCAAAAGTTTCTGTGCTGATCTGCAGCATGAAGAAAAAATTAAAATTCCAGCAACATTCCGAAATATCTTTGGAACCACATTAATTTCTCAGTTTGACGTTTCTGCCTAGAAGAACTACATACAATCCATTGGCTTTTACAAAAATACGAAACACCTTAATTTCTCTATTTCAAGTTTCTATCTACATGATTTATGCACAATTAATTGGATTTTTTTAAACGACTAGACGCTATTTTTGACTTTCGTTACTGTTATGGTTCCTTCGTTCAGACATTCATTACATGATTCGTTATTCGCCAGAGCTCCTCATTACATATTTTTTCTGGCCACCAGATATTCATGATGCGTCGAAGACATTTATTTATGAAGCTTTGTAACTGGGATGTTATCTTTTTATCCATTTTCCAGCTTTCACTGGCATACAGAAGGACAGCCTTCATATTTGTATTAAAAATACGGATTTTTGTTTTGTACGTGATATTTCTATTTTTCCATATTGGATACAACTGTATGAAGGCAGCATTTGCCTTTTTAATGCGGTTTTTCACGTCATCTCCAGCTCCACCATCTTCCGCCACTATACTACCCAGATAAAGGAATGAGTTGACAGTCTCCCCCCCGCTGCTCACCTATTAACAATGGCACCTCCATGTTCCCTGAATTTACTCTCATTTCCTTTGTCTTGCCTATATTTATTTTCAGGCCAGCAGTCTCTGCTTCTTCTTTCAGCAAGTTCAATTTAGCTTGCATATCAGTCAACCTTGGAGCTAGTAAAACTATGTCGTCTCCAAAATCCAAATCCTCCAGACGTTCGTGGATCCCCCACTGGATTCCTCGTCTCCTGCCTGCTGTGAATCTTCTCGTAACAGAGTCTAGAACGAGTAGAAAAAGTGTTGGTGACAAAATGCAACCCTGACGGACTCCAGCTGTTACTTTTATGGGCTCTGTCATATTTCCCTTGTGGAGTACGCAGCATTTGTAGCCATCATATAGATCTTTTATGATGTTTAAGATCTTCTGTGGTATGCCATACTTCCGCAATACCTGCCAGAGCACTTTATGTTTCACGGAATCGAAGGTCTTTTGAAAATCAATGAATGCCTGGTACATGGTTACTTGGAATTCTTTGCTTTGCTCTAAAATGATCCTAAGTGTATTAATAAGATCAACACAACTGCGTTGTGCCCTAAAACCGGCCTGTTCTTTACGCAGTCGCTTTTCAAGGGATTCTTTAATTCTGTTTAAAATAATTCTGGTGAGGACCTTACTGGGCACTGACAACAATGTAATGCCACGCCAGTTGTTACAGTCTGACAAATTTCCCTTTTTTGGGAGCTTTACCACCAAACCATTTTTCCACTCCTTTGGAGATTTCTCTTCAAGCCAAATATGCTTCAGCAAAGGATGAGCATTTTAACAGTACTTTCAATATCAGCTTTTAAGAGCTCCGGTGCTATGTTGTCTAGGCCTGGAGCCTTTGTATTTTTTAATGTTTTCAAGGCAATCCTAATTTCGTCCATTGTGGGGCACTGCAAATTTATATCTTGATCTTCTTCGACTTCCTCTAGAACATCTCTTACTTGTTCCTCTTGGTTGTCTTCACAGTTTAACAGTTCCTTGACGTACTCCTCCCATCTCTGTAGCTGTGCCTGTTGAGTTGTAAGCATCACCCCATCCTTGTTCTTAACTGGTCCTTCATGTCTGACGTTCTTCATTGACAACCGTTTGGTAATATTGTAGAGCTCTTTCATATTTCCTTGTCTTGCTGCCTCTTCTGCTAATTTTGCTTGCTCATCTATCCATTTCCTTTTATCTCGACGTAGCAATGTTTTCACTTTTTTGTTCGCCTCCATGTATTCTTTATGCGCTTCGCTCTTCTGCGCTCTTACCTTACAAAAATTTAACTTAAGTTTTAGTTCTTTCCTGTGGCTGATTTCATTCCACGTAGCATCGGAGATCCATTCCTTCCTTTGATGTGCCTTGAATCCTAAGATTTTTTTCTCCCACATCTAAATAACTGTCTCTGATTTTTTGCCAGCATGTTTCAATTCCCTCTTCCATAAAGTTTTCTTCAGAGAGGACCTGGAATCTGCTTTGTAGTTCAAGGGCAAATGTTTCTTTGATCTGTTGGTCTTTTAATCTTGCCACATCTATTTTCTTGCACCTGTGATTGAGCTTGGTTCTATTAACCACTATCTTCAGTCTGAATTCCGCCAAAACTAGGTGGTGGTCACTTCCAACGTCTGCCCCTCTTCTATTTCTCACATCTAACAGAGTGTGTCGGAATTTGCGGCTTATGACTATGTGGTCTTTTTGATTTTCGGTAACGTGGTCTGGAGAAACCCACGTTATCTTATGGCAGTTACGATGTGGAAACAATGTACCTCCAATGACTAGGTCATGTTCAGCGCATGTATCTATCATAATTTCACCATTTACATTCCTGATCCTCATTCCATGCACGCCCATGATATGTTCAATCCCTTCATTTTCTGAACCAACTTTTGCGTTCAAGTCACCCACTAAAATTTTTATGTCCCTAGAATTTGTTTGTCTAAGGACTCCGTTAAGCTCTGTATAAAATGCATCTTTTAATTCTCCTTTAGCTATTTCAGTAGGTGCATAACATTGAATTACAGTGACATATCTCACATTTGTTTTAAAGCGTGCGGTTATTATCCGTTCTGAGACTGGTTTCCACTCCAGTAAGCTCTTCTTGCTGCTTTTAGGTAGTAAGAGCCCTACACCATTCCTATGCATCGCGTCCTCAACTGTCTGACCCGCATACAGCAACACTCCACCATTTTGTGTTTGGAATTCCCCAGATTCTGGCCACCTTACTTCACTTAGTCCCAATATATCTAGTCGATAGTTCTCCATCTCTTTTTCAACCTGTCTTAGCCTCCCTGCCTCTCTCAACGTCCTTACATTCCAAAAACCGATACGGGTTTTCCTTTTCAGGCCAAAGGTCATATCCTTAAGATCCATCCGGCTGCTTCTCCTTTTAGTTTCTGTGATATGTGTTTTTTGGTGGTGCGGGTTATCAGCCCACAGCCCCCGAGTGTCCTGGTGGGGCTGCCATCTCATGGCCTGGACACGTGCCAAGGTTTTATTTCAGGGCCTTACCCCTTAGATAGCTTGTCTTTACCACGACTACAGAACGCTATCCATCCCTTTGCAGTAAGGCCTATGTGCATCAACGTTGTCCTGGTTTCCAAGGATCTTCCGCTGTCCACATTAGGGGATTGTGTCTGCTGCCACACAATCACAAGGAGGAAAAGGAAAGGAAGGGAGTGTATAGGATGGGACAGAGCAGAATAGGATAGGACAGGACAGGACAGGACACTAGACGGGACGCTGTGAGACACACTTTGTCTGGATCCTCTATGGAGACCTGTCCGGCTTGGGAGGCCCTGCTGGTAGTTACACCACCGCCGGCATAGCCCTCCACTTCATTGGATCACACAAACCCCCTCGTCCACACGGACAGTGTTTCGTTATGGCGGTGTCTCCTGAGGGGGACTCATGTAGTAGATTTAGGTTTATTAACGTCACGATGACGTAGCGTTACGTCACTATGATGTAGGGTTCTCCTCACCTAGCGTGAGATGAATGCTACCCTTTGGAGAAAAATTTTATAGATATTCTATGGTCGAGAAACTTCAGTTAATGGAAGATAATTTCATTAGATTTTTTGCATCCGCAAATTATAAAAATAAGTTACGATGTTATCAGCATAACTACAGCGACTGATGATAGTAGTCTTTGTAACTGTCTTGTCTTATAAAAGAATGAGAATGAGAATTTACGGAAACCGACAAGAAACAAAGATAAAAGTAAAGTCAGAGACTACGGATATATTGCTGGCTTAGCCGTAAATTATATCTCTGAACATTAAAACGATTTGCAACTGAGGAACTGGAGAGCTTTTACATTAAATATTAGTGGCGTATGTACACGTTAGAAACGGTATTCTAAAAATAGGTAATTACTAGGTTATTAACAGAACTGCATAGTCTCTGTTGGTATCGGAATGCGTTAGCTGAGGTAACTGGGCAGTATTTGAATTTGGGTGCTATGTTGGCACTTATTGCTTATGGTAAAAGTTCACCCATTTCCTTAATAAGACTATCAATTTGGCACAAGTGTTCAAAGCCTGGGTTATTGTTTAAAGTTTTCTTAGGTTTTCTTGGGCATATCCTCTCCGGCAATGAGGAGTTCACTAGAATTAATTTTATTCATTAACTGAATAGATTCATTCAATACCAAACCTTGAGTTTCAAGCTTTTTAATACTTGCAGGTGTATGGTAAAAATGAGTGCTAATCACAGAAATGTCTTTTTTAATACATGATTCATTAAAAGCTTCCATGCACTGGCAAACTGCCAAAGCCTCTTCACTATCGAAGTCGTTTACTACCGTCTAATGGCCTGGAAATGTTCATTGTAAAACAACACAGCTTCGTCCCACGTACCCCAACGAGTTACCACTGGTTCGGGAGGTAAAGGCACATTTCGTAGTTTTTCTTTGTAAGTCTTGACGCGAGCACTGTTTGTTTGTGGATGAAATCAGTTTATTTACATTCAAAAACGTCAAAACATACTTCTTGAGCAAGACGATGTACTCCATGAGCAAAGCACGTCATATGAATCAAATTGGGATAAAATACTCGGAGGGCTTTTCCTGCTTTTATCATATAAAGAGAAGCATCTGAAATGAACACGTACACCCTTTCATCTGCAGAAGATTCTAGAAATATTTTTCTAATACCCTCATTCAGAAATCTGGCGATCGTAGACTGATTTACATCCTCAAGTTCTTTGCAGGCCGCTAAACAGGAAGAAGAAGGCTCTTCCTTTAAATTACGAACAATTAAGTTTGCAATGTAACGGCCACAAGTGTCTATAGTTTCGTCAACCGAAATCCAGATAACGCTGTGCTTGAATTCATTGCGTATTTCTTCCGCAACATTTAAGTAAATTGTCAGTATGTAATTTTTACGCAATGTTGATTCATCTGCTATATTTTGATTTAAGCAATATTTGCCCAAGAAGCCTTAGAGGATAGCGTTTGCAAGTTTGTGAAGGGGAATATTGCTTTCAATGAAGCCTCACTAGATCCATGTTAAACCGACTTTTTGGGTTACGCTTGGACAAATCCCTGCTACTGCGACTTGCTGTTGTTAGAAGTTGTTGTCGTTGTCCTTTCTCCGCATTCCTGCGATATGAATACTTGTCTTGACATGCTGGTCTATTTGAAACTTTTTTGTTGCACGAAACGTTTTTCTCGCAAATTCGACAGTATAAAGCAGTTCCGTCATATGTAAATGTTCCAGGATGGTCAGCTATCCACGAAACGACGTTTCTTTTTTCGGGCGGCATGGCGCACAACGTGTACCACATTACGGATCGTAAACACATTCTACTGTGTACATGTAAATAGAAAGCTAAACTGAAACAACGGACGTGCGACTCAAAGCTTGCGTAGTTTAATTTAATTTTTGCCGGCGCGTACGGTATGACACCGGAGGGGATTAACCGGGCGCAGGAGCATTGACTCTCTTTGGCTGTTGCTATTCCTCTTCCTCTTCTGTAATGATTTTGCTAGGCAGTGGCCTCTCAGTTCACGATTGCCCTCAATTCTAGGTCGCGGCCAATCTGTGAGACATAAAAACTAGATAGAGCTAGAGATAACCCGTCTAAATTTTTAAAATACTGTACACACAGAGCGAAAACATGTACAGTCACTAGTTTTTAGTTAAAATAAGCAATAACAGGTGAAAACGAGCCAAATATGCAAATGCATGTGCAACATGCAAATGCATATAATCCGGTCTCTACTCATAATATTATAGAAAGAATTTCGCATATGGCTTGCACTCGGCGTAGGGCTATTTAAGTTTTAATTAGTCGTGCCCCATACGTTCCCAAACAAGCAGGGTAACCTAAGGCCGTCGACATAAGTGACAGTTTGCTAACGCTGACGTGGCACTCTACGAGTTTTGTGACGTCAGTTCCTGCTATTTCAAGTTGAGGAGCCATTCATCACGTGAAACACAAAATGAGCTCTGCAATGTGCCATGTAAAGTAGAACCGATAAGAAGCAAGAACGCTAGCTACATCAAGAGCAGAGCTTGCAAGACGTCATACTGTATTCGTCGCCTTCAGTTACAGCCCATACTTCGTAGGTTTTATACCTTACGGCACATTGACGAATCAGCAAAAATGTACCGTTGGAGGTAGAATTTGTTATAATAAAACGTGAAATAATAATATATTAGCGATCAACGACTACAGAAGACAGTAACATAAAACACAGTCACTCATCTAGTAACTTCAAACTGCTCGCCCTCTGTAATAAAAAACTGAGTAAAGGAATCAACGATCAACTTGAACGGATGTCTTGTGACGTCCACCCAGACCAAACGCAACGGTCAATACCGAACAAAATGAAAAAAAGAAAAAAGTTACAAATCAGTGGGTAGCGATAGCCGTTTCGCGTCCCTCTGTAGGCGGATTTTTTTTCACCTTCACGTTTTTAAAACGTTGCGGAAGTTCCTTATTGAACTTATAGAAGTAATTTATGTAATACTTGATATTATATAAATGTACATTGGAGAGCCAAACAAATTGGTACACACGCCTAATATCGTGTAGGGTCCCCGCGAGCACTTAGAAGTGCCGCAACACGACGTGGCATGGACTTGACTAACGGTTGAAGTAGTGCTGTGAGGAACTGACACCATGAATCATGCAGGGCTGTCCATAAATCCGTAACAGTACGAGGGGGTGAAGATCTCTACTAAACAGCACGTTGCAAGGCATTCCAGATAAGCTCAATAATGTTCATGCCTGCGAAGTTTGGTGACCAGCAGAAGTGTTTAAACTCAGCAGAGTGGTGTTCCTGGAGCCACTCTGTAGCATTCTGGATGTGTGGAATGTCGCAGTGTCCTGCTGGAATTGCCCAAGTCCGTCGGAATGTACAAAGGACGTGAATGGATGCAGGTGATCAGACAGGATGCTTACGTACGTGTCACCTGTCAGTCGTATCTAGACGTATCAGAGGTCCCATACCACTCCAACTGTACACGCCCCACACCATCACAGAGCCTCCACCAACTCTAACAGTCCCCTGCTTACATGCCGGTTCCATGAATTCAAGAAGTTGTTTCTGTACCCGTACACGCCCATTCCCTCCATCCAATTTGGAACGAGACTCGTCCGACCAGGCAACATGTTGTCAGTCATCGACAGTCGAATGTCGGTGTTGACGGGAACAGGCGAGGTATAAAGCTCTGTGTCGTGCAGTCATCAAGGGTACAGGGCCTTCGGCTCCGAAAGCCCATATCGATGATGTTTCGTTGAATGGTTCGCATGTTGACGGCCCAGCATTGAAATCTGCAGCAATCTGCGGAAGGGTTGCACTTCTGTCACGTTGGAAGATTCTGTTCAGCCGTCGTTGGTCCCGTTCTTGTAGGATCTTTTCCCGGCGGCAGTGATGTCGGAGATTTGATGTTTTACCGGATTCCTGATATTTACGGTACACTCGTGAAATGGTCATACGGGAAAATCCCCACGCCATCGCTACCTCTGAGATGCTGTGTCCCATCGCTAGTGCTCCGACTGTAACACCACTTTCGAACTCACTTAAATCTCGGTAAGCTGCAACTGTAGCAGCAGTAACCGATCTAACAACTGCGCCAGACACTTTTCGTCTCATACAGGCGTTGCCGACCGCACACCGCATTCTGCCTGATTTCATACCTCTTTGTTTGAATACACATGTCCATACCAGTTTCTTTGGCGCTTCAGTGTATCTCCCAGTTTTGTCTTATTACATTTTCATAGCCATTGAAATTTTTATATATTACTGGCATGTGGACAGGCGTGGAAATGTACGTTGTAATAGAGCTAAATTAGGAATTATGCACGCACGCCGTTTCTCGTGACGCTGGATTTATCGTTCACATCTATGTCTACGTTAGCCGTCTCATCCCGTATGACGAAGACTTAACCGTACAGGCACGTATTTAGTGATTTGTAAGTACGGCGTATGCAAGAAGAACACAGGTATGAGGAGCATCAACCACTTACGGCGTGCCCCAGGGTGCCGCGTTTAAGAGTCTAGTAGACGCTGCACAGCCACAACACAACAGCCCGGGGCTGTGACGTGTCAGGAGGCGAGAGTGGAGGCTGTTGTCGCGATGGGCGAGCTTGGCGCCCGGCCAGAGGCGCGCGCTCCAGCCACGCTGCCCGTTGCCTCTAGCCGCGCCGTACACGGCCGCAGTTCTCTCTCTCTCTCTCTCTCTCTCCCGCGGCGTATTGCATCACCGCTCTTTCCTCTTCCCACCACCTCGCGTCTCTTCTTCTCACGTCCTGCAGCTGATGAACACGACAAAGTTCTTGGCGCACTAGTTTCTTGAGTTCTACACCAACCATAACATCCAACCCGAAGTTGCAACAATTTGCGAGAGGCGACGAATAAGTAATGTACTCTACTGACCATTAAAATTGCTACACCAATAACAAATGCAGATGGTAAACGGGTATTCATTGGATAAATATATTATACTAGAACTGACATGTGATTACATTTTCACGCAATTTGGGTTCAGAGATCCTGAGAAATCAGTACCCAGAACAACCACCTCTGGCCGTAATAACGGCCTTGATACGCTTAGGCATTGGCCGGCCGCGGTGGCCGTGCGGTTCTGGCGCTGCAGTCTGGAACCGCGGGACTGCTACGGTCGCAGGTTCGAATCCTGCCTCGGGCATGGGTGTGTGTGATGTCCTTAGGTTAGTTAGGTTTAAGTAGTTCTAAGTTCTAGGGGACTTATGACCTAAGATGTTGAGTCCCATAGTGCTCAGAGCCATTTGAAGGCTGGGCATTGAGTCAAACAGAGCTTGGATGGCGTGTACAGGTACAGCTGCCCATGCAGCTTCAACACGATACCACAGTTCATCAAGAGTAGTGACTGGCGTATTGTGACGAGCCAGTTGCTCGGCCACCATTGACCAGACGTTTTCAATTGGTGAGAGATCTGGAGAATGTGCTGGCCAAAGCAGCAGTCAAACATTTTCGGTATCCAGAAAGGCCCGTACAGGACCTGCAACATGCGGTTGCCGCCATCCTGCTGAAATCTAGGGTTTCGCAGGGATCGAATGGTGGGTAGAGCCACGGGTCGTAACAAATCTGAAATGTAACGTCTGCTGTTCAAAGTGCCGTCTCTGCGAACAAGAGGTGACAGAGACGTGTAACCAATGGCACCCCATACCATCACGTCGGGTGATACGCCAGTATGGCGATGACGAATACACGCTTCCAATGTGCGTTCACCGCGATGTTGCTAAACACGGATACGACCATCATGATGCTGTAAACAGAACCTGGATTCATCCGAAAAAACGATGTTTTGCCATTCGTGGAACCAGGTTGGTTGTGATGCAGCGTCAAGGCTAACGGCAGCCATCGTCTCCGAGCTAATAGTCCATGCTGCTGCAAACACCTTCGAACTGTTCGTGCAGATAGTTGTTGTCTTGCTAACGTCCCCATCTGTTGACTAATCGATCGAGACGTGGCTGCACGATCCATTATAGCCATGCGGATAAGATGTCTGTCGTCTCGACTGCTAGTGATACGAGGCCGTTGGGATCCAGCACGGCGTTCCGTATTACCCTCGTGAACCCCGCGATAGGCTACAATCCCACCTTTATCAAAGTCGGAAACGTAATGGTACTCATTTCTCCTCCTTACACGAGGCATCACAACAGCGTTTCACCAGGCAACGCCGGTCAATTGCTATTTGTGTATGAGAAATCGGTTAGAAACTTTCCTCATGTCAGCACGTTGTAGGTGTCAGCACCGGCGCCAACGTTGTGTGAATGCTCTGAAAAGATAATCATTTGCATATCACAGCATGTTCTTCCTGTCGGTTAAATGTCGCGTCTGTAGCATGTCATCTTCGTGATGTAGCAATTTTAATGGCAGTAGTGTAAAACATTTGTTCTCCGCTAATTTCGCTTGAAAAAATGCGGAATTCGTTGTGGGACATGGTAGTTTTATAAAGTTCCGATTGCGGGCAGCGCAGTACGTAGCCTTGAAAGTTATTTGCTCTGACTCAATCGTTCGCTCTTTCATGAACATTGAAATGTATGCCCGCTTTTTACTCAAAACTGAATATACTATCCTCTGCTGTAAAAAGGTTGAATTGAAATTACTGTTGCGAGCAGTATGTCTCAATGCAAACATTTACCTAAAGACAAAACTAACTGGCGTTCACAGCACAGGAAATTAAATCAAAACTGTAACTCAGATACTAGTACCTAAACCAAACTGTGCACTGCCAGGAAAAAAAAACTGAAATTACATAGCAACTCTATGAAACACACACTGTTCAATGGCCCATTAAAAATCTGAATTCTAAAGAAAAATGCTTGCCTCACAATTGTAGACGAACAGTTGGTAACAGGTAGGTTTTTTAAATTAAAATACAGAACGTAGCTACGTTTCAACGTTTTATTTCGGTTGTTCCAATGTGATACATGTACCTTTGTGAACTTATCATTTCTGAGAACGTATGCTGTTACAGCGTCATACCTGTAAGTACCACATTAATGCAATAAATGCTCAAAATGATGTTCGTCAACCGCAATGCATTTGGCAATACGTGTAACGACATTCCTCTCAACAGCGAGTAGTTCGCCTTCCGTAATGTTCGCACATGCATTGGCAATGCGCTGACGCATGTTGTCAGGCGTTGTCTGTGGATCACGGTAGCAAATATCCTTCAACTTTCCCCACAGAAAGAAATCCGGGGACGTTAGATCCGGTGAACGTTGTAGTGTAACGACGTAAGTTTTTGTATAAATGATTTTCTTTTTACATATGACCATGTGCAGACTTCGTCACCTACGTCAGTTACAACACACTTCAAAATTATTTAAATTCTTTTTCAAATTGTCTCTGAATGGTTCTTGAACGAAACTGTAATTAAAACATCATCATTTGAGTCGTATGCGCAGAATTACATCACTCAGTCCAATTGGTTTGCGCAAACTTTTTTTCAATTTAGTTGTCGTTTGTTTCTTCTCAGAAATTATATTAATGCAAGTTATCTGCTTTAATAAATATTAGAACCACATTGAATAAACTTTCAAGACTCAGACTCGCGATGAACGTTGTCAAAATTAATAATCTTGTCAAATAAATTTAATTCATTAACATAATTCTTCATAAATAAATTCTCGGAACACGTATTTAAACTTTAGTAGCATCCACTAGTTTATTATCTTCCTACATATTGACGTGAACCTGAGCCTTGACAAGACAGGACTGAACATTTACAACATGATTAAACTTTCTATGACGTCATTGTTGTAGAAACATTACAAATTCTTATTTTTTCAGCTTTTAGAAACACGACGCAACAACTCGGTTTCAGGATCTTCTGTTGCTCTTTAGCTGTCGACTAGCGACGTATAGTGGCCAGCAATTTTCTCTCTGGTCCCGGCAGTGAAGATGCTGTCTCCGTTCGTTGCGTCGCCCTCTCCGTGCATGAAACATAAAATTAAATACAAAACTTTAGACAATTAACAACCATTACAAATATTACAAAATACATAAACAAAAACACTAAATTAAACTCATATTCACCTGCAAACTGGGCTGACAGGTGGATGGGTGGCGCTTCAATTTCGCGTCCCACTACATACCCCACCCACAAGCTCAGTTTGTCAGGTTTTAACCGAAAATAAAACTTCTTCTATATACAATAATTAACTGTTAATATTATACATTTTCCTCACATTTTCTGTAATCTAAAGTCCTTGCTCTTAGATAGATTCAATCCTTTTATGACAATATTGTTGTGACTATTTGTCATTTACTTTTAATTGTGCTATTATGGTAATTCACAACCGAATATATGGAGATTACTCCTTTTCTTTTAATAGTTGCTAGTAAATAATAATTTAGTACGTTCTTTAACGTTGTTAGATTAGGACAGAGCGTTCAAATTGTGATAGGTTAGTTTCAGTTTTATTCATTTACTAGAGTTATTCTTTCCAAAATGTATATTACTAATAAGTTTCTCACAATAACTAATAGTACTATTTACTTTACGTCGTTCTTTTCCCTAATGCTTTATTTATGCCTGAGGTCAAGAAGAAATCAAGCAAAACTTTCTTTAAAATCTCGGCACGGCTTTCTTTACCTTCGGACACTTTGTTGGGTAATGGCAATTTATTTAGGAGAAACAAGCGAGAGAGCCCCGTTTGGTGTGTTCTATATTAACACTATTACAAATCTCTATTAAAGGCACTCTGCTATGTTCTCGTGAGCCATATAGCTCTGGACGCCCATGGTCCCTAAAATTATTAACCATCCCCTTTGGTTTCTACTGTCCGAGTAAATATAAAATATACAAAATTCCTTCTGACCTAATAACAAACTTTCTTCCATATAAATCCCCTTTTAGTTATCTTTCCCTTTTTGAACTACCGGTATACTATTGTAGAACACTTGTTTAAACTTCCTGTCATTTCTTTAAAATAACACGTAACTATCACGAAAAACTTCACATCAATAAACTATGAACGCTCGTCCATATGTAACACATACTAAATATTAACTTATTTAGGAATGAAGGGTTTAATTTGATCGACACTATATAATCCTTTAATTACACCTGATGAAGGTTCCATAAGAAATAACGCTTTGGGATGTACAATCTTATGAACAACATATGGACCTTCAGAGATAAAGAAGAATTTTCTACATTCCTTATTGATCTTCGAACTTTTAGGATGAGATCGTACTAATACAAGATCTCCTACCTGAAATGAGGGTACCAAAGCATGTTGATTATAACTTTTAATTCTCCGTTCGGGATTTTTAACAATCTGTTCGCGACTTTTTTCGTTTGGAATGCATTGTTGGATCTCATTTGCTGGTGGCCAAGGTAGAGCAGCTAGTAAAGGCTCACCTATAATTCGTTTGCCTAAAATTTCTATAGGTGATAATCCCGTCGTTAGATGCGGCAATTCATTTAATATCTATTCGAATTCAGGCATTAGTTTGGCCCACCGAGTATATTTATATGCACAATAAGTTCTACATAATCATCCTAGTTCTTTCATGACTCTTTCTACTAAATTACTTTGAGGGTGATATTTCGAAATTAAGATATGTTTGATTCCATATTGTTTTATCATATCTTGAAACTTTTGACTAATAAAGGCACTACCGTTGTCAGACATAAGTGCTTTAGGAATGCCCCAGCTAACAAAGTAATTTCGAGTAAGACAGCGTACAACGCTTGCTGTATTCGCTCGTTTCAAAGTATATAGTTTCACATGTTTGGACCAACATTCCATTACAACAAACACATAAGTAAATCCTCCTGAACTACGAGGCAGAGGGCCGAAAAAATCTAATGACAGTAGATCCCACAGACCTCGAGGAATTACAGCATATAATTTATAACGCCTAGATTTGTTATTAACTTTAACCTTTTGACAGGTTTCACAAGTCCTAATAAAACTTCTCACAATACGGCACATATTTTTGAAATAATAATACTTCATTAGATGTTTAATACACTTATGAATTCCAAAATGCCCGTAACCTTCATGAATATAACTAATTAATTCGTACACAACAATTTTCGGAATGCAGATTTTCCATCTCTGGTGTTCCCTCTGTGCTTTCCAATACAACAAGTCGTTGAAATATAACCACACACCCCGGGTGTTAACTGTTTCGTCCCCATTATTAAGGTTTTGTATAAGTTCCCTATATTGATCGTCATTTCTTTGATTGCATCTAATAGCAGTTACTATCCGTTTAACCTTACGTTCGTTCTCCTGAGTTAAAAGGAAATAAACATGGTAATTTGTTACTGGTTCTTCTGCATGTTAATATTCTCCATTCCTACTGGAAGTCTCGACAAAGCATCCGAAACTACATTTTGAGATCCTTTTATATACCTAATTTCCTACTGAAATTCTTGCACGCATAATACCCAACGTAATAATCTACGGTGAAGTAACCGATAATTGTTCGAAAAGGTTAAAGCCTGATGATCGATGTATACAATTGTTTTTCTTCCAATTAATAATCCTCTAAATCTTTGAAAACCCCATACCACTGCGAGAGCTTCCTTCTCGGTTACAAAATAATTTCTTTCATGTTTATTTAAAGTTCTACTAGCGAATCCAATAGGCTGATATAATCGCTTTTCATTGGTCAGATCACCTTGGAATATTACGCAAGACACACCATAATCAGAGGCATCCGTACACATACAAAAGTCCTGATTGAAATCTGGATGGTATAACATTTTGGCTTCTGTTAACACTCCTTTTATCTTATTAAAAACTTCCTCTTCCTCTTTTCCCCAGAGCCATACTGATTTCTCTTTTAATAAATCCAGTAATTTAGGATTAACAATATCCTGCCCTGGAAGAAATCTCAGAAATCCTACCATTCCTAAGAATGATTTCAGTTGTTTCCGATTTCTAGGACTCGGGCATCGAGCAATAGCTTCAATACGTGCTGGGTCTGGCCTAATACCTTTACTGTCCATTATATGCCCCAAAAATCTCACTTCCTCCTTTCCGAAGTAAGACTTAGATAATTGTTAAGTAATTCCTCTGTCAATTAAACGGTCAAACAATTCCCGTAATATCGTTACGTGTTCTTCCCACGTTTTAGTGGCTACCAAAATATCATCTACATATAAAATAATCTTTTGTAATAATTGCTGACCCAAAGCAGAATCTAATGCCCTAATGAAAGTTGACACTGATATATTAAGTCCAAAAGGTAAAACTTGGAACTGATATGATCTGCCTTCAAAAGGAAAAGCCGTATATTGCCGTGAATCCGGGTGTAATAGTACTTGATGGTAGCCAGCAGTTAAATCCATTGTACTCATATAACGAGAACCAGCAATCTTAAGAAGTACGTCCTCCATAGGAATAGGTCTGTCTCTTTCCATCTCTATAATTTTGTTTAATTCACGAGCATCCAGAACCAGTCGTACCCCACCAGTAGCTTTCTTAACTACCCACAAAGGACTGTTAAAAGCACTACATGATCGTTCGATAATATTATGTTCTAGCATCTTACTTATTTCTCTACTAGCCGGTTCTTTGAATTGTACTGGAATAGGATAAGGTTTCTTAAAGAATGGTTTTTGATCTTTAATCTTAAGTTTACAAACATAATCTTTGATTCTCCCCGGTTCATCTGAGAAGACGGCTCTAAATTCTAACAATAAAGATTCCAACTCTTCCTTTTCTTGTTCGGATAGACAATTCGTAGAATAACATTTTTCTTTTACTTCGGTTTCGATACTGTTACTAGCCTCACATTGATATACTTCATATTCAAGATCACTAGAATCTGTTAATAGGTTCATGGTCTGTGTGTACTTAATCTGTAAGGATTCGTAGCAATTTTCAGGTACTTGATTATTGGAAAACCTCACTTTAAAAGCACATGCCACCTTATGGATGGTTAAGGAAGAGTCTTTAAAATCTAATACAGCTTTATATTTACACAACCAATCTATACCTAAAATTATGGCCACATTTAAGTTGGCTACGACAAGTACAGAGTGAGCAATTAATTGTTTAGAAATTTCAAAAGTTAAATAAACTTCCTCAGTAATATTTTGACTTCTTTTACCAGTAACTCCTATAATTTTCGCCCCAGTTACAGGTAATGTTGGGAAATTCCAATACTTTCTTTTAAGTTGAAATAATTCTTTAGATAAAATACTTACTTCGCTACCCGAATCGATTATAATATTTAATTCGGTATCTTTAATATAACCTTTAATAACGGGTTTATAAGTTATATTCTCCCTTATCTGATTGTCTTCCTGAAGTAAATCTTGTTGCCAATCACTTTCCATTTGGCAGCTTAATGATAAATTGCAATTGAGTCTTGTATAATTTTGACTAACAGTTCCATTTAGTTGACCCATACTAAAGGACTTTACTAGTTTTTCGAACTTTCTATGATAACGTCACCTACAACTTGACCTTCATTAATTACTTGAGGATGGTTTATCTCATCATCGTTATTGTGTAATTTCCGCATTTTAGAGTTATTACCACGATTTTGTTGGCTCTCTTTGTCTTTAGATTGACGTTTTATATAACAAAACCGGCTATAATTGTTGTTAAATTTTCGTGGTTCTGAATTATTATTATTTCGAGGATTTTCATTTCTACCAAATCTATATTTCTCGTCTTCCCGTTCTCTATTAAGTATATCTAACTGTTCTAAATATCCTAATAATTCACAAGGTTGTGACCATTCCCTTTCTATCATTCTTTCCTTTACATAATACGGTAACCTACTAATTAGGACTCGTATTAGATGACTTTCAATAACTGGTTCTTCAATTAATTTAGCACGGTTTAAATGCCATTCGAAATAATTCCTATAACGTCCCCACCGTTTAGAATATGGAGGAGGGTCCAACAACTTGACCAATAATTTTGTTTACACTGCTTAACAAAATCATCCCAGTCCCTAAATTCAGTTCTATGCAGTACTGCCCATTCCGCAGCTTGTGCTTCTAAATGTCCTATTACAAACAGAATCCGTTTTTCATTACTCCATTTAGGAGATAATGAAGTTTCAAAAGCTTTTATAAAGATTATAGGGTGGAGTTCGCCTCCTGGTTTGAATACAGGTAATCGACTTGCTACATTTGAATTTGTCGTTATATCCTCCCAACATTCTGCGAGAGACATAGTTGGATTTTGTTTAGATTGCAGAGACGGAGTTGCGTCGGATTTGCTTGCCGCGATTTCTTTATTTGTGTTGTTGTCGTCCGAGCTAGCAAACACGATGCGACTGTTGTCTCTGATTACGTTATTACTTCTACTACTTGAAATGTTTTCATTATTATCTAATTCCGATAACCGTTTAGTAATTTCCTGTATTCGCATTTCTGTATTGGATACGCGGTTAGCTAATATCGATTCTTCACTGTGTTCACGATGTGAACGCTCTGTACCTTCGTCAATGTTATTATCTTTGGAAGTCTCAAGGTTACTGCATATTTCGGTAATTAAAAATTTCATGTTTTCTATTTCAGTATGATCCTTTTCTACTCGATGAGTTAATGTCTCTAATTCTACATTATCTATTGAAGAAATCTCTACAGGTTTGGTAGAAACCTCTTTAATAGATTCTAATAATTCTCTACGAACAGTTTCTGTTTACATAGAAAATTCATCTCGTAACTTATCGTTATTTTTCTCTATTTCATTTACAACTAAGACATTGACATTATCTAGTCTCTTGGTTAAGTCAGTAACATCATTTCGCATGCAAGCTTTTTCCTCACGCGATTCCTGGATATGTTCTTCTAACCTTTTACAATTATCAGCAATCTTATTACTAAGTCCTACTAGGTTTTCCTGCATTTCAACTTTAGAAGCCTCTACTTTATCACTTAATTCTCGACTGGTTTCATTAAGATGTTCCTGTAACCTGTCTGTAGATTTTGTTAGCTCCTCTTTTAACCTAGCAGTAGATTCTTCGTTAGACTGTTTTAATTCCTGTTTTAATCTAGCAGTAGATTCTTCGTTAGACTGTTTTAATTCCTCCTTTAATCTAGCAGTAGATTCTTCGTTAGATTGTTTTAATTTAGCGATCGCCCTAAAAAGGGATCTCATGCTCCTATCGGACACAGATTGCTCTTCGTCTGACATCTCACTTCCCGACATTTTTGTAGGATATTAACTAGTTACACACGCAGACTTGTAATCAACAATCCTATTAAAAGCACACTCCCTGTGTACAACACTCCACTTCCAACTTAAAACAGACTCACCGGACACTAATATTGTAGTTTATAGTTCTCGGTGATCAGTGTGCTGCTATGGGCTGCTGAAGTAACAGTCGTCGATGCAGCCGCTGAGATGCTGCGGCCCCGCTTCCGCAACCGGCAGGACGCTGAGTCGAACACCGGAAACGTCACTGGCTGCAACCACGCCCGGCCCCATCGTAGACAGGCGAAGCCCTGAGCAACACCTCTAATACCAGCCGGAGGAACGCCCCCCAGCTGACGTACTGGGCCTGTTAGTTTAGGGAGAAAAAGGTTGTCGGGGTTTGCAGCGTTCAGCTGCTGCCCAACAGATGCGCCTTCTCGTGGAATAACTGCGTGATCGTACTGCTTGGCAGCGCTCCGTCAGATGCCTACACCCGCGAAGTCGCCGCTGGCTGGTGAAGGCTCCATGAAAACTCGCGTTGACTTCCAAAGGACACTTGATGTTTTGTTTCATACCTGTGTGTCTTAGTTGCACACAAGTCCTGTTTATGTCACCACGGTGTAGTGTAACGACGTAGGTTTTTGTATAAACGATCTTCTTTTTACATATGACCATGTGCAGACTTCGTCACCTACGTCAGTTACAACACACTTCAAAATTATTTAAATTGTTTTTAAAATTGTCTCTGAATGGTTCTTGAACGAAACTGTAATTAAAACATCATCATTTGAGTCGTACGCGCAGAATTACATCACTCAGTCCAATTGGTTTGCGCAAACTTTTTTCAATTTAGATGTTTGTTTCTTCTCAGAAATTATATTAATGCAAGTTATCTGCTTTAATAAATATTAGAACCACATTGAATAAACTTTCAAGACTCAAACTCGCGATGAACGTTGTCAAAATTAATAATCTTGTCAAATAAATTTAATTCATTAACATAATTCTTCATAAATAAATTCTCGGAACACGTATTTAAACTTTAGTAGCATCCACTAGATTATTATCTTTCTACATATAGACGTGAACCTGAGCCTTGACAAGATAGGACTGAACATTTACAACATGATTAAACTTTCTATGACGTCATTGTTGTAGAAACATTACAAATTCTTATTTTTTCAGTTTTTAGAAGCACGACGCAACAACTCGGTTTTAGGATCTTCTGTTGCTCTTTAGGTGTCGACTCGCGACGTATAGTGGCCAGCAATTTTCTCTCTGGTCCCGGCAGTGAAGATGCTGTCTCCGCTCGTTGCGTCGCCCTCTCCGTGCATGAAACATAAAATTAAATACAAAACTTTAGACAATTAACAACCATTACAAATATTACAAAATACACTCCTGGAAATGGAAAAAAGAACACATTGACATCGTTGTGTCAGACCCACCATACTTGCTCCGGACACTGCGAGAGGGCTGTACAAGCAATGATCACACGCACGGCACAGCGGACACACCAGGAACCGCGGTGTTGGCCGTCGAATGGCGCTAGCTGCGCAGCGTTTGTGCACCGCCGCCGTCAGTGTCGCCCAGTTTGCCGTGGCATACGGAGCTCCATCGCAGTCTTTAACACTGGTAGCATGCCGCGACAGCGTGGACGTGAACCGTATGTGCAGTTGACGGACTTTGAGCGAGGGCGTATAGTGGGCATGCGGGAGGCCGGGTGGACGTACCGCCGAATTGCTCAACACGGGGGCGTGAGGTCTCCACAGTACATCGATGTTGTCGCCAGTGGTCGGCGGAAGGTGCACGTGCCCGTCGACCTGGGACCGGACCGCAGCGACGCACGGATGCACGCCAAGACCGTAGGATCCTACGCAGTGCCGTAGGGAACCGCACCGCCACTTCCCAGCAAATTAGGGACACTGTTGCTCCTGGGGTATCGGCGAGGACCATTCGCAACCGTCGCCATGAAGCTGGGCTACGGTCCCGCACACCGTTAGGCCGTCTTCCGCTCACGCCCCAACATCGTGCAGCCCGCCTCCAGTGGTGTCGCGACAGGCGTGAATGGAGGGACGAATGGAGACGTGTCGTCTTCAGCGATGAGAGTCGCTTCTGCCTTGGTGCCAATGATGGTCGTATGCATGTTTGGCGCCGTGCAGGTGAGCGCCACAATCAGGACTGCATACGACCGAGGTACACAGGGCCAACACCCGGTATCATGGTGTGGGGAGCGATCTCCTACACTGGCCGTACACCACTGGTGATCGTCGAGGGGACACTGAATAGTGCACGGTACATCCAAACCGTCATCGAACCCATCGTTCTACCATTCCTAGACCGGCAAGGGAACTTGCTGTTCCAACAGGACAATGCACGTCCGCATGTATCCCGTGCCACCCAACGTGCTCTAGAAGGTGTAAGTCAACTACCCTGGCCAGCAAGATCTCCGGATCTGTCCCCCATTGAGCATGTTTGGGACTGGATGAAGCGTCGTCTCACGCGGTCTGCACGTCGAGCACGAACGCTGGTCCGACTGAGGCGCCAGGTGGAAATGGCATGGCAAGCCGTTCCACAGGACTACATCCAGCATCTCTACGATCGTCTCCATGGGAGAATAGCAGCCTGCATTGCTGCGAAAGGTGGATATACACTGTACTAGTGCCGACATTGTGCATGCTCTGTTGCCTGTGTCTATGTGTCTGTGGTTCTGTCAGTGTGATCATGTGATGTATCTGACCCCAGGAATGTGTCAATAAAGTTTCCCCTTCCTGGGACAATGAATTCACGGTGTTCTTATTTCAATTTCCAGGAGTGTACATAAACAAAAACACTAAATTAAACTCATATTCACCTGCAAATTGGGCTGACAGGTGGATGGGTGGCGCTTCAATTTCGCGTCCCACTACAATGTGTGAGCCATGGTATGGTGTTTGACGACCAATCCACCTGACATGAAATGTGCTATTCAATACCGCTCCAACCGCACGTGAGCTTTGTGCCAGACATCCATCATGTTGGAAGTATATCGCCATTCTGCCATGCAGTCACACATCTTGTAGTAACATCGGTAGAACATTACGTAGGAAATCAGCATACATTGCACCATTTAGATTGCCATCGATAAAATGGGAGCCAATTATCCTGCCTCCCATAATGCCGCACCATCCATTAACCCGCCAAGGTCGCCGATGTTCCTCTTATCGCAGCCCAGTAGAGCATATTATGCCGGTTTACGTTACCGCTGTTGGTGAATGACGCTTAGTCGCTAAATAGAACGCGTGGAAAAAATCTGTCATCGTCCGGTAATTTCTCTTGTGCCCAGTGGCAGAACAGAACACGATGTTCAAAGTCGTCGCCATGCAATTTCTGGTGCATAGAAATATGGTACGGGTGCAATCGATGTTGATGTAGCATTCTCAACACCGACGTTTTTGAGATTCCCGATTCTTACGCAATTTGTCTGCTACTGATGTGCGGATTAGCCGTGACAGCAGCTAAAACACGTACTTGGGCATCATCATTTGTTGCAGGTCGTGGTTGACATTTCAGAAGGGTCTGAACACTTCCTGTTTCCTTAAATAACGTAACTATACGGCGAACGGTCCGGACACTTAGATGATGTCGTCCAGGATACCGAGCAGCATACACAGCACACGCGTGTTGGGGATTTTGATCACAATAGTCATACACCAACACGATATCGACCTGTTTCGCAATTGGTAGACGGTCCATTTTAACACGGGTAATGTATCACGAAACAAATACCGTCCACACTGGCAGAATGTTACGTGATACCACGTACTTACACGTTTGTGACTATTACAGCGGCATCTATCACAAAGCGAAAAAATTGGTCCAACTAAAACATTTATTTTTTTTACGTACTACATGAATATGCACTAAAAATGGGGGTTCCTATTTTTAAAAAACGCAGTTGATATCCGTTTGACCTATGGCAGCGCCATCTAGCGGGCAAACCATAGCGCCATCTGGTTTTCCCCTTCAAGCTAGACAAGTTTCATTCTTTGTAGATTTTTCGTTGACGCTTATTTCGTGAGATATTTGGCCCGGTCACGATCAATGGACCACCCTGTATATGTCCATCTTAGGCTTCAAACTGGCGTCTGTAACGAAGGTGCGTTTCAAGCAGGGAGCTGTCACTGAGTTTCTCTTGGCGGGAAATGAGAGCATCAAAGTTGCTTATAGGCACTTGTAGAATGTCTACGGCGACCTGGCTGTTTCCTCCCCACTACACCTCTCCCTACCTCCCTTCTCCCCCCCAGTCCTTTTGTCTTCCCCTCCTCTGCCTACCCCCCTCCCTGTCGCGTCTGCCCCCCACCCCTCTTATGGGTCCTCATCCTCCATCAGCTCCTTTCCCGGTTCCCCCCCCCCTTCGCTTTTACTCTCCTTTCCCCCCCTTTTTGTTTTCCCATCTCCTGTTCAGTTTCCCCCCACCTGCTCTCGACTGTGGTGTCACCTTTGCCGACTTTTTCGTGCTGTGTTCTAGTGACTATTCAGTGTTGTGTTGCGAACAGAAACCATGCTGTCGCTGGGTGTGCGTTTTATATACTTTGCGAACAGAATCCAGACTGTCGCCGTGTTTTTTAATTGTCTATTGTTTCCCCTGTCTGCTCCGTATGTATTTTTATTCGCTTCATCATCCCTCTGTTGTTTGTTTTCATTTCCCCATTTTCTTTTCACCTTGTTACTCAATGAGTCCCCGATTGTATCGCCTGTTTTTTATTATTATTTATTCTCCTGCTCTTTGTCAGAAAACCTGTAGGCTGCAGAGCGGCGTCCTAAGCTGCTGCCAGCCCGCCCCCTTCGGGGGGAATTGAAATTCAATAAAGGAAAAAAAAAAAAAAAAAAAAATACGGCGACCTGGCAGTGAACAATAGCACGGTGAGCCGTTGGCCGAAGCTTCTGTCATTGCATCAAACATGCAGCGTCGGAATGTGCGGACACTCATTCGAGGTGATCGACGGATCACAGTGAAACACCGCACTGCACAACTGGACGTATCTGTTGATAGTGATGACATACTTGGCCACCAGTTTGGGTACTCAAAGGTGTGTGCCCGCTGTATACCACGCCGCCTGACTATCAAGAGCAACGAAGAGCCGTCTGTGCGGAATTACGGGCTACGAGGCTGATCGTGACAATTTCTCTCGAATGTAGCCACAGGCGGTGGAACGTGGGTTCATCGTTTCTAACCGGAAACAAAAGTGCAGTCCATGGAGTGGCGCCACACCATCTCACCTACGAAGAAACAGTTAACAAAGCTGCACCCTCAGGCGGTAAATTCATGGCGACGGTGTTCTGGGAAGCTGGAGGAATTAGTTTGATGTCCTCTCTCATGGTAAAACAACCAACACGGGAGTGTATTGTACTTCTCTCAGAAAATTGAAGAAGCGACTTCAGCCTGTTCGTCGCTACAAAAATGCAAACAAACGTCTCCTACTGTATGACGCCGCAAGGTTTCACGCAAGTCTGTGCACCCGAGGGGAGCTCAAAAACTTCACTGGACTGTTCTCCCGGATCTCGCACTTCCCGACTTCAAGCTCTTTGGCTCATCGAAGGATGGATTTCACAGGAAGCAGGACGTGAATGATGGGGACGTTACTGATACAGCAAGACTTCGGCTCCGACGTCGACCAGTAAACTGGTATCACGCGGGCGTACAGGTCCTCATGAAAAGGTGGCGTAAGACCGTCGCGTTGAACAGAGATAATGTTGAAAAATAGGGTTTTGTAGTCAAAAGAGAGGGGAATAACAGTGTATTGTAATCCTGAATAAAACCAACCTGCTTTCACAAAAAAATGTTGCATTACTTGCTGAATGCCCCTCGTAAATAATCGTTTCTCTGTGATCCTGAGACAAGAAAACCACATAAATCAGATAACACTGAAGTGCTGCGGCTCGTGTTGGTGCCGGTGCTATGTTGGCATCGTTTAGTAGCCGTAGTTACGGTTGTCGTCTTCTTCTTGTGTTCATTGGTGCCACTCCGTTCTCAAGTGTTGTCCGCTAGTGGCAGCAGCGGCCGTTATCGATATCCAGTAACGGTGATACGATCTTTGGGGCGACGTTGTGGTTTTTCCGTGTCGTGTGAGTCGGCAGTTCGGTTGGGGACGGTCGAGCTGCCAGGTCCGCGCAGCGCGAGAACACGCTGACTGGGACCACTGGCAGCACGCATTCACTGCCGGATGAAAGGGCTGTAGTCGCGAGGGGTACAACCTCGTTGTCAACCGGACCCAGGAAGTTTAAGTTGAGATGACCTTAATTCAAGTAGTGAAACCTCCACCATTGCGAGATCTCGCCATTTGCTTGCGTGTTGCTGCTCGCAGTGTCTCCGAGATGAAGAGCAGCGAGTGGAGCGTTTGGGGAAGGCGAACCTAATTAGCATTCCTCCACTTCTTATTATTAATTGTTGCATTCTATACGTTATTATTTGTGAAGTTAAACCAGTGGTATTTTTCCTGCCTAGTGGCCGCTAACGCCCCAGTTACCTGCCGTGGAACGTTGTGTATGTTACAGCAGTGTACCTTTCCTCGCCTGGCCGCTGCTGCCCCGTAAGGCGTGTAGTTCGACAGATTCCTTCATTTGTGAGCCGAGTGGTGTTTTTTGTTTTTTCCTACTCTGGTAGTAGTGGTTGCTTTCTGCCTTTCCAGATGCTCTAAACACCAGAGTCTAAAGACGTAGTGCTGACCGCCAGTTCCGGCTTGGGTGTGTAATTCCATCGTTGCATTGGTCATAGCATGTTAGGTAGATTCGGCAAATGGATATTGGTCATGAGTTTAAAGAGCCACTAGCCAGAGTTGCTATCTCGTGAAGTGAATGCAACTCTCGGTTGCCTGTCTGATCGCTTGCGAAGTTTTGAGGGATTTTCCAGGTCGATCCTTGTAGCAACATCTGTGCCGCCCCCCCCCCCCCTGCCGCCCCCCTTCGTTTAGTCAGATTTCATAATTGTTTTTATAAAAACGTGTTTTAATAACTGTAATTTCAAGTATAAAGAAGTTAACTGGTTCTTAAGATTGCTATTCAGGCCTTCAGCCGTGAAACAGTTTTTAAATTATTACTATTGGGACCTTCAGCCGAGAAGTAGTTTGAATTTCTTGTCCCTCAGCCGTGGAACACCTATTGATTTATTGTCACCTTTTATTTGTTGTTGTTTCCAAATAAAGAGTACGTGATTGAAACAATAAACTAACCAACAGTAACTGATTACGGCCCCGTCCACAATCTCAACCCAATCCTGCTTTCCTTGGTACCAGGTCTCAGACACAGAGTGAGGATAAATTCTTTCCCCTTTTATAAAAAAAATATTTGTAAGAAAGTATGGTAGATACAGCTGTTGATACACTTTTGATACATTGTTGATACCGCGCGAACAGCATTGCAGCGCAGCCCAAGGAAATCGACGCGTCGTGTTTCCAAGAGAAACAGGCATACGCCAGAGCACTGTGGTGAAGACTTCACACGCACGGCTCCGTTTCCACGCGTAGATAGTGCAGCGCCTACGAAGCCTGCAGTCAGACGATAGGCACAGAAGTGCTGAGCTTTCTGGCAAAAACCGATGCAGATAATGACTGTCTTAATAAAGATTGTTTTCCCGATTAAGCGACTTTTTATATTTCGGGGAGAGGAAACAACCATAATGTCTAGATGCAGCAGTCGGAGAATCCGCATAGTGTGGTGTAGCAAATAAGGGACAGCTCGAAAGTGATTGTGTCTTGTGGCTTAATACACAACAGAGTTATTGCATCTATTATGGCTGAAGAACGCCACATTTTTTCGTCAAATTACAATGTAGGAAATACTGCAACCAACCACAGTGAATTTAGAAATGATTTTATTGTGCCGTTACTAATTTTGGACCTGGGGTCATCGTCAGATGGTAACGCTGATTTCTTGGTAAATTTTACATTCGTGTCCTCAAATATAATAAAGTTTTGGTGATTACATAGTTTATAAAAGGTTTGACATTTGATTTATAAATTATAAAGAAGTTTTGTAATTATAAAGTCACAACAGGTTTTACGTTGTATATAAACTCTATACATTATACTTACTGTATGGAAAGGTCTACTGTACATGTTGTAATAGAGAGGTTTGATTCTTTATTTTCGATCCATGCTGATCCGTGTGCTAAACTAAATATAAGATGACAGATACTTTTGTTTACATCGGCTGCTGATTTGGTGTGCCAAAGAACATGATATCTGTAAAGATATTGCGTACTTCTGGAGCTACTGCAAAGATAGTTCTCCATAGTGGAGATCATTTCAAAGCTGTACATTTATTAATTTAGTTTTGAAAGCTCCTGTCAATTAACCACTAATTCAATAATTTCTATCATTTATTTTATAGGTGATTATGAAATAAATGAAGTTAAAGAGTTCTACTACCTAGGCAGCAAAATATACAATGACGGACGGAGCAAGGAGGACATAAAAGCAGACTAGCACCGACAAAAAGGGCGAACGTTCCTGGCCAACAGAAACCTATTACTATCAAACATAGGCTTACTTTAAGGAAAAAGTTTCTTAAGATGTGCGTTTTTATCACAGCATTGTACAGTAGTGAAACATAGATTCTAGGAAAACTGGAACAGAAGAGAATAGATGCATTTGAGATGTGGTACTACAGAAGAATGTTGAAAATTAGGTCGACTGATAAATTAAGCAATGAGGAGGTTCATTGGGCAATCGACGAGGAAAGGAATATGTGAAAAACGCTGACAAGAAGAACGGACAGGATGGTTGGACTTCTGTTAGGACATCAGGGAACAGCTTCCAAGCTACAAAGGGAAACTGGAGAGAGCAAAATCTGTAGCGGAAGACAGAGTTTGGAATACATCCAGCAAATAATTGAGGACGTAGGTTGCATGTGCTATTCTGAATGAAGAGATTGGCACAGGAGAGGAATGTGTGGCGGGTTACATCAAACCAAAAAAAAAAATCAAATTCCAGGAGTTTTATGAAATTTTGGAGGTACGTTTCATTTCCTAGTTAGCTGGTCATTCAGGATGCAGTCATGTTCACTGCGAATGTAGTTGTATATTTCTAACTCTCATAAAAAATTCACAGGTTAATGCGATATTTCCAAGTTTTCTTAGATACTTATCTCTGTGTTTCCGTGTCGGCCCGAGTGAACACAGAAAGTTGATTTATTTCGGTTGTTTAACTTGAGAGCATTCATGGAGTCTCCGTATTGAACGTTGAAACTCCTACCAGTCTGGCCAATGTAAAATTTGGGGCACACAGAACAATTTAGTTTATAAGTCCCAGACTTGCGGTGCACTATATTTGTAAATTTAAGTTATGAACAATTTTGTTTTTCATTTGACTGTTTGCGGAACAACAAGTTTTGACATTTTTATCACGGAATAAGTTTGGAATCTGATATGAGACCTTGGCAAAGAATGGTATGCTGACATAAGTAATTGAATTTGAGCAGCTATTTGTTCTAAAGCACTCTTTGATGTTTTGTTATGGACATTGAGCTGTAACCGACATAGAGGGTTATTATTTAAATTGTTCCCAGTTTTTTTTTCATGCTGTAGAGCATTACTCTATAATATGCCGTTTTACGTTGCTCGGGGTGACATGATGAGCTGTTGATGGTGGCATCAGTTGTAGTGAGTTTTCTCAAATTAAATTTATGTATTCATTAACTTTTAGATTCAAGAAATTTATGCCTTTATTAGTAAATTTCCTCTACTGTTCCATTAAACAGGATAAGTGTATCGTCCACTTAGCGTTTGTAATATACAACTTCTTCCTTTATTGTCATACTGACTTTAAAAAGAGATGTTTCTAAATCATATACGTAAATATTGGCTAACGTTCTAGACAGGCAAACGTCCGTTGCAAGGTCATCTTCCTGTTCGTAAAATCTAAGCTGAAATAGTTATGTGATAGCATTAAGATTAGAATTTCGACAAGCTCATAAATTTTTGGACCGTTCGTTTTCAACGAGCCTATCGTAATGGCAACATTTTACTTGGCGATGCTGGATCTCTACGTTGCACCCGAGTTACAGGAATTTCAGTCACGGCTAGTTGCAACAATATGTTGCACCTCCATACAGAGGCTTACCTGTTGGCCAGTTCTTGGAGACGGTCGAACACCGTGGCCACCACGTTCACCATACATAAACCCTCCTGACTCTTTCTCTGTGAGGTTACGTTAAAGTGTTCAGCTCCTCATCTCTTGGATTGTAAACTCTTAGGGCACTAATACGAGATACTGTAGAGGTGGTGACAGAAGAGATGTGGCGAATGCGTGGAGAGCAATTGAGTATAGCCTGCATGTACTACGGACAACAAACGGAGCATATGTGGAGGTGCAGCCATAAAAAACTTTGAGTTACACCACTACTTGCTACGAACCATACTGTTGCATCTAGTAAAACTCTTCATTAATTAATTTTGTCTTCACGGAAACCCTAACTAATAATACAGGGTGATTGTATGGTAATAGTCAGGGTTATTTTCATTTATTTAGTTTGGTTATTATAACTTCGATGTGACTCCTCTCAATTTCGGAGGACCGCCATTTAAGTTTTTTACAAACGGTCATTAGCTGGCGCTATTGAGATTAAAACAGAAACTGGCCATGTAGTTTGACGACAGTGAGCATTTAAAAATACACTCTGAAAGTTGCCTGTTAAATAGCCGTTTTCGCTTCATTTCGCATACCAGCCAGCCATTCCGAAAACTTTAAAAACATAATTCTGTAGCAGAATCGACTACAGACAGTCAATCGATGTGTCCTCCCTGCGAGGTTTTGTGGAAGCCCAGTCACAGGTTTCCGACCGGTTTGGTCAATGAACTTTATAGCGACCACGCGGCATCACAGCATTTCACACTATGTTGGTCTTGTTTCTGTGCGAATTGGATGTGTTCCTTGGCCTCGGCTGCGTGTTGAATCCGACGTTGCAGACTGGTGGCTTGGGTAAGTTGATTCAGATTATTGGGGTTATCTGCAGCCATTGCTTATTAGCAAGGCGGTTACGTACTCGAGGTCTTTGTATTACGTGGTTAGATATGAACGGATTTAAGTATCATAGCTGCCATGTTTGCTACGATCGAAGGAATGTTTAGCGTGCTGTTATTATTTCACTGTTTTACGAGGTCTGTAGTTGCGACCTGTGGTACAGAATCCGAAATCAGTCTTTCAATAAGAAAAGTGGTGCATTCAGCTTAATCACTTTCCAGTTCCATTCACTGTATTAAATGTATTGCAATGACTCTGAAATTCGGTATACTTACTACGAACAAATCTGGATTGTAGACCACCTGTCTCCGTATTGGTAAGAGACTGTGCATTATCCTGTCCCAATTGTTTTAGATTTAATTACACAACGCAGATATTACGTACTATCTTCCATTTAAACTTCTGTGGGCACTGATTTGATACTTACTGTGTGAGTATAACTTAGATTCTAGCATCCTGACATGATCGCGTGTTGGAAGGCGCAATCATACACACATCAAAAGAAGTTTTGTATCACCCCGGTTTCCAGAACTTCTGAAGACAGACGTTGACTGTAGATATTGTATCACAGACACAGTCCCTTTGTCTGTTAAGAGATCTCTCTAAACCCGCCCAAAGATGTAAACAACCATGCTGGAGCAGTGCCTATTAGACGGAGGGGGTCCGACATCCGATCAATTCTACCATGCCTAGACGGTCAGTACCGCGGTTCGATAGCGTTCGTATTGTTACTTTGTGCCAGGAAGGACTCTCAACAAGGGAAGGGTACAGGCATCTCGGAGTGAACCAAAGCGATATTTTTCGGACATGGAGAAGATAGAGAGACACAGGAACTGTCGATGACATGCCCCGCTCAGGCCGCTCAAGGGCTACTACTACAGTGGATGACCGCTACCTACGGATTATGGCTCGGAGGAACCCTGCCAGCAACGCCACCATGTTGAATAACGCTTTTCGTGCAACCACAGGACGTCGGGTTACGGCTCAAACTGTGCGCAGTAGGCTGCATGATGCGAAACTTTACTTCCGACGTCCATAGCGAGGTCCCTGTTTGCAACCACGACACCATGCAGCACGGTACAGATGAGCCCAACAACATGCCGAATGGACCGCTGAGAATTGGCATCACGTTCTCTTCACCAATGACAGTCGCATGTCCCTTCAACCAGACAATTGTCGGAGACGTGTTTGGAGGCAACTCGGTCGGGCTGAACGCCTTAGACACACTGTCCAGTGAGTGCAGCAAGGTGGCGGTTCCCTGCTCCTTTGGGGTGGCATTATGTGGAGCCGACGTACTCCGCTGACAGTCATGGAAGGCGCCGTAACGGCTATACGATACGTGAATGCTATCCTCCGACTGGCAGTGTAACCATGGTGGTGGTGATGATGAGGTCCCACACTCCAAGGAGCGTAGGGGACAATGCTGGAAACCCGCACCGCCGACTAGGCAAGGTGGTTTGCCATTGCCTTCCTCCGAATCTAAAATAGAGATCCTTATCTATGAAGCGAGGTGTTACACGGAAGTTAACAAATGCATCAGTTATCAAAGATACACATATCAAAAAATGTTTTGCATCACCTCGGTTCCGAGAGTTCTGCAACCTTTACAGAAAATTGTAATAGAGATCAACATAAACATCATTTCCGGTCTTTCTATTGCTCATGAAATCCACACATTGCATGTTGTACCACCATACAGCGAGACCTTCAGAGGCGGTGGTCCAGATTGCTGTGTACACCGGTACCTCTAATACCCTGTAGCACGTCCTCTTGCATTGATAAATGCCTGTATTCGTCGTGGCATACTTCCATCAAGGCACTCTTGGTCCAGGTTGTCCCACTCCTCAACGGCGATTTGGCGTAGTTCCCTCAGAGTGGCTGATGGGTCACGACGTCCATAGACATCCATTTTCAATCTATTCCAGGCATGTTCGATAGTGTTCAAGTCTGGAGAACATGCTGGCCGCTCTAGTTGAGCGATGTCGTTACCCTGAAGGAAGTCATTCACAAGATGTGTACGATGGAGGCGCGAAGTGTCTTCCATGAAGACTAATGCCTCGCCAATATGCAGACGATATGGTTGCACTGTTGGTCGGAGGATGGCATTCACGTATCGTACAGCCGTTACGGCGCCTTCCATGAACATCAGCGGCGTGTAACACCCCGCTTCACAGATGAGGATTTTTTTTTTTAGATATCACATATTCTCGCCCTTAGCATGAATATTACAGCCAATGTGTTAAGTTTTGACGCAGTTGCTAGTCCGAGAGACCTGTTTGTCTTTCTACTATCTGACGAAAAGTATCCGAACACCCCTATGTAATGCAACCTTGACCATTAGGTGTCACCAGAGGCGGACCCCCCAGAATGAAAGCAGGTGGGGACTGACTGTTCTCAGTAGGGAAACAGTAACAAGAGAATTGATCGGTGAAGAGGACTTAGTGACTTCGAACATGGACGATTCATCCAACAAATCCATCAGAAATATTTCAACCTTCTAAAGCTACCCAAGTTGAATTTTGGTGATTTTATTGTGAAATGTAAACGTGACTCAAAAAATGGTTCAAATGGCTGTGAGCACTATGGGAGCACTATGGGTCATCAGTCCCCTAGAACTTAGAACTACTTAAACCTAAGTAATCAGCGGTCGCGCGGTTCCAGACTGTAGTGCCTAGAACCGCTCGGCCACCTAGGCCGGCAATAGAAACGTGAGACAACCAGCACAGCTAAGTGGACCAAGTTGATCTCATGTGATGACTGACTCACAGGGACCGTCAAGCATTTCGGACACACAGATATAGATAGATGATAGATAGATAGAGAGAGAGAGAGAGAGAGAGAGAGAGAGAGAGAGAGAGAGAGAGAGGGAGGGAGATAGATAGAGATTCTGTAAAGAAAAAAAATCAAACATGGCTGTACGTAGGCGGTGAAAATGAATGGGGTAAATGATCCAATATCTCCAATTAAGACACATGTTACTGTAGTCAGTGCGAAGAGTGACTCCACTAGACAGTGGAAGACTGGAAACGAGTGATCTGTAATCATGACTTACGCTGTATCTTGTGGTGATCGACGCATTGGTTTGAGATGCGCGAATGCCTGGAGATCGCCACCTCCCATCGATTTGTAGTATCAACAGTGAAGTAGGGAGGTGGTTTTGTAGTACCGGGGTCTTTTCGTGGTTAAGGTGTGATTCCCTTATTGCACTTAAGAAAATGCTAAATGCGAAAGGATATGTGCACACTTTTCAGCAGTGTATTGCACCCAGTAGTGGAACAATTCGGAGACGATGAGTATCGTATCAGCATGACAATTCACCACGTCAAAAAGCAGGATCAATGAAGCAATGGTTTGTGGATAATAGCCATCCTGAAATGGACTGGCCAGAACAGAGTCCCGACCTAAACCCAATGGAATACCTCTGGAATGAGTCAGAGCGCCGACTTCGCTCCAGACGCCAGCATCCATCATCACTACCTTCTCTGGTTTCGGGCCTTGAGAGAGAATGTGTTGCCACTCCTCCACAGGCATTGAGACACTTCATTAAAAGCGTCCCAACAGTTTAAGCCGACATAAAAGCAGAGAAAAGACGTTATTCATACTTATGTCCACTAATAGGTGTCGGTATATTTCGGTCAGATAGCGTGTGCCCTTCAGTCTTAAATCACCAGTTAGAATAAAAAATTAAACCTTCTCTTATAATTTACTGGTGCATTACCAACGCATCTCAGCCTTTACCACACAGTAGGTTGCGCATATCTATTGACGGCGGTTCAAGCCCCCATTCGGCTATCCAGATTTTCCCTAAATCGCTGAACCCAAATGTCCAGGCTTTTTTAGATAGGACGCAGGCGATTTTCTTCTTTAATGCGAACTTTTGCTTCGTCTCTTGTGACCTTGTCATCGACGGGACGTTAATTGTTTCTGTGTGCCTTCACCATCACGAGACGAAAAAAATATGAATCGTTCATATTTTATGTTCGCACTTAAACAGCCTCCATGCCAACATAAAATTTACCAAGGAAGTAGAAAAGGGCAAGAAACTACCATTTCTAGATGTGCTGGTCACAAGGGATAGCGAAAACCTGGGACACAGCGTGTATCAAAAACCGACACACACGGACCGATACCTGCACAATTTATCAAACCACCACCCGAGCCAGAAACGAGGCATGATTAATATATTCGTAGCGCGAGAAGAACGAATATGTGTGCCGCAGCACCTCAGACGCGAAAAGCAAAACCTGGAAAGTGTTCTCAAGAGCAATGGGTACTCCGCAAGTTATGTTGTTGTTGTGGTCTTAAGTCCTGAGACTGGTTTGATGCAGCTCTCCATGCTACTCTATCCTATGCAAGCTTCTTCATCTCCCAGTAACTACTGCAACCTACATCCTTCTGTATCTGCTTAGTGTATTCATCTCTTGGTCTCCCTCTACGATTTTTACCCTCCACGCTGCCCTCCAATACTAAATTGGTGATCCCTTGATGCCTCAGAACATGTCCTACCAACCGATCCCTTCTTCTAGTCAGGTTGTGCCACAAACTTCTCTTCTCCCCAATCCTATTCAATACTTCCTCATTAGTTATGTGATCTACCCATCTAATCTTCAGCATTCTTCTGTAGCACCACATTTCGAAAGCTTCTATTCTCTTCTTGTCCAAACTATTTATCGTCCATGTTTCACTTCCATATATGGCTACACTCCATACAAATACTTTCAGAAACGACTTCCTGACACTTAAATCTATACTCGATGTTAACAAATTTCTCTTCTTCAGAAACGCTTTCCTTGCCATTGCAAGTCTACAATTATATCCTCTCTACTTCGACCATCATCAGTTATCTTGCTCCCCAAATAGCAAAACTCCTTTACTACTTTAAGTGTCTCATTTCCTAATCTAATTCCTTCAGCATCACCTGATTTAATTCGACTACATTCCGTTATCCTCGTTTTGCTTTTGTTGATGTTCATCTTACATCCTTCTTTCAAGACACTATCCATTCTGTTCAGCTGCTCTTCTAAATCCTTTGCTGTCTCTGACAGAATTACAATGTCATCGGCGAACCTCAAAGTTTTCATTTCTTCTCCATGGATTTTAATACCTAGTATTAGAAGTGTAACAGAGCCAAACACTCGGCGAAGCGCGGCATCTCTGTCATACATTCCCAGAGTGACGGGCAGAATCGGCCGTATATTGCGCAAACATGGCGTAAAGACGATTTTCAAAACGAAAAAGATCAAAGAGTGTCTTAGATCAGCAAAGGAGAAATGGGGCCCACTTGCAATGTCGGCAATATACCGCATACAATGCACATGCGGAAAAGTGTATGTAGGAGTGATGGAAGATCAATCAACACCAGAATCAAAGAACGTAAGCGACATAGCAGGTTGGGGCTGGTGGAGAAATCGGCCGTGGCAGAGTACGCACTGTGTGAGGCCGATCACGTAGTAAATTTCACCGACGCGGATGATCTGGCTTTAGAGAAGCACTATCACACCCACTTGTTCAGAGAGTTATAGAAATACAAAAACACAAGAATAGCTTCAACAAGAAAGATCCTGGCTTCCCGCGCTGCAGCGAACGACCGTCGCAGGTACCAAGAAGAGAACCGCACCGGAAATGATCGCTGAGAAGCCGTCGGACATTGGCGCAAAGGTACATACAGTCTGCGGCCGCGAGCTCGGCTCCAGTTCACCACCAGCAATGGAGGGTGAAGCTTTGACAATTCCAGCCACTCGTGCTGGCGAAACGTCAGTAAAATCATCAGAGTAATGTCAGCCGAAGAACCCGAGACAGAAACTAATAGGCGATTTGTCAATTTCATAAGTAATTAACACTTTTGATAATGGGCATTATAAATATTTCAAGTGATTGTACAAAACTGTAGAAACAATAATTTTAGTAGGTTAGGCTCTTTCCTTTAAATTATTTAAGTTTCCTTTATCTTGCTCTTCTTCTTTCGTTACAGGCCAATTAGGGACCGCTAAATTAGCTTGAGGCTTCTGCCAATACTGCCTCTTTTTTCTTTCCTCTTTTTTGCTCTCCACATTTCTCTTGCCTTCATAGAAGCGATTCGCTTGGAAATATTCCCACTTCTTGATTTTTTATGTATTTTGTTATCTTAAATTTATTGCTTGTTGTCGCCAGTATCTTATTTTTCCAGATACTGTCGAATTTTTCTGGTCATTTCGCTAAGACATTCCTTTGTCACGTCCATAGAAACTTAGTCTTACGTTTCTGTTTTAATATTTTCATTAGATCTCAGAATCAGTTGCACCAAAATTTCTTCACTGCCATTTTCAGCATTTAAGCCATTTACAAGTGTTCACAATGAAGCAAAGGTACAGCCTGAGTGCACTATGCACACTGTACTCTATATGTCGGTATACTTTTGCGTTAGTTCTTAATTTAAATATTTCATTTCTTGTTCTGCATCCTAATGTCTTTGTCACGACCTTTCTTTTATTTTATACATATATATTGCTTTCATGGAATGATAAATTTTTGCGCCCTACTTTCAAACTTGTTCTAAAACAAATATTTCTTTCTTACAGGTAACAGAAAATGGCATCGAGGAGACCGAAAAAAGTTTGAGGTGGTCCCAGTGCCAGGGGAACAGAGCTGTGGCACGGAGACTTCTGGTAACTGTAGTCAGTGCGCTCGAGTTTTGTTTGTTTGGTTTGGTTTGTGGAGAATTTCGATTCTCAAGTAACTCTGCCCCAGTATAACTATAAAAAACAATGGGTTGAACCCACAACTAGGTCTAATGGGATTTTAGTACTTAGTACCCTCTGCACTGGCACTCATTATTTTCGAACAGGATACGGAACCAGCGACTCATTCATTGTAGTGTCTTATGGGCCCCAGACAGTATGCATTCCACCTCCCACGTCCCCTGTCACGCCCCCACACCCTACCTGTACACATATTGATGTTTAATGATTTAGGTGGCCGCTGCTGATGTTTGGATCATCGCTGACAAGAATCAGGAGTGCCAGCAGTCCACTGAAGGAACCTGGGCGTGTTATTTGTCGTTAAAGGGCTCACTTATTCCTGTGAAATCTATGGTCCTCGGAATTATTCACACTGCAGGCACTGACAGGAACTACTGCAGGAAATCATGGTCTTTTCTGCGTCAGAAAAACGATTACATCACAGGGTACAGCAAACACTTTTTGTTTGGGAGTGAGAATTGTAGTTTCACAGTCACACTTCTGTATTTATATTTTATTTTGTTTATATATCAATCTACGTGACTAATTTGGTCATAGCTCCATTCTCACCGCTTTTCTTCAAAAATAATACTTAAAAAGTGTGCACAGTAATACAGATTTCGGTAAGTACACTGTAACTGCATTAAACTGCCGTTATTTTATGTAGTACACAATAGAGGATCAATCCTACAAAGTCTAAAATGTAATTTAGATTATAAATATGTGCATATCCTGCAGGAAGACAAGTATGCTTCACCACAGAAATAAAACAGTAAGAAGTATTTGAAGGCAGTGAAACAGCCAAGAAGTGATATTAATTATAAACCATATAACATAAAGAAAAATATAGTCAGCATTTATTATTCAGAAAAGAAGCTTACCTCAAGAACATCTATTTTACTTAAGTGTAAAAATAGTAGAATGCATCTTATATCCACGTTTAACATAATGTATCAAACGGTATACTGCATTATATGTCAGAATGTTACAACTTTGAATCTGTGGACCGATTCGCTTTAAACAGCATTCCGTCTTATACTCAATGTATGTCGATATAAGATGAAGTCTACGATTTTTACAGTCGCAGTAAATAAATGTTGTTGATATAAGTTCTGTGTAAATAACAAGTAGTGATTATGTTTTATTTAGGCTGTAAGATTTATAATATTGCTATGTATTTTTGGCAGTTTAATAACCCCTGAAATCGATACACCTGGTATATTCGTATGACAAGTCTACATGTCTGCTTGAAGATTATGTAGCTAATTGTAACACAAACTAAGTTTTGTCGTTTAATCTTCTTTTGAGGATTAAGTAAATTAAATGCAGTAAAATGCTGTTGTGATTGATCTAACATCGTGTTTCTATGACGACTCACACTTTATGTACTACTTTAATACAGGAACGCTTGAGAACGACCTGACGCCTGAAACTAGTCGCAAAGGATGAGGTGGAAGTAATGTAATTGTGAGACTTCTATTTCCTATCAGACGATTTACCAGCTACAAATCAGGAAATTATTCTTCGATAATAATGAAGAATATCAAGAAAAACAGCTAAAACTGCTATATGAGTGACTAGCGTCCATAATAACCACAACAGCCTTCAGCAATGTATTGTTCTGATGCATAACAGCACATTTTGACAGGCATTACTGTTTATTTTTACCAGAGCACTATGAGATATAATACTCAACCGGTTAAAACTGCATTCCGTTCACGTTATGATTGACACTGAACCGACGTTCATTATCGAGCGACAATATTGGCATGAAATATATATATTTTGTGTAATATAAAGAAGTACCATTTATGTAGTTTCTAATTGAGATATGAATATTCTACACATACCTGTTCACTTGATACTGAATTTGAAACACTATTTCGGATATGGTGCTACAGTGATAGTGTGAAATTCGCTGCACGTTTAATGTTGACGTGACCCATAAAACTAATTAACAGCTGGACACACCTTTAAGATCTAAGCTAGTAATTATCGTGCACATCTCTAATGGATAATGCAAATTATTGAAGGTCCTAGTTGTAGATCGTAAAGTCTAGGTTCACATAGATAAATTTTTTAATATGAATGGTAGGTGTTTAATAGAAACAATCTCCTAATTAACACAGTAAGTTATTCAATAAAAACATAATTATTTACAGTGCTCATGAATGGAATGTGAAATGCTTTGTGTAAGCTCTAACTAATGAATATGTTGATTTGCAGCATTACGTGAACCAACAAGAGAATTCCCCCCCCGCCCCCCCTGAATTTTACGGTTGAATCTAGCTAGCTCCAAATTAAAAACAGTGACAGGAACTGAACAACTCGTACATTCACCACAGAAATGCTGGATATGAGAAAGTTGATCGTACTGATTTCCACAAGTGAGGGACAAGAAAATGCCCTATCACACAAGTGCTGCTAACTATGCTCACCGTAATTATTCACCGACAGCTGCGCATAATTCCACCACCAAGTGAATGGTTATGTGGTACAAGCTGAGCGCCGCGCCCTTATCGCGACAACTTTAGATCCCGCACGTCTCCTAAGACGCACAGCTGTCCATATCTAATGTATGTGGCTGATATGCTAAAGATGCACACAGATCCACGTCACCGGACTCTCTCTCTAAAGATGTGTTCACTAGCGTGTATGGCCATGAACTACAATGCAGTCTGCTTCGCATTTAAGCACCGTTTCTTTAACATTTTTACAGAATCTTATGCCCTGCCATTTTTTTCCGCCAAACTGTGTGCGCTCGCTAATAGTGCAGCATACTTACACGGCCACCAAATAATGGGATTTAAGCACACAAAATCTCACCAAGACATTGTGTTGTTACATTATGCCAATCGTATTACACAACAGCCATCCACATGTAACAAACTTCCCGCTTGAGCTCCATTTCCGTGACGTCACTGTCAAATATACCAATGGCGCAATTTCGCGTTCCCATCAATTAGCCTCGCATCATACGTCTTCTGAAATTATTAGAAAGCTACTCAGGAGCCTAGCCCATTGTTTTCGGTAAATCGTGTCTTTTTTTCTAATACTGTAAGAGGCTCATCTTCAAAAGGCTCTCTGCAGAACACGGCGAAAAGCGCCGTTCTCCTGCTGCTAGAGTCGCCTTACGTCCTCAATTCAGCAACTGTCGAGGCCCTAGTCACAAAACACACAAACACACAATGGTCTGCTACTTCCCTTGGCTGGCCCCGCGTCCCAGTTTCCATAGAGACGAACACCTGACAGTCCATCCTGGGATGACAGCAAGAATGCCTCTTTTGTCGTTACATTCACTGCCTGCTCTACCTGCCCGAAATCCAGCCCGCTGTGCCTTTCCAAGCATGCGGATCTCATCCAGAAAATATGACAGTCGAGTTCTATGTTAAATGAAATGAAATCGGTCACTGTGATCAGGTATATGTTAATAAAAGCATTGCTGTTGCATTGTTCTCTGGTATCACCCTCCAAATACTGACTTACACTCAAATTAAACGAAAAAGGCATGCAAAATCGCCTGCTGTGTTTCAGTATAATAAAAATCGAATAAGCAGATGAAGCATGAAATTAAGAGGTGCTACAAAGAATAGATGAGGTAAGGTAGATGGCAAACTTTTACCATGTGAGAGGTTAATGAGATGTAAGGTTTAGAGCTAGGTTATTATTGGGGAGAAGGAGGAAACGGGAAGAAATTGTGGAGCGGACGAAGATGAAAATATTTTAACCAAAGTATCTCGGAAGTTTAATGTATGACTTAAGAGGCAAGACAGAAACAACTGCATCGAAGAACTAATGAAAGTGATAAATATACATTATATTTCACAACGGTTTGCTTCCTCTCTTAGACATTACTCTCGAAATTCTGCGACAACGTAGAATTGAAATTTGGTTGTTGTTCCCCACTGTAAAGGTTGGCGCTAACCTTCAGTTTAATGCCTTCCTGAAAATAGGACTGAACGCTGGTAATGGTTATAGCAGATACATCTCCACAATTGCCATTTCCCGTTTTAAGGACGATTCACACTTGATAGAATGTAACGAAGCGTCGAAATATTCCAGGACACATTTCAAATGGCAATAATCACACGGGTCGTCAAGGAACAGAAAGGAACGAGACATCAGCATCAAGATTTCTCGGCGAAGAAAGTTCTGACGTCGATATTGATAGGAGGAGAAGTAGCATTGTCTGCTAACATCGTAAGTTTCCCTCTTGCTATACTCGTTTCTGTTACGGTTGTGGATTTAGTATTTTTGTGTCTTGTCTTGGTATCTTACTTTTCAACACATTTCTTTCTGCCTTGACTCAGGCGGCACAGCGTAAATATCAGCATAAATTGATGAAAAAATTCATTAAATAATCTTCCTTAAAAGTGAAGCAGCCGGCTGTTTCTTGTTGTCTTCAGTCCAAATATTGGTTTGATGAAGCACTCCATGCTACTGTAAACTATGCAGGCCTCTTCATCTCCGAATAACTACTGCAACTATCATCATTCTGAATCTGGTTATTGTATTATCTCTTGCTCTTCTTCTATGATTTCCCCCCCCCCCCCCCCCCCACACACACACACACTTTCCTCCAGTAAAAAATGGGAAAATGGGTGAGACCTTGGTGTTTCAGAATGTGTCCTATAAACAGATCCTTTCTTCTAGAGACGTTGTGCCACAAATTTATTTTCTCCCCAATTCTATTCTATTCTCCCTCAGTTCAATGGTCAATGTGTCTATCTACCAGGCAGCAAATCCGGGTTCAATTCCCGGCCGCATCGACGATTTTCTCCACTTGGGGACTGGCCGTTGTGTTATCCTCATCATCCTTCCACCATTGACACGTAAGTCGACCAGTTTGGTGTCAACTGAAAAGACTTAAAAGTCTTAAGCCGAACTTCTTCTGGCGGGGACTCCTGGCCATCAAAGTCTTATGATCATAATTTTTTTCTGTTACGTGATCTACCCATCTAATCTACAGCAGCATTCTGTAGCATTACTTTTCAAAAGTTTCTATTCCCTTCTTGTCCAAAGTGTTTATCATCTTTGTTTCACTTCCATACATGGACACACTTCAGACAAGTATTTTCAGAAAAGACTTCCTGACGCTTAAATATGTACTCGATGTTGACAAATTTCTCTTCTTCAGGAACCCTTTGCTTGCGATCGCCAGTGTACATTTTATATCCTTTCTACTTCGACTATCATTAGTTATTTTGCTGCCTAAATAACAAAACTCAATTACTGATTTAAGTGTGTCGCTTCCTAATCTAACTACCTTAGCGTCGACTGATTTAATTCGATTGCATACAATTATCTCTGTTCTGCTTTTGTTGGTGTTCATCTTATATCCTCCTTTCAAGACACTGTGGGTTCCGTTAAAATGATGTTCCAAGTCCTTTGCTGCCTCTGACAGAATTACATTGCTATCGGAAAACCTGAAAATTTTTATTCATTCTCCCTGCACTATAATGCCTGCTTCACATTTTTCTTTCTTTTCGTTTACTGCTTGCTCATTGTACAGATTGAATAACATCGGGGATATGCTACAACCATATCTCACTCCCTTCTTAACCACTGCTTCCTTCTCATACCCCTAGGCTCTTAGAACTTGCGTCTAGTTTCCCCAAAATTTGTAAGTAGCCTTCCGCTCACTGTACTTCACTCCTGATAGCTTCAGAATTTCAAAGAGAGTACCTCAGTTAACATTGTCGAAAGCTTTCTACAAATGCTATAGACATAGGTTTGCCTTTCCTTAACTTATTCACTAAGGTAAGTCGTACGGTCAATATTACCTCACGTGCTCCTACAGTTCTCCGGAGTTCAAACCAATCTGCCCCGAGGTCGGCTGTACCAGTTGTTTTTCCATTCTTCTGTAAATAATTCGTTTTCGTACTTTAAACCGTGACTTATTAAAATGATAGTTCAGTAATTTTTACATGTGTCAGCACCTGCTTTCTTTGGAATTGGAATTATTATATTCTTCTTGATATCTGAGGGCATTTCTCCTGTCTCATACATCCTCCTCAATAAGTGGAGACGTTTTGTCCTGACTGGGTCTCCCAAGGGTATCAGTAGTTCTAACGAAATGTGGTGTGCACCAAGGGCTGTGTTTCGACTTTGGTCTTCCTGTGCTCTGTGGAATTTTACTCGCAGTATCATACCACCCATCTCATTCTCATCTACGTCCTCTTCTATGTCTAAAATATTGCCTTCAAGTACACCTCCGTTGTCTAGACTCTCTATGTACTCCTTCCACCTTCCAGCTTTCGCTTTGATGTTTTGAGGGAGGAAACACACGATTGATAAGTTAAAAAAGCTTAATACACTACGTTCTAAACATTTTTAACGTGTTTGTATGCAGTCCATAGATTTTCTTGAGGAAGGAAAAGTCGATGTTTTGAAATGTTTTGTCGACACTTTTCCTACTCTTTCACTTCTTCGCGGCGTACCATACAAACTTCGTCAGTATCATCCTTTACCAGTTTTGCTTTGGCGATTAGTAAACTGTTTCACTGTTAGCTTCTTTATTCCGATACTATAATCTGAGTTTTTATATTACCGATGGTATCTCATAGATTCCATTTCATCTTTACTGACGCTATGTTGACTTTCTTTCTAATGTGAACACACCACCATTTGACGGTGACGTCGCTTTCCGTCCCGTTCTTTTCCACTGACGTCCATTCTCTGTCGACCTTTAACATTAAACAGTTACACGAATGCTTATACGCAATATTTGACGTCATCTGCCTTCATCGAAAAGAAATAAGGTGAATATTATACACAGTACGCATATACGTGGTAGCGTGCATCCGGATTTTGTTGCCATAGTAACGCAAGTGGACGGCAGGAAGAGCACGTGGCCACCAGCTCTGGCGTCACCGGAAGCGGCAACGCGTGGGCGTTCGTGGCTCTGCTATTCAGTTTGCCCGCAACCTGGCTGAGCGGATTACTCCGCGCCGCTTCCTCCATCGCGTGGGGAGCGTGGGCGTTAAACCGGCTGCACTGAGGTGAGGTTGTGCTGCCACCGACACTGCTCTGCAGCCTATGTGCCTGTACAAAGACCCTCCAACACTACACTGTGAATCCGGAATCAAAGGTAGTGGAAAACACTCCTCAAGCTACTCTTTTTTTCTAGCAGCAATGGTGCACTACTCCACGTGCCAAACAGATAATAGATAGTGACAGGCCCTACACTAAACCACAGTTTTAAAGAGCCTTATCTCCACCTTGAGTATATAATCTTTGAAATTAATTCTTCAGAAAAAATTCAAGAACGTAACGTCTTCTACAATTTTGTCATATTAAAGGAAATTCAACAGCCTAGATCACATATTTGCTTGTTGCAAAGCATAGATGCCAATATCAAGAGGAGTTTCCTCTTCTCGCGATTGGAGTGACATCACTTGGGAGGTGTCTCTTCCACACACTGTTATGCTTTCGGAAGCATCAGGTAAGTTGGAATGCCGTATTTTCGTGTGCAATGTTTCACGAGTCCGGTGTTTCGTGTCTCATCTATATCCTGAAAACCCTTTTCTTTTGCGTACCTTTTCATTCTAGGAAGGCGTTTCTTAAATTGTGTTCCGCGAAACCTTGTGGTTCCGTGGATACTACTCAAGGGTTCCTGGAAACTCACGTGCTATTTTTAATAATGTTCAGGAAAGTAATTTCAGAAAACAATAGAGCTTTTAGCTTACAATATATCTGTGAAATAAAAAATGTTTTACTAAGAACGTTAAATTAATCATTGTATCACAGTCATAAAATCAAAAATCCTCTATGGGATGAAAACTTAACTTTTATCTAGTTTCAAAATAGCGTTAGAAGACTTGGAAAAAGAGAATGTAGAATTTTGCGAAAAAATATTAGCTCCAACCCAGAACAATAACGGCAATTGTATTTGGAGACCAAATAAGCAAATACACTCACTCTGCTCTAAAATAAGAAATGAGATCAGGAAAAGATGAGTTACATTCTTTGAATATCTAGAGAGAATGAATGAAGACAGATTAACGAATAAGATTTACACAATCTTCGAGAACAGGAAAACAGACAAAGAAAATGGGTTGGGAAGACAAGACTAAAATGGCCTTACAAGAAATCAAAATGGAAGAAGAGAGTCTCTTCAAAAGACACATATTCAGACTAGAAGACTTGAAATTTGAAGGTTTTCAGGAAGTTAAAAAAGGCAGGAAAACGTTCAGACGAGGTGAAAAGAGCCCATTCTAAGATACTGAAAGAATTTTCGAGAAGAATGAAGGAAAATAGATATAAATCGTTATCTTGCCGTGGTGAGTATTTGAAATGAAACGAAATAAATGTGAAATATGAAATTAACGCTCGCTGGTTCTTAATAATTTTCGTAATTGGTACGAATGTGACAGCAACAGCGAAAAGGCTGTATTATCAGAAACTATGAAACAGCCTTTCAGACGCAAACTCAACACTGGGTCAACAGCTGCCCAAGGTGTGACTATAACAGGTCATTCAAACCGTCACCATCGTCCTTGTCACACTGCACACCCACTTCCACATCAGTCTATATCACTGTGTTATCTACCTTCTGAAAGGTGAGCAACTTTATGCTTTTTATAACCTCAGTATATACAGGGCGTAAATTTTAAGTTGACAAACCAGAATAGCACAAAAAATAAACTCCACATGAAAAAATGTGTAGAATCTAAAATTAATTATTTTCGAGGGAGACATCTGCTGGTGCTAAAATTAACCCGCCACCCCAGCGCAGTGGGGGTGGGGCGAGAGGCAGCTTTAAAATTTCAAATGGGAACCCCCATGTTTTATTGCTGAATCAGATTCTGGCGCTGTAATTCGAGAAAATCCATGTTCTCATTTTTGCGTGGAAAATAGTTATGGATAAATGAAACATACTTACTTTATTCCCTAAAACTACAACTCTCCCTCTCTCCCCATAGGGTGGGGTTTGAGAGAGAGGAATTAGAGTTTTACAAATGTAAATCCAAATATTAATTTTTCCGCAAATTCGGATAAGTTTTGTTTGTTTCGTGCTCATGAGGCCACACAACTTAATATTTGAATCAACATTTCTAAAATGGGGAGAGACGGAGAGTTTTAATTTTAGCGAATCAAAATTTACGAAGTAAATATTTTTCATTTATCCGTAACCATTTTCCACGCAAAAATGAGAACATGGATTTTCTTGAATTACAGCGCCAAATACCAAGAAGCAAAACAAATGTTTAAGACAAAATGTACGTAGTTTTTTATGTTGAATCTGATTCAGCAATAAAAAATGGGGATTCCCATTTGAAATTTTAAAATTGCCTCCCACCCGACCCCCACAGGATAATTTTAGCACCAGCAGATGTCCCCCTCGAAAATAATCAACTTTGGATTATACATATTTTTTCATGCGAAGTTTATTTTTCGATTTATTCTGGTCTGTAAACTTAAAACATACACACTGTATACTTGCAAAAAAGTGCCGCTGTGTGCTAAAATCGTCTTTTTATTACACAGTGAAGGCTTGCAAGATCAGATGTCACATTTGCTGCTGTATCTTCTGAGCCGCACGCTTGTAGTTTTCCGTTGCTAACGTTTCATCCAGAGCTGCGCTGCACATTTTCAGAGATGCTCCTGGTTCCGCTGAGGCTTGCAGACTGACGGGTCAGACCTCTACATCTACATCCACATGATTACTCTGCAATTCACATTTAAGTGCTTGGCAGAGGGTTCATCGAACCACAATCATACTATCTCCCTACCATTCCACTCCCGAACAGCGCGCGGGAAAAACGAACACCTAAACCATTCTGTTCGGGCTCTGATTTCTCTTATTTTGATGACCATTGCTATCTATGTAGGTTGGGCTCAACAAAATATTTTCGCATTCGCAAGAGAAAGTTGGTGACTGAAATTTCGTAAATAGATCTCGCCGCGACGAAGAACGTCTTTGCTTTAATGACTTACATCCCAACTCGCGTATCACATCTGCCACACTCTCTCCCCTATTATGTTATAATACAAAACGAGCTGCCCTTTCTTGCACACTTTCGATGTCCTCCGTCAATCCCACCTGGTACGGATCCCACACCGCACAGCAATATTCTAACCTCTGAGAGCGACATAAATACTGTAGGAGGCGTGGTCGAAGATTACAAGTGATCAGCAAAGAAAATCCTCGTCAGAGAAATCAAAATGTTTCTAGAATGACAGATTACACGGTCCAGTCACATTAATGTGACCACCGTCTATGTTCGACGTCAATGTCAACAACCACTCACAGACGGCCGGCGGCAGGACTAGCAGGGTTTAGTACAAGACATACGTACTATACGCTGGAACATTTTTTACTTTAATTTTTGATTTGGGCATGTCTGCTCATGATTTTGGGTACTGCCTACTCACAATGTAACTTTACGGTTGTTAAAATTTCATTCTGATGAAAACTTCCTTAGAGGTGTCGAAATCTTAGTCAACATATCAACAATTATTTGCAACCAGTTGGCTACGGTACTTCTCCGTTGAAACTACACTGCTGGCCATTACAATTGCTACACCACGAAGATGACGTGCTACAGACGCGAAATTTAACCGACAGGAAGAAGATGCTGTGATATGCAAATGATTAGCTTCTCAGAGCATTCACACAAGGTTGGCGCCGGTGGCGACACCTACAACGTGCTGACATGAGGAAAGTTTCCAACCGATTTCTCATACACAAACAGCAGTTGGCCGGCGTTGCCTCGTGAAACGCTATTGTGATGCTTCGTATAAGGAGGAGAAATGCGTACCATCACGTTTCCGACTTTGATAAAGGTCGCATTGTAGCCTATCGCGATTGCGGTTTATTGTATCGCGACATTGCTGCTCGCGTCGGTCGAGATGCAACGACTGTTAGCAGAACATGGAATCGGTGGGTCCAGGAGGGTAATACAGAACGTCGTGCTGGAATCACAACGTCCTCGCATCACTAGCAGTCGAGATGACAGGCATGTTATCCGCATGGCTGTAACGGACCGTGCAGCCACGTCTCGATCCCTGAGTCAACAGATGGGGACGTTTGCAAGACAACAACGATCTGCACGAACAGTTAGACGACGTTTGCAGCAGCATGGACTATCAGCTCGGAGACCATGACTGCGGTTACCCTTGACGCAGTATCACAGACAGGAGCGCCTGCGACGGTGTACTCAACGACGAACAAAGTTGCACGAATGTAAAAACGTCATTTTTTCGGATGAATCCAGGTTCTGTTTACAGCATCATGATGGTCGCATCCGTGTTTGGCGACATCGCGGTGAACGCACATTGGAAGCGTGTATTCGTCATCGACATACTGGCGTATCACCCGGCATGATGGTATGGGGTGCCATTTACACGTCCCGGTCACCTCTTGTTCACATTGACGGCACTTTGAACAGTAGACGTTTCATTTCGGATGTGTTACGACCCGTGGCACTACCTTTCATTCGATCTCTGCGAAACCCTACATTTCAGCAGTATAATGCACGAACGCATGTTGCAGGTCCTGTACGGGCCTTTCTGGATACAGAAAATGTTTGACTGCTGCCCTGGCCAGCACATTCTCCAGATCTCTCACCAATTGAAAACGTCTGGTCAGTAGTGGCCGAGCAACTGGCTCGTCACAATACGCCAGTCACTACTCTTGATGAACTGTGGTACCATGTTGAAGCTGCATGGGTAGCTGTACCTGTACACGCCATCCAAGCTCTGTTTGACTCAATGCCCAGGCGTATCAAGGCCGTTATTACGGCCAGATGTGGTTGTTCTGGGTACTGATTTCTCAGTATCTATGCACCCAAATTGGGTGAAAATGTAATCACATGTCAGTTCTAATATAATATATTTGTCGAATGAATACCCGTTTATCATCTGCATTTCTTCTTGGTGTAGCAATTTTAATGGCCTGTACTGTACTAGTAACGTTGCTACCGAATCAATAATACGGTAATGACTGCTTGGTCACAGGGTAAAAGCAGGTAACTCGATAGCTTGTTGACTTATTGCCATATCCATGCCAGTTCGCCTGATGTCACTACAAGTGCAATTTTGCGTCGTTTCTAAGAAAGCAGTCGTTCTCAGTTCTGACGTTTTGCTACTTCTACTCCAATGGCGACGTGTATTACTGCCTTTTCAGCAAAAAAATCTGAAAATGGATATGTTTTGACTTCCAAAAATTCCCATGTCAATGCCTCGATTGTCAGTACTCACGTACCAGCCGGCCGGTGTGGCCGTGCGGTTCTAGGCGCTTCAGTTTGGAACCGCGTGACCGCTTCGGTCGCAGGTTCGAATCCTGCCTCGGGCATGGATGTGCGTGATGTCCTTAGGTTAGTCAGGTTTAAGTAGTTCTAAGTTCTAGGGGACTGATGACCTCAGATGTTAAGTCCCGTAGTGCTCAGAGCCATTTGAACCATTTCATCTCAGAGTAGCAATTGCAACGTACGTCCTCAATTATCCGCTGGATGTATTCCAATCTCTGTATTCCTCTACAGTTTTTACCGTCTGCAGCTTCCTCTAATACCGCAGAAGCTATTCCCTGATGTCTTAATAGATATCCTGTCCTTTCTTCTTGTCTGTGTTGGACGCCTACTAGTGGACATTAACATACGGTGTTTGTCTACCTTTCTCCTCTCGGATGGCACTTTCAAAGAGGTGTCTGAACGTCAGGCCGCTTATGTTCCTCTCCACATACCTTCAATGCTCGAAGTTTCGACCTCTCTTCTCGGATGCTCTTCAGGAGAATTATTTTCTCCCCAACTGGCATTGGTAGTTGGTGTTCACTTAACCTGTGACAAAAGAATAATTTCGCTACCACGAAAGCGACAAAAGTGTAATGACTCAGACCTTAAGAAGTATTTGTTTCGAGAAGTTGTGGAACACCATTTCTATTGTTGTAGAAGTCGAGGAGTGGACTTAGTAATTAAACTTTTGATAGGGAAATGTACCGTTTGAATGTAAATAAATTTGAATATCGAATCGCTCCCAAATTTCGCTCCTCACGGTACACACATGGGGGAGAGATTGAGCTCTGACCCGAGTCTCAACAAAAGCTTCTCCTCTTTGAGACGCTGCTGTTCGCTCCATGAGATGTATCTGCCACGTACACTTCTATGAACACGGTTCACCAATCTTAGTGTTCGCTGAATAATAACTACCGTCGTCAGCAGCAACTGGTCTCCTAGTTAGTGTTGCTGTCTCTCGTTCACCGAGTCCTGGGTTGGATGTCTGACCTGGTCGCGGATTTTCTCCGCTCTGAACAAGCTGTGTGTGTGTGTGTGTGTGTGTGTGTGTGTGTGTGTGTGTGTGTGTGTTGTCTTCATCATGATTTCATCGGTAAGAAAGCGCAAGTCGTCGAAGTTTGGTCAGGTAATAAGACTTGTACCAGGCGGCCGAAATTTCCGAAAGGGGCTTCCAGCCAAAAATACCATACCCAAATTTCGTTTCTGCTACCGCCAGAACACGTGCAAGGAGATCTTCTTCAGGCTGTACACGAGTCTCATGAACAAGACTGCCCATATCGCCCCATAAGAATAAGTCAAGAGGAGTTAATTCTGGCGGCCGCGGAAGACAAGGAATTGGTCTCCCTCGTCCTATCCACCTTTCATCGTATGTTTGGTTGAGATGTTCGTGGGCGCCAGTTGCATAAAGCAGGGGTGCATCTTCAGTTTAAGTCGCATTTTATGACGGAGTGACAATGACACATCTTCCAATAACGAAGCCAGCACTTCTTGCAAGAGTGTCAAGCTTCTAGGACCAGTCAGATGATACAAAAGAACTATAGCAGTTATCGATAGTAAGCTGTGGGTGACTGGCTCTCTCTCGATGTTGGGTCGAAATGCAAACGATGTGGGCAGCTTATGTGTTGCTAAAACTCTTTATTTCCAAATATAAGTCAATGGAACGCAATATGTCCGTAGCGGCATACGGCTGGCGCCGGCGTTGACTCTCGGACCCGAGTATGCTGGCACGGACATGGCGAACCAACCGGTCTCTGAGAGAGGGAACAGTGCCATACTGCTTTGTAACTCTGCACAGCGACGAATAGCTGCTGCCTGGCCAGTGGAGCAGATACAGTGACCAGTCACTGGGACCAGGCAGGCCTGCGAGAGAATAGCGTGAATGATGAACACGGAACTACAGCCAGGAGGGCGGTGGAAAAAGAATGTTCAAATGTGTGTGACCAAACTGCTGAGGTCATCGGTCCCTAGACCTACGCACTATGGAAACTAACTCAAACTAACCTACGCTAAGGACAACACACACACCCATGCCCGAGGGTGGACTCGAACCTCCGGCGGGAGGGGCAGCGCAATTCGTGACATAGCGCCTCTAACCGCGCCGCCACTCTGCGCTCAGGGCGGCGGAAGGCGGCGTCAGACGCCCATGGCTGGATCTCTCTTCGTGTCGCGGACCTTGAGGCAGTGCCAGTGCCGTCTGCCAGGGGAATGGATGGTCACGCTGTGGTCAGTAGTTCGCGGCCCAGTGAGGACGGTAGTGTCTGATTCATGCACTGAGGTGACGAAAGTAAAGTAATACCTCCAGATAACGTGTTGGATCTCCTTTGTCGGGCGTAGTGCAGCAAATCGACGCAGCACGGCCTCAACAAGTCACAACTTGGGTCCATGGCTTCGTGGGGTTTGAGCCACTCTTGAATCCTACAATCAGCTCTTGTAAACTGAAATCGTAGCTCATCTGACCAGGCGACAATTTTTTAGTCATCTAGGATCCAACCGATATGATCATGAGCTCACGAGAGGCGATAAAGGCGATGTCATGCTGATATCAGAGGCACTCGTGTCACTCGCCTGCTGTCATAGCCCATCAACAACAAATTTCGCCGCAATGTGCTAACGGATACTTTCTTCGTACGTCCACCACTGATTTCTGCTGTTATTTTACGTAGTGTTGCTTGTCTGGCAGCGCTGACAATCTACGCAAATTCCGGTGCTCTCAGTCGTTAAGTGAAGGCCGACGGTCACTGCGTTGTCTGTGGTGATAGAAAAAAATGTTTAAATGTGTGTGAAATCTTATGGGACTGAACTGCTAAGGTCATCAGTCCCTAAGCTTACATACAACTTAACCTAAATTATCCTAAGGACAAACACACACATCCATGCCCGAGGGAGGACTCGAACCTCCGCCGGGACCAGCCGCACAGTCCATGACTGCAGCGCCTTAGACCGGTGGTGATAGACAATACGTGAAATTTGGTAGTCATAGCACATTCTTGACACTGTGGATCTCGGAATACTGAATTCCCTAAGGATTTAGGGAATGGAATGTCCCATGCGTTTAGCTACAACTACTATTTCGCGTACAAAGTCTGTTAGTGCCCGTCTTGCGGTCATAATCACGCCAGAAACCTTTTTCACCTGGATCACCTGAGTGCAAGTGACAGCTTCGCCATTGCACTGCCCTTTTACACTTTGTGTACACGATATTGCTGTCATTTGTCTATGTGCAAATAGTTACTCCATGTCAGCTCATTGTGAGTAAAGCGACGACTAGCACACGCTGAGCGTCATAGTATGGTCCAGCCAGCCCCAATGATCACGGACTGTCTCGAAGTGGGGGGGTGGGGGCACGCAGCAGTAGGAGGACGCGCGGATGTGAAGGGTGTTGATAACAGGTCATTGACTGCGTCAACGGCGGTGGCTACTCCCTTGTTACAGCTCTGAGCCCTGCCTTAACACCCGGGTTCTTACATTTCACCCAAGAAGATGACCATCAATGATATGAGTCCATACACTGATAACGAAGCATTGTTGAATCTGTAGAGTGAAGATTATCGTCATTCCAAGAGTGGCAGTTAAGACAGTTCAAAACAAACTATTTGCTGAAGTTAGCTTGATTCACGAGAAGAATGCGACGCGGAAATCCCGACGTATCGACACAGTGATGAAGAAACCCCGTGAGTATGTAGAGTATGTAACACCTGTTGGTGGTAAGGGTGCAGCTGGTGATCATACTCGTCAACCGCTGGCGAAGGGCACGCCCGAGGCATGGACAATGTTTTGAGATTCTCTCCTACGTGACTAAGGACGTCCTCTTCAAAGTCGAGAGTGCAGCGCCTCGGTGAAGCACCAAAGTCAGCTCTAGTCGTTGCTCGCAGTCGTTGTTGTATCCGGATGAAAATGGTATGTCATGGACTGAGGATGCCGAAAACGATCTCGATAGATATTCTGTGTACGAGGTGCATTCAAGTTCTAAGGCCTCCAATTTTTTTTCTAATTATCTACTCACCCGAAATCGATGAAACTGGCGTTACTTCTCGACGTAATCGCCCTGCAGACGTACACATTTTTCACAACGCTGACGCCATGATTCCATGGCAGCGGCGAAGGCTTCTTTAGGAGTCTGTTTTGACCACTGGAAAATCTCTGAGGCAGTAGCAGCACGACTGGTGAATGTGCGGCCATGGAGAGTGTCTTTCATTGTCGGAAAAAGCCAAAAGTCACTAGGAGCCAGGTCAGGTGAGAAGGGAGCATGAGGAATCACTTCAAAGTTGTTATCACGAAGAAACTGTTGCGTAACGTTAGCTCGATGCGTTGTCTTGGTGAAACAGCACACGTGCAGCGCTTCCCGGACGTTTTTGTTGCAGTGCAGGAAGGAATTTGTTCTTCAAAACATTTTCGTAGGATGCACCTGTTACTGTAGTGCCCTTTGGAACGCAATGGGTAAGGATTACGCCCTCGCTGTCCCAGAACATGGACACCATCATTTTTTCAGCACTGGCGGTTACACGAAAATTTTTTGGTGGCTGTGAATCTGTGTGCTTCCATTGAGCTGACTTGCGCTTTGTTTCTGGATTGAAAAATGGCATCCACGTCTCCTCCATTGTCACAACCGACGAAAAGAAAGTCCCATTCATGCTGTCGTTGTGCGTCAACATTGCTTGGCAACATGCCACACAGGCAGCCATGTGGTTGTCCATCAGCATTTGTGGCACCCACCTGGATGACACTTTTCGCATTTTCAAGTCGTCATGCAGGATTGTGTGCACAGAACCCACAGAAATGCCAACTCTGGAGGCAATCTGTTCAACAGTCATTCGGCGATCCCCCAAAACAGTTCTCTCCACTTTCTCGATCATGTCGTCAGACCGGCTTGTGCGAGCCCGAGGTTGTTTCGGTTTGTTGTCACACTATGTTCTGCCTTCATTAAACTGTCGCACCCACGAACGCACTTTCGACACATCCATAACTCCATCACCACATGTCTCCTTCAACTGTCGATGAATTTCAATTGGTTTCACACCACGCAAATTCAGAAAACGAATGATTGCACGCTGTTCAAGTAAGGAAAACGTCGCCATTTTAAGTATTTAAAACAGTTCTCATTCTCGCCGCTGGCGGTAAAATTCCATCTGCCGTACGGTGCTGCCATCTCTGGGACGTATTGACAATGAACGCGGCCTCATTTTAAAACAATGCGCATGTTTCTATCTCTCTCCAGTCCGGAGAAAAAAAATCGGAGGCCTTAGAACTTGAATGCACCTTGTACTTCTGCCACTGGGTACCGTGCCGTGAAACGGAAGATTTGAAACTCATCCGATCTTCAAATTTGCCTTACTTCCAAGCGTAACATTTCTCGGCATTGGCTTCTTGTCAAAACTTTATCTATTAAGTCCTCTCTGCAACCGCTAAGAATCTGAAATAAGAATTGTGAAACAACCTGTCTACTGATAAGCCACAACAATACGATCGCTGCTCGCCACGAGGATGAATGCTGCTTGGTGGCATTGCGCACACTTGACGCGGTGAGAACAACATGTAAACAGAGCAGGGACTAATGGGGCAATCACTCTGGCGAAGACAAGGACGGGAAATGGGGAAATCTTCTGACGTAAGTGACTTCCAGTAACTAGGGTTAAATGGATGTGAGTCGCAGTAGTTATTCAGATGATGATGATATTTGGATTGTGCGGCGCTTAACAGAGCGGTTATCAGCGCCCGAACAAATTCCTAATCTTTACACAGTCCAGTCTCGCCACTTAACAGAATGATGATGAAACGATTAGGACAACACAAACACTCAGTCCCCTGGCGGAGAAAATCCTCGATCCGGTTGGGAAACGAACGCGGGCCCCGTGATGTAGAGGCAGCACACGCTAGCGACTGGACCACGAGCTGCGGACAGTTATTCAGAGACGAAGAAACCTGCACAGGTTTGGGTAGCGTGGAGAGCAGCATCCGACCAGTCTTCGAACTGCAAGCCACAGCAGCACAAGCGACTTTCACAGGGGGCAGGTTGTTATGGCTCCTGGGAAGGATCATTTCGGAGACGGTGTAGCTGGTCGGCTGTTCACATGCTACTGTCGTGAGCATATATGAAAATTGATTGAAGGAGAGTGGAACCAGGCGCAGGTGACAAAGTGCTGGACGTCGATCACAGAACGTAGAGGCCTGAGACTTGCCCACAATGTAAAGCAGAACAGTCGGTGACCTGACGACATAGTAAGGTGTCAGTGCAGGCACAAGTGTTGCAGAGCACACCATTCAGTACAGATTTTTTAACATGGGGCTGCGCAGCAGACGACCACTACGTGTTCCCATGCCGAATCAACGACATACTCTATTAAGATTGCAGTGGACACGGGATCACACGGGATCATCGAGACTAGACCGTGGATGAGTGGAAACGTGTCGCCTGGTCGGATGAATCATCTTTCTTGTTGCAATAAGGTGGATGGTCATGGCCGGATGCACTGTCATCCAAACGAACGGCTGTTTGAAACATGCACTGTGCCGATGACGCAAGCCTGTGGGCACAGTACGAGGGGCGTTTGAAAAGTCTGTGCAAAAATAAAAACTGCTCACGTGTTTGGGGTAAACCTTTTTTATTTTTCGACATAGTCTCCTTTTAGACTTACACACTTCTTCCAACGCTGTTCTAATTTGTTCATCCCTTCCGAATAATAAGAATTGTCCAAGTCTGCAAAATAGCTATTAGTTACTGCAATCACCTGCTCGTTTGAATTAAACCTTCGTCCCGCCAGTCATTTCTTCAAATTGGGGAGCAAATAGTGGTCCAAGGGAGCCAAGTCTGGAGAATAGGGGAGATGTGAAACGAGCTGGAATCCTATTTCCATTCATTTTGCCACCACAACTGCTGAAGTGTGTGACGGTGCATTGTCGTGATGGAAAAGGACTGTTTGCGGTCCAGTCGTCGGCGTTGTTCTTGCAGCTCGGTTTTCAAACGGTCCAATAACGATGAATAATATGCACCTGTAATAGTTTTACCCTTTTCCAGATAGTCCATGAGGATTATCCCTAGCGAATCCCAAAAGATAGTCGCCATAACCTTTCCGGCAGAAGGACTGGTCTTCGCCTTTTATGGTGCAGATTCTCCCTTGGTAACCGATTGTTTAGATTGTTGTTTGGTCTCAGGAATATAGTAATGTATCCATGTTTCATCCACAGTGACGAAACGATGCTTAAAGTCCTGCGGATTCTTCCTGAACAGCTGCAAACCATCCTTGCAATACTTCCCACGATTCCGTTTTTGGTCAAGTGCGCAATCGCGGAATCCATCTTGTGGATAGCTTTCTCAGGTCCAAATGTTTATGCAAAATATTATGTACCCGTTCATTCGAGATGCCCACAGCACTAGCAATCTCACGCACCTTAACTCTTCTGTCATGCATCACCATATCATGGATTTTATCGATGATTTCTGGTGTCGTAACGTCCACACTGCATCCAGAAAGTTCAGCATCACTTGTGCCCATATGGCCACTCCGAAAATTTTGAAACCATTTATAAACTGTTCGAGGGTTCAGAGTCACCGTAATGTTTATCAGGCTTCTCTTTAGGCTCCTGAGGCGTTTTGCCTTTCATAAAGTAATGTTTGATCACCACACGAAATTCTTCTTCGCCCATTTTTTGACGATCACTCTACTTCCTTGATTCACACGAATGCCAAACACAAAGAAATAAACTAATATGGCTGAAACTTGGTGTGTGTGCTTTCCAAAGATGCTACTAACTAAACATGACCTCGATACACACCGGTGTTGCCAGCTCTGGGACTTTGCACCGACTTTTCAAAGGCCCCTCGTATTATGATATGGAAGACATTCTCCTGGGTCTCCATTGGATCAGTGGTGGTAATCTATGGCACGATGACAACTGTGGACGACGTGAACATTACTGCAAACTGACGTGAATATTATTGTAAATAATATGCATCTATTCGTGCTTGGTTTCTTTCCCGACAGCGGTGGCACCTTTCAGCAATGTAACTGACCATGAATCGTGCTGCATTGGTCTGAGGAGAATGATAATTGATGCTGACGTCTTGGCCGCCAAATTAGTTTGACCTGTACCCAATGAAACACAGCTGGGACGCTGTCTATCGTCAGCTCCGTGCTACAGACCAGCAACCCAAAATTTATGGGAATCACATGGCCTATGGAAGATATCTGTTGACACATACCTCTGGAAACCAACCCAGGAATTGTCACGTCAGTGCCACACACAATGACTGCCGTATAGCGTTTCACGCAACTGATCAGATAGTTCAATGTTTTATCGTCAGTGTATATTTACAGGACCCCTTTCTCTTACTTCTGATAATTACTAGCTCGTGAAAGAAAATGGGCAATTTCTCTAAAAAGTACTTAATAAATGTTTTTGTATTCCAAAACTGATAATCGTCATTAGTTCTTGGCTATGGTGATCGTTGTAAGCATGCACTGAAGTAGAATGTCTCATGTTTACACGTACTTTCAGACTGTTGTTTCCGACTGTATTGTTTCGTATTTTTTCAGCATTTATAACGGCCATCAACTGCACCACACTCTTAAGACTAGTTGGCCATATGCTGGAAACGCGAAAGGAAGGTTCTTACGTAACGCATAGATGTGCTATCAAGATATCTCACGCATCTCTCTCTCTCTCTCTCTCTGCGCCTCTGGTCTAAGGAGAAACTGTCTTAGGCAATGCGCGGAGGAAGCGTTTCGCTGGAGATCCTGCTAGGGCTGGCGATGTTGGCAAGCCTGGAAAGAACTTGCGAAAACTGCTGTCTAAAGTGCAACAGCTGTAGCTCAAAGGATTCCGCTAAGAGTTATACCACTCACATGACGAAAGTTTCGGATCTGGGTCGTAGCGTCAGTGCTATACGAAGTGGTGTGAATTACAGGAAAACTTACAGAACAATGAATTCGTGATGCAAAATTAGGGACAAATCTCGCTGCAGTAAAAGTAACACAACATCCGCATCAAACGATTACTGTGAGCGGACTTCGTAAAGTAAGTTACGTATTATTACGACAGGCCAAGTAACTTTTATTGAATGCTGTGCTACATTTCAAAGTGACGTAGGTACATGACACTGTTGCTCAGCGCAGTCACCAAGTCTATGTAAACAGCGGTCGGGACGTTCTGTTAATCGTCCAGTTCCTCAGACGAGCGTAATCTGTTGGCATCACACCACGGGAGCCCAAAAAAATGGTTGGGTGTTTGCCCTTTCCGGCAGCTTACTTTGCTCCTTTCTCTCAGGATCATAGCGAAACATCCAACACTCGTCCAAGATGATTGGTCGGGCAAAGACGTCACCTGGATTGGTCTAACACATCTGCAACGCTGCTATTGCCCCGGCGCTCGGGGTCTTTGCGAATGCGTCTGAGCAGTCACGGAACACAACAGGAAGTGACATTTTGTCATGTTCAAAATGTCACGCGAGTTGTTAAAAATTGTTCCTTGCCTGAAGTTCATTTTCTCGACCATCGCCTCGATTTTGATGGGAAGATTTTTGAGTACCTTGCTATTTCTGGTTCTTCACAGAGTGATGGTCTGCCACCACATTGTTCCTCGTTCAGAATTATTTGAACAGGAAGCGTCTGCTCCAGCTAAACTCTGTGCCACACAATGGTACGTTGTTGCCACACATCTCCACCCACTCAGTATTCGTTGTTGCAACTCGTTTCCGTTCAAATGCAGAAAATAAATTGCTCAACTGTGCTGGAGTTCATCAATGAGCTGCGCCATTTTGTTTTGCCTCCTCCAGAAGTATGCTACGGTACTGCTGTGCGGGGATTTCATTGTCTACGATGACTAGATATACATGGTGAACACAAAAAAAAAACGACAAACTGCGGGACGCATTTCTGACTGGAAATGGAAGGAAAAATGTCCTATGAAGATGTGTCCGGAAATGCTTCGTTACCACGGTAGATGGCGCTGACGAAAGACAGTTCATCTGCCCACGCGCCACTTGTTCCTTGTATATTGCAAGCTATGTGACGCAGCAAACCGTAAACACTAAAGTGGTTCGGTATTCATGTCGGGAACAAGCCAAAATGGTGTTTGTGTATTGTCAAGTAGATGGAAACGGCCGAGAGGCAGCACGGCTGTAATAAAATAGGTACCCTCACAGACACCAGCACCATCACACAGCATTTGAAGCCCTTTTTTGGCGTTTGTGTGATTATGGGTCGTTTCAGGCAGACGAACGTGCAGGAAGGCGGCATGCTGTGTGTACACCAAATACGGGGAACCGGGTTCTAGATGATATTCGGACGAGCCCTGACACAAGATCCAGAAAGTGGGCCGGCCGGGGTGGCAGAGCGGTTCTAGGCGCTACAGTCTGGAACCGCGCGACCGCTACGGTTCGAATCCTGCCTCGGGCATGGATGTGTGTGATGTCCTTAGGTTCGTTAGGTTTAAGTAGTTCTAAGTTCTAGGGGACTGATGACCTCAGAAGTTAACTCCCATAGTGCTCAGAGCCATTTGAACCATTTTTGAACCAGAAAGTGGCCCGCCAACATGGTGTAAGCCAAAGTATGACTACGTGTTTCCTGCATGACAAACACTATCATCCCTATCTCCTACAGTCCCATGGAGGTCACCCTGAACACCTGTTGTGAGGTTGATTCGATGCAGCGCTGTACTGTGTTCCAGGACAATTTGTTGTCGTTGCACGGACACCGTGCATTTCCGGACACATGTTCATAAGACCTTTTTTCCTCCGTTTCCAGCCAGGAATCCGTTCCTGCAGTTGCCGGTTTCATTTATGTTCACCCTGTACATGTACCTTCAAGGAAACAAAATACACTCCTGGAAATGGAAAAAAGAACACATTGACACCGGTGTGTCAGACCCACCATACTTGCTCCGGACACTGCGAGAGGGCTGTACAAGCAATGATCACACGCACGGCACAGCGGACACACCAGGAACCGTGGTGTTGGCCGTCGAATGGCGCTAGCTGCGCAGCATTTGTGCACCGCCGCCGTCAGTGTCAGCCAGTTTGCCGTGGCATACGGAGCTCCATCGCAGTCTTTAACACTGGTAGCTTGCCGCGACAGCGTGGACGTGAACCGTATGTGCAGTTGACGGACTTTGAGCGAGGGCGTATAGTGGGCATGCGGGAGGCCGGGTGGACGTACCGCCGAATTGCTCAACACGTGGGGCGTGAGGTCTCCACAGTACATCGATGTTGTCGCCAGTGGTCGGCGGAAGGTGCACGTGCCCGTCGACCTGGGACCGGACCGCAGCGACGCACGGATGCACGCCAAGACCGTAGGATCCTACGCAGTGCCGTAGGGGACCGCACCGCCACTTACCAGCAAATTAGGCACACTGTTGCTCCTGGGGTATCGGCGAGGACCATTCGCAACCGTCTCCATGAAGCTGGGCTACGGTCCCGCACACCGTTAGGCCGTCTTCCGCTCACGCCCCAACATCGTGCAGCCCGCCTCCAGTGGTGTCGCGACAGGCGTGAATGGAGGGACGAATGGAGACGTGTCGTCTTCAGCGATGAGAGTCGCTACTGCCTTGGTGCCAATGATGGTCGTATGCGTGTTTGGCGCCGTGCAGGTGAGCGCCACAATCAGGACTGCATACGACCGAGGCACACAGGGCCAACACCCGGCATCATGGTGTGGGGAGCGATCTCCTACACTGGCCGTACACCACTGGTGATCGTCGAGGGGACACTGAATAGTGCACGGTACATCCAAACCGTCATCGAACCCATCGTTCTACCATTCCTAGACCGGCAAGGGAACTTGCTGTTCCAACAGGACAATGCACGTCCGCATGTATCCCGTGCCACCCAACGTGCTCTAGAAGGTGTAAGTCAACTACCCTGGCCAGCAAGATCTCCGGATCTGTCCCCCATTGAGCATGTTTGGGACTGGATGAAGCGTCGTCTCACGCGGTCTGCACGTCCAGCACGAACGCTGGTCCAACTGAGGCGCCAGGTGGAAATGGCATGGCAAGCCGTTCCACAGGACTACATCCAGCATCTCTACGATCGTCTCCATGGGAGAATAGCAGCCTGCATTGCTGCGAAAGGTGGATATACACTGTACTAGTGCCGACATTGTGCATGCTCTGTTGCCTGTGTCTATGTGCCTGTGGTTCTGTCAGTGTGATCATGTGATGTATCTGACCCCAGGAATGTGTCAATAAAGTTTCCCCTTCCTGGGACAATGAATTCACGGTGTTCTTATTTGAATTTCCAGGAGTGTATTAATGACTTAAGTTTATTTATTTGGGGCTAAAATTAAAACTTTATGGTCACCTCTCGTAATTTTTCATTTCTGTGTTCCACAATAACCACATGTCCCGAGTATCCTTACAGGTATTTCAAACAATTTTGTGTTTGAGTACCGATGCAAACTCTTACAAAGTTCCTCTTTTCTTTATCGTTCTCTGTGATCTCTTTCCATTCTTTGGACTATGCACAAGTGAAGGAACGTGTCCAAAATCCCAAGTTGTGCCTCCAGCGGCACCGATTCTTGGAGTCGGCCTTCCAGCTAAGGCGCGCCACTTCCTTGCGTATTATCCGATGGTGCCGGCTGCGCTCCCCTTTGGAGTTCGCAAATGCCGCAGTATCTGCCTCCATATTGTGGCAAACATTGCCGGCCACAGACGGCTACGTAGCTGTTACTCGGAGCAGTTTGATACCCAGTTCAGAGAGGCGAGATGCACTGAGTTGTAGTGCTTTGACAGGGTCTGCCGCAGGGACACTCTTTCACAGCTGTGGGTTGCCACTAATTATGTCAACAGAATAATCTAGCTTATCGATTAGCGGTGCCTCACGCCATACAAAATAGTGGCTCACTTCATGAAAATTATGAAATGAACATTTCAGTCATTGAGAGGTCTTCCTCAGCCAGATACTGATCAATATGTAGGATATTTCAATACACTCTCCCTCTGATTTTATTTTACTATTTGGGACTTGGTAGCAGGACATACACAGATATAAGACAATAATAAACAAGAAGGCTCATGTGAAACACATTTAAGGGGACATGAAGGACGTAGGATCACATTAACATGCCTCCAGAATTAAGATATGTAGCATATGAATAACGTGTGGAGCTACAGGGCCCAGTCACTTTAACGTGGCCACTGTCTACGTTCGATGTAGACGCGGAATAACCACTCATAGACGGAAAGTGCCAGAAGTAGTTGTGGAGGATATATAAATTGTATCTGGGGGATGTGATAAACAGTACAATCGTTGTAATGGAGCATAACATGAGCGTTGGCTTTCGGGCCAAGGGGGAAGAATTTCCGAAACGGCTAACGTCGTAAAGTGTTCGCTTGGCGCCATCAGTAAAGTATACATTCATGGCAAAACGGCGCTATCCAAAACCGACGGCGTGGAAACTACGCTGTGCGGAATGACAATGATGAACGACGGCTGCAGATATGTGTACGGGCGAACAGACGAGCAACTTTTGCGTAACTAACCACCCAGATGAACCGAGGGGCTACCGACAGTGTCACCTAAACGACCGTTCAGCGGTCATTGGTGTGTATGGGCCTCCGCAACAGGCGCCTGGTTCTTGCATCCATGCTGACTACTATTCGTCGGTGACGAAGGGATGGAACTAGCGCGCCAATACCGCAAGTGGATGCCAACTGAGTAGGACAGGTGGCCGTTTCACATAACTCACGTTTTATGCTCGACTGGAGTGAAATGTCTGAAAGTAAATATTCTGCAAGGGTCCAGACGGGAGGAGGAAATATTTGAGTGTGGATAACGTTTTTGTGGCATTTCCTGGTCTCGGCATCTGGAAGGTGCAGTGGATCAACACAAGTATGCACCTATTCTTGGGGACGATGCTCAATCCTAAATCCAGTTTGTTTTTCCTCGACACGGTGGCTTCTACCAGTATACGTGCTGGGTTAGATGAGTACCAGGATGAGTTTACCGTACTACCCCGGCCACCAGACTTCCCGGATTTAAGCCCAACTGAGAATCTGTGAGACCACTGCGATCGGATTGTTAGCGCCATGGATCCCGAACCGAGAGACTTAGCCCAGCTGGCCTCGGGCCTGGAATCAGTATGGCCCCACATCACTGTCGGTACCTTCCAGAATCTCATTGACTCTCTTCCTGCACGTCAGGCAGTGATTCGCGCTGCAGACGTAGTTATTCAGGCTTTTGACAGGTTATCGCATTAATTGGACAGTGTAGTTGTTGGCTAAACATCAACGTCCACTTCATAACGTGAGGTGTGGCTTCTGTAATGTCTTCAGTTGATACACCGTATTTTCCTGTAGGGGACACGTTTATGATATTTTTCTAGAGTCTGCTCAGGTGCTCCACAGTCACAACTTTGGCTGCTCACAAGCCCTCATCTATAATGTACGATCTTACATCTTCTGTGGCCCGTTTGGGTACGGTTGAGCTATTGTTTAGTCTCTTCTTTTTTTTCGGGAAGTTGAACCGCTGAAATACTTCTTTGGGATCAGTTTTGATACGATTACTATTAACTGATCCCCAGAGAGAGAGAGAGAGAGAGAGAGAGAGAGAGAAACTGTAAAAGAGACACATAAAGAAGAGACGGTAAGATATGTTTGCTAATTTTGTACTTTTAAAGCCTACAAATTGGAACGAAAATGTAAAATGCACACTACACTGTCAGACTGTTTTGTAGATGTTTTTACCTTTTATTGTGCGGCATATCATACATACAGAAATGTTTCATGATAATGTCTTTTAATCCTTGGTTTCAGTATTTATTTTAGTTTATTTTATGATGGAGGAATCACTTGGACGGTGTTTTGGTATACTAGGCTATGACAGATGTACACGCCACGTGACAGTACGTGACAGTACAAAATTTTTTGGCCTATGACATATGCATATGTCATGCGACTATACAACATGTTTATCCCAACCAAGACCATTGTATTCCACATTAATTGACTAACTGCATTTTGCGGCGCCAGGATTCTCATGATATTTTGCTGTTAATTGTGCAGCTTCTGATGGTAACGTTTGTAATGTCACACTTTTGTACTTTTTATTGCTGTTGCCTCTTTTTCTTGTTCCAACTATACCTGAAGATGATCTGCAGCGCAGATTGAAACCGGTAGTTTGTAATAAAAGGAGAGATAGAGATGGAGTTTGTTTCTTTATTTAACAAAGAAAAATTGCTCTTGAACAGTCAGTCACCCACAGAGTGAGTAAGCAAGCTAGAGCCTAATTGGAAATGAGGGAATGGACAATGCTGGAAGGATAGCAGTGACGAAATGGGCTCAGCGACGATCAGAGAGAATGAGCTGCTGCTTTTCTGACGAGCCGCTGGTAGCTTTCTTGTTACATCACCCAAATTTGTCCTTTGCGCCGTTCTCCTACACCTAGCTGTCGTTACCAGCTCAAGCGGAGGTGTCCCGAAGGAGCCACCGCCACTGTTACTTTACACGAGGCGAAGGCAAGCACATATTAAAACTGGCAAGTCGCGGCCACACAGTGCAAAAGCAGCGGACAGGCTGTGCGCACGGCGACAGATTGTCACCAAACGATATCCCTTCGCTTAAAGGCCCTTGTACTCGCACCGTTTTTACTCACATAATAACTGTTAACTTAAGTAAACATGCAACCAGTGCAACGCTTGATGTAAGCAGAAGTAGGGAACAACGTAGTGAAGTGACTAGTTGTTCAGTCAATTTACAGACCTTTTTTCTTCTTTTCCGTGTTTATCTGCTCTAGCAGAGGTACGCCTTGTCAGGATTTGGCAATATTTAATTTTATGTTCAGATGACGATCTGGATGACAGAGTCATGATGGTAACCTACGGAAAGGAACTCGGATGCTCCATATCTCTGCGAATCGTGTAAACCTTGTTGCATTACACTATTCTCTGAGCAGCATCGGTCCAGAATTTGCTTCAAAGAGCGTTGGACACAGTCTAAAGACCAAAGTCAGGCTGACCGGTGCACCAGTCACGGACGTCACTCCACCGTGACCACTAAATGCAGATCTGGCCCACCTCCCTGCCATCCAAGATACGGCACTGCGCGTTATGCTTTAGAAGAAGGTTTGTTTTGTCAATTTACAGTAATAGTGTTTAACTAACCGATTAAAATTTGAGCCATTTTTGGTCAAATATTCGAGCAGAGAAAGAAAAAGACTCCATAGAAATTACAGAATTGACATTTGTCCCAATTTTCGTGGCTAAAGTGAGTATCAAATTGACCAGCATGAAGGCTCGTTTTGTGGAGAAAGATTCAACTACTTGAAAGTAATTACGCTGCTTAATTATGATTTGAGGAGAATTTTTACCGAATTTTCAAGCCAAAAGAAGAGTGCGACAGACGAGGTATTAAGTTGACCAGCGTGAGGGCTAGTTTTGCAAAAAAAGACGTTTAATTGCTTGAAGGTAACCAGGGTGATTAAGAGAAAATTGAAGTATTTCACTTATAGTTGTTGGTAGCTATGTAAATGAGGTATCGAAGAATATCATATCACAACATAGAAACCTTTTAATCAATGTACCCTTAATAACAATAGAAAACCGATTGATAGTTGATACATTATGTTTCATGCTTTCTGAACAAAACTTGGAAAAAAATTAAAAAAGACAAAGTTTTGTGAAATGATTTGTCTAAAAGTAAGAAATAAAATACTTTAGAGAAAAATTTGACGGATTTTTAACGATGCCCGAGATCCTGTACACCACATGGCGTATCGACTGAGAATTTCAATTTCAGTGTTGAAAACTTGAGAATATTTGTCTCATGGAATTTCACTCAGTGTCCCCGTTACCTCATTAACGCATGAGCGTCTCATGATCCCGAGCATCGTTCAAAGGTCATCACGTATTTCTTACTCATATACAAACATTTTCACAAACAAACTTTATTTCAGATGCTTCACACAAGGGGATTCAACATACATCACCTACTTCAATCATTAAGTTACATACGCGCAAATTTTCTAATTGTCTTTCATACTAAGTAACTTGATAACATGGAAACGGCACAATGAATCGAATATTTTTCTTGAGAACTATTTCTCAGCACAACCTGCCCTGCAACGCCCTTACAAGGTCCCAGACGTTTTCCTACCATCCTGTACATTTTCAAGGAGAAACCCACCTGGATAGTCGTGCTTATTAAAACGCCGTTTCCGCGACGGGGAACGGCGCCAGTCTGGATCGAATCCGTCCGGCAGATTAACGACGAAGGTTGGTATACTGGCCAGCCTGGACTTGTGTTTTAGGCGGTTTTCCACGTCCGACTAGGTTAATACTGGGAAGGTACCCAAGTTCCGCCTCATTTATACGATACGCGAACAGTTCGAAAAACTTTCACTCACTTTCTCATGAATCACACTACACGCAGGCAGTTGAGGTAGACATGTATCCTACTAGGGGGTAACAGGGTGAGACACTAACCTGCCACAACCGCTAGTAACATGTCGACCCTGCGCCGATGACAAGGGAAAAAATGACAAGGAATAGAAGATGAAGAAGATGTAGTTCCAAACAGAGGAAAGCAGGTGAATGATTTTGGACGTGTTTTGGAAAGAAATGTTTGAGCGTCTTATGTTAGCACAGTTTTTAAAAATTTTGCTTAATGTCTCTGGCCGTGAAAGACTGCTGTCACTTCCGGGTTAAAGAGTCGTAGAAAGGCCAGAGGATGAGAACAGGAAAAGAGAGTGAACGTGTCACGTGCTTCCCACGTGTCTGCGATGCCACTCTGCGTGGTGCGGGGGCCGATCCAACGCGTGCGCGCAGCCTCGAGTGCAGCTCCCTTCCCGTCTCCAGGCGCTGCACCAAGGAAACGGCCCGAGAGCCGGAGCCGGCTGTGTGGAACGAAAGGTCAGGATCAATAGCGCCGGCCAGCTGAGCTGGCTCTGGCGCTGGCCACGGACCTCGCCTCCACAACACCCCGCGCCGCGCAATCGATGCGCCAGAGACCGCGAACTGGGTCAGCGACGCGAGCGCTGCCGGCAGCGCACGGCAGCCGCTGCAACCGCGGTCGCCGCGGAGGCTCTGCGGCAAGGCGCGCGGCAGTTGTCAGCGGGCCGCCGACAGCTGACGGCGCACAGCAGCTCCGCTCCCCGGCCGCTCAGCGCTCGCTCCGCACGCGCAGGTGAGTACGCGAAAGCCAACAGCTCCTCACGTAGCTGACAACTCTTAATACCTCTCTCTTTGCTTTTTGCTCTTACTCTCCAATGTATGTCTTACCAGTTCTTGCACTATACATCTGCAGCAGTAACAAACAACATTGTTGTACCTCTGACAATGTGCCTATCGTTTCAATTAGTAAATTACACAATGAAGTATGCATAGTAACCGGAGCCAAGTAACGGTTTTGTTTTGCGTTACCCATGACCATACTTCTGTCTTGTGAAACATTATTTTCTTATTTTCCTGTAATAGTGTAATATATGGCTTTTCACTGTTTGACACCATAGACATAGCATCAGGGACATAATTTGAGCATCAACGTTGATTCAGATCACAGATTGAATGAACATTTTTCTCTGACATGTCTAGTGAAGAATGCAAGCTGCTACCGTTTCGAAAAAATCGCTTCTCATTGTCTTCTTTTACCGCATTTATTTATTTGTTCCTTTATTTATTTGCTGCCTTCAACTTAGGGACAGACAAGTTACAAAATAATCCTACGTATTTCTGCCAGACAGAGCGATGGTTGATAGTGCATAATAAATTTGTGTTATAATAGATATACCACAGTTGGCATTGTTTAATGAGAAAGTGTTACATTTTTACCGAACATTTATTCTTGTAGCTTAAGCATTACAGTGTCTTGTTACAACAATTTTTTTTTTTAATCAGGTAGTATAATTCGTACACATGTTTGTCCACACTTCATTAATACATCTGTAACTGCTCCTAAAAATGTAAATAGTTTCTCTAGGAGAGACACATTTTGCTCAGCCAATGTGGAAGATGTGGTGTGTAATACTATGATTTTATTTTTGTTAACTAACAATTTAGTGGATACGCATTGACACTGTAATAAAACGTCTCCTTTGGGGTGCGGCGAATGGACTTGTTATTGACGATAGGAAACGGATTATTTCTTTTTTTTTCAGTTAATCTTCTTGATTCAAACTATGTCAAATCCTTAACTGGAGACAGATTTTCTCAGCTATGAAGTATTAATGACGATGGACAATGTTTTACAATGTTTTGAACGCTGGCATATTATTTGTAGCCAAAATTTTTGAAAGACTACGGTGACACATTTGTCATCCTTGATTTAGTTTGTTTTCTATGTTATTCCGACAAATGCAATTGCTTCCGTGATTGTAGTCTTACTTTGACAGATTATTGTTATGGGAACGAAGTTTTTGATCCGTTTCTAATAACACTCTCACTTGCGCGGCTAGGGCAAAAGTATTAATTGCGACAATGATCGCTGGACTATTGGACATGAATAGGTTAACAGAGTATTAGGATATTACACTGTTAACATTGGCAGATATTTTTCCTCGGTAGCTACTCCAACGTTCTTTATCTTGTAGATAAGGATAACTTTTCTCTTCTTTCATAACAGAATATTACAAGGTTATCACTGTTGACTGGAAACTTATCAAATAAGTTTGATTCCAGTAGTGGCTATAAGGGAAACAACTTAAAGCATAGGAGAAATAAATGATAAATCATAGTTCTGTACTTGTAAATATTGTATTTGTTGAGGTAAGCTGAAACACTACATATCTCAAAAGTAAATATTTATTGCCAATAAAACTAATTTTTGTCTATAGAGCATTGAAGAATGCTAGGTGAACTATGTAAGTGAAGAAGATAATGGAAAACTGTGGAAAACTTAATAGTAAACCCTATGTGCTATCTTTTCGGTAGCCCTCTTCGAGGACTTTCACTGCAAAGCCATGGCGCAAGGAACGCCGTATCTGTTGGAGCTATATTGCGTTCTTAATAGAAACTTGTGAAATTGTGGTGGAATGCCAAATAATTACAGAAAAAATATATGTAGAAGGTCCTAGCGTAACAACTTTAGCTGTGACTTCAGCTCGTACACTGGAGAAGTAAAAACACTATTAAAAACACTCTGTAAGCATTTTTAGTTATTATTTGCCGATAAGTCCATTAGGACTACGCAAAGTACTTAGTAGTGCGCATGTGCCTTCTTTTGTGCACATATTTCTTTCATTCTCATTCTGTGGCCTTCCGTTCCCTATTTAGACCATCGTGTTCCAGTCTTCTCCTCTGGATTTTACTCTTGGCTAGCTTGTCATTTGTGAATTTCGAAGCTAAAGATGCTTAAGTTTTCGACATCTTCTGGTGTGGTTACTGAAGGACTTTTTTATTGAGCTGTCCATTTATTTCACTATCTAAATTTTTCCAAGACTACTATGGCTACTGCGAAACGAAAATTCAGCTACAACAGACGACAGAAAGTTATTGTTATTTACAAGACCAAAGGCATTAAGATGTTGCTTCTTTTAAGTTGTTATTCAACTATTTCTGAGTAGAACGTTGACGGATTATGATAAATATATGCTTCCATACTTGGACATTATGTGTAACACTTGCAATGATATTTGAATGTACGGTGATTGATACAGATCTGTCTGTATCCTCTCTCCAGTTTGTGATATGGGAATGATGTATTATACTACTCATTAGATACTCGTGATGTTGTAACGGGTCTGATGACTTTAACATTTGAAGAGATTATCACTTCGAAAACTAGACGCAGTTACATTGTTATTTGAAGTAAATAAATTAGATTTTTTTCTCTGTGAAATTTTTTTCCCGTATCTATACGAAATATTGTAGTGGATTGACATGCTTAATTAGCTCCGTGAAGGCACCATGACACAAAGAGGCAGCATTCCACTGCGTACCTCTCTGCACGCGCTTCCGTCTCCTGAAAGCATACCTTCCGTTCTTCTGTGATATTAAATTTTTTTCGGAGAACACAGCAATTTAGTGCTCATCTTCGCAGGCGTCTTTTCTCTCTGAGGATATTTCGCGTGGGCCTTCTGCAAGACCGAAGCAGTCTTGTGAACGGGGTTAAAGGAAACGAGGTTGGAAATTCAAGTGCGTACCAGATACGTTCGAATTAGTGCAGGTCACTTGTGAAGCCGAACCAGTTTGAGTCGACACTCGCCCGGATTCGTTCCTCCCGCTGCGCAGAACATTTCCGCATGCAGTTTCCCCGCGAGTTTGCGCAGGAGCACCGACCGCCTGTTTTTGCCTCTCGATGCAGCGAACGGATTCTTCGGTAGGAAACTGTTTGCAGCTGGTCGGCTGCAGTGATGCTTGTCACGCGTAACGATACAGTTAAAGTGCGCAGAAGAGTCGTGTTTTAATACGATGCAGCAGAGTTCCTTCGTAAACGTCGACTCACGCCAGACCTCACGGAACGTAACTACAGAACGATTAACAAATAATAAATATCTGGAGGTGAGAAATGATTTAGCTGCAGCGGAGTGTGCGCTGATATGAAACTTCCTGGCAGATTAAAACTGTGTGCCGGACAGAGACTCGAACTCGGGACCTTTGCCTTTCGCGGGCAAGTGCTCGCAGGAGAGCTTCTGTGAAGTTTGGAAAGTAGGAGACAAGGTACTGGCGGAAATAAAGCTGAGAGGACGGGGTGTGAGTCGTGCTTGGGTAGCTCAGATGGTAGAGCACTTGCCCGCGAAAGGTAAAGGTCCCGAGTTCGAGTCTCGGTCCGGCACACAGTTTTTATTTGCCAGGAAGTTTAAATGATTTAGCTGTTGCAACACGTCGATAAATAAATAGCTTTCACCCTGCATAAATAAAAACATAAGCTCACGGAACGATATTCAACAAAAAAATTTTGACAGTGAAAAAGTAAGTTATACGGAAGAAGAAAAAATAGTTTTATGCGTCATTTGATTCTTACAAATCACTGTGCATAAGGTAAAGAAACGCACTGCGTATTCCTTTGTAAGTATTAATTCAAAAGTTTGTAGGTACTATGCCGGCCGCTGTGGCCGAGTTGTTCTAGGCTCTTCAGTCCGGAACCGCGCTGCTGCTACAGTTGCAGGTTCGAATCCTGCCTCGGGCATGGATGTGTGATGTCCCTAGGTTAGGTTTATGTAGTTCTACGTCTAGGGGACTGATGACCTCAGATGTTAAGTTCCATAGTGCATAGAGTCATTTGAAACATTTTTTGTAGGTACTTTACCTGATCAAAAGTATCCGGACAATTATTAGTGGACAGGAATAGGGGCTGTATCCACTCTTCACCTTATTACGGCTTGAACTCTGCTAGGGACACTTTCAATGAGATGTTTGAATATCAGTGGAAGTATGTAAATCTATTATTACTCAAAAGCCGAAAGCAGAGAAGATATTGATGTTGGACGATGGAGTCCACAGCGAAGACGGCGTTCTAACTTATCCTAAAGGTGTCCCATTGCGTTCAGGTCGGGGCTCTGTGGAGGCCAATCAATTTCAGGAACGTTATTGTCCACACGGATGCTGATTTATGTCAGGGTGCAATGCCAAGCTGAAACGATCATGTCTCCGATCTGTACATCTACTGTACACAGCAGGCAATGTTGTAAAATGTGTTCAGATGCATCAGTATTTAGCGTTTCTTAAGCACAGTAAGGGGCCCGCACCTCAACGACGAAACACCGACCATACCATAACATGGCCTCCTACATACTTCACTGTTCGCACTACACATGATGGGGGGTAATATTCTCTAGGTATTCGCCAAACCCAAACTCTTCCATCAGTTTGCCACAGGATATGGAATGGCCAAATTACTCGTCTTCATTTACCCACTGTCCAGCGATGGCGCACTTTACACCACCTCGAGCGTCACTTTGCAGTGGTTATAGATATGTGTGGCTTATGAGGAGCTGATGTATGGCTGTACGCCATTCTTTTTAACTAACTATGCACAGTCATTGTGTTAGCTGCACTCCTGGTAGCACTTGGAATCTCAAGAGTGATTTCTTCCTCTGATTTCGTGCGACTATTTACAGCCATCCTCTTCAATGCTCGATGCTTCCTGTTCGTCAGTACACGAGGTCTATCTGGTCTTGATTTAGCTGTGGTTGTTCTTCCGCGTTTCAGCTTCACCAAAACGTCAGCAACAATTGACTTAAACAGCGTTAGAAGGATTTAAATGTCCCTGATATTACTCAGGTGACATCCAATGACTAGTCCTCGTCCGAAGCTGCTGGGCTCTCCTGATCTACCTATTCTGTTGTTAGTGCTCCGCTACTCACAATAAAATGCTGACCGCCTGTTATAATGACCGGTCTTCCACGCGTATCAGGTAGTGATCAATTCTGTACTACAATGGGGTGACAGGAGTCATAGGATAGCAATAAGCACATATACTAATGGCCAGTGAATTACTGGAGCAGTCATTTGTTCTCCGGTGGTTCATGTGAATGGGATTCCGACGTGATAATGGCCGCACGACGGCAAATAACATTCTTTGAACGCTGAATGGTGGTTGGGGCATTCACTTTCGGTCATCGTTAGGGAATTCAGTACTCAGAAATCCACAGTGTGCAGAGAATACCAGATTTCAGGCATTACCTCTCACCACGGACAACGCAGTGGCCGACGGCTTTCACTTAATGACCAAGAGCAGCGGTGGTTGCTTAGAGTTGTCAGTGCTAACAGAGAAGCAACACTGCGTGAAATAACTGCAGAAATGAATGTGGGACGTACGACGAATGCATTATTAAGGCAGCGAGGCGAAAGTTGGCGTTAATGGGCTGTGGCAGCAGATGACCGACGCGAGTGCCTTTGCTAACACCACGACATCGCCTGCACCGTCTCTCCTGGCCTCGTGACGATACCCGTTGGAACCTAGACGCTCGGAAAACTTTGGCCTGGTCAGATGAGTCCCGGTTTCAGTTGGCAAGACCTGATTATTGGGTTCGAGTGTGGAGCAGACCGCACGAAACCACGGATCCACATCGTCAATAAGGCGCTGTGTAAGCTTGTAGTGGCTCCATAATGGAATGACTTGGGCTCTTTGGTCCAACTGGACCAGTCATTGACTGTAAATGGTTATTTTCGGCTACCTGGAGACCAAACAAGGATGGCTTTTTTATGAATGACAGTTTACTATGTCACTGGGCCAAGATTGTCCTCGATTGGTTTGAAGAACATTCTGGACAATTCAAGCAAATGATTGGACCATCCAGATTGCCCGACATGAATCCCATCGAACACTTACGGCACATAACCGAGGAGTCAGTTCGTCAACAATATTCTGCACCGGCAATACTTTCGCAGTTATGGGCGGATATAGAGGCAGCAGCCAACGGCCTTGCTGCAATGGTGACATCAGTTCCCGTCAGATCACCGATGTTAAGCGCTGTCGCGCTTGGCTAACACGTGGATGGGTGACCGTCTGGTATGGCGAGCGCTGTTGGCAAGCGGGGTGCACTCAGCCCTTATGAAACCAATTGAGAATCTATTTGGCGGGGAGATCGGCTTCAGTCACGAAAACTAGCAACAGCCGGGAGACTGGTGCGCCGACCACATGTCCCTCCATACCCGCACCTAATGACGCCTTGGACTGAGGATGATACGGCGGTCGGACGGGACGGAGTTTAGTTTCACAGTTTCTTCAGGGTACTTCCAACGACATGAGTCCATGGCATGTCGAGTTGCTGCAGTACGTCGGGAAGAAGGAGGTACGACACGATTATTAAGAGATTTCCCAGGACTTTTGTCACCTCAGTGTACATAGGGGTGTCTGTCTACTACTGATCAGATAGTGTATGTACATATTTTCTTGGGTGAATTAATGTTGTTTTGAAATGTTTTGATGTCATTATTGCTATTATTACCCTTTCCAGCAGTGTTTTCCATACAATTTTGTCATGAACATTCATTCTCAAATTTTCTTTCACCATTAATGAACTCTATCAGTCCTAGTTCCTTAATCCTTATTCTGACTTTCTGTGTCTCCGTTGGTATCTCATAACCTCAATTTCACGGTTCGGTACTGGCTTGCGTCTCAATTTGACGATATCGTCCTGTTCTCTTCTGTTCTGTTGGCGCCCTGTGTGAATACATCTTAATCCTAATAGTGCCGATCCTCTTTGGCGGTATCTTTCACATTGCAGCGAGTCGTTGCACAAACCGCGCATCGAAACAGAGCCTGTACGCTAAACTACCAGAGAAAACAAAACATTAGTTTCCCGTCCTAGGAAAAGATCAGACCATCCTGCATGCTTTCCCGTTCCCACTTCCTCTAGTCGCTGTCCGTTCAGCGCAAGTTTTTGAACATTTGTCAGCAGTATCTTTACTTACTATTATGCTCAGAAATTTCGAAAGTTATTATTTTTGTTTGTATGGCCATATTCCGTGTAAGTGGATATACAATAGTTAGTAGTTTATTTTTTCTTCCTTATACGCATTGCAATTTAACAGTATTACACGAGACGTGTTTTGATTTTATTGGCAAAGCATTTTCAGTGGTTGTTCTGTAGACATAAGTTTTAGTTCTTATACAAATGAAACAGCTGCTAAGTCACATTTACGTTCCACTAAGAGGTAATGGTGAACATTTTTCTCTACGAGTTTCGATCGAAACGGTCATCAGGCCACATGAGATTGATACAGCTGCCAATATTACATCACTGTTGCTATGGCGTCACTAAATATTATATAGCTTGCTTCAATGATTTTATATTAATTTTACGATGATCCTTCCCACTGAATTTGGTAGCGAGTAGGCTAAATGTTTCACCAACACCTGCGGGGCGTCGCCTTGACAAAATAAAACAGTTTTGCTTATGAATGAGTTGTACAAGAAAGGAAACACGTAGAAAAATTGTCATTGCGCCCGAGTAAGTAGTTCGCAACATTCCAACATCTAAAATTTTATCCATTGTAAATGGTTTTCTGAAAGCCTGCGACTGTGAAACGAGTGGTTTGGTTATAAATAACATTACTGCTACCAGTCACGAGTTTTCATTGTTCGTATTTTACACGACGCGTATCGGGAAATGATTCCCATTTTCATACATGTTTTTTCTTTGTACTATGCCATTTTTTCGTAATACTTTCGATGTGTGAGGTTCTGCTTTGTTTTGTTGACTGCAATATATAAAAAAACGCGCAATTTTTAGTTAGTTATCGATTTTTACAGGTAGTCAGGGGCGAAATTTCGATGAACTTATACTTACAGTTTTCTTATGGTCCATTTGTGCAGAGTCTCTGCGACAGATTATGATAATGCGCAAAGGTATGTAGATGAATTAGACAGAGAGTGTACAGAGTTGAATGACTCATCGAGACGTATCTAGTAGGCTCCTAGATATTGTTTCAGCTTAACGCTGAAGATTAAAGTGCTGGTGGGACTTCTCTGTGTAGCGCAAGGTACGCGCCACGCTAAACACAATTCGCTCTGCCCGGTTATGCAATCCGCATAACAGCAGCGCTGTGCAGCTGGCCTTTCTACTGCTCTCGCATGTGTAACACTTGTTTGGCACGTATCGGCGGCGGTGACGAAATTTTGAACTTTATGTAAACAACTATCTGTATTTATCACACATTTAATCATGAAACTGCAAAGCATTGCACACCTCAGACTTTACAGCGTGTACTAAACGCTAGTGAGAATCTATACTATTGCGCTAATCATTGGCATACAAATGAGGAAACAGTTCGAAAGTGGATGGCGTTATGAAATATGTCGTTAATTTTTAAATATTTCTTTCTGTCTAACCTATTTTCTGCAATTTCATTTCTCGTGTTCGATTTCCTGTATAACTTATTGTAGTTATATCCAGGGTGATCAGAAATAGTATGAAAAGCTTGTGAGGGTGTTGCAGGATAGGTAGTTGTTAGGAAAAAAATCGATACTTATGCCGTTTCCGATTTAATTACCACTGAAATTAGACAAGCAGCTTTCCAGAGGCGGTGTCGCCAAACATGTTCTTAGTTTGATTTCCTCAATCGGAACAAATGTAGCTTCTGCTGACATAGCTTAAATTTCTCACTTCAGAAAAAGGCACATTTTAATTTGGAATGAGCATTCAACAAATAGTAGCTCACCGGCCCACAGCTATCTGTGCATTTTCTCATTTTACTGCTTGCAACTGCTTAAATTTGTGCCGGCCGGAGTGGCCGAGCGGTTCTAGGCGCCACAGCTTGGAACCGCACGACCGCTGCGGTCGCAGGTTCGAATCCTGTCTCGGGCATGGATGTGTGTGATGTCCTTAGGTTAGTTAGGTTTAAGTAGTTCTAAGTTCTAGGGGACTGATGACCTCAGAAGTTAAGTCCCATAGTGCTCAGAGCCATTTGAACCATTTTTTTTTGCTTTAATTTGCGCTCGCAACGTCGCAGTGGTAATGAAATGGAAAACGGCACAATGTATCGACTTTTTTCCTTACCGTTATTTCTCAGTACAACTTGCCCTGCAACAACTTCATAAGCTTTTCAGACTGATTATGACCACTATGTATAATATTCACTGAAACTACTAGAGTCAATTACTCATGCCCACGGTGTGAGTCCATAACTTATATCGGTCGTAATTGACTGTGAGTTACAGCTTAGCACTTCAGTGTCGTGTTTTGGGATTTCGTGACTAATTTCATCTTAATTAAATATAATTTCAGTCATTTAATTATTCAAATTATTAAAGGGAAGGAAAAGAATTGAAATGATAGTTACACATTTTTAATCCTGCTTCCTAACCGAGGTCTCTAACGAACGCCTGTGCGGTTCTACTCGATTCAGTGGTAAGCTTGTTCGCATCCTGGTGATGTTTTCACTGACAGTATTTGGCCGGCGAGAGGAGGAGAGGTGGTGGCGTGTGAAGTTTCTGATCACCAGTCTTAGCGCCAATGTCACATGAAGTGAGGGCAAGAGAGGCTGTTCATAGTGATCCGTCCGTCGGATGGGGAGGTTAAGCTCGGCCACCTCCTTCATGGTATTCGTAAGTAGTAGAGTGTGTTACAGCACTAGATTTCACCACCTACTTTCGTTCGTCGTCGTCGTCGTCGTTGTTGTCGTCGTCGACGACATCATCACCAACAACATACAATACAAACGTAACATTACGCTATACGCGCATCCATTACACTCGTCTGTATGCGAGAAATACACAACTCTCACCTACCTGCAAGGAATGGGACGCTGTGTGCAGGGGAATAGCATCCTTTCCGACAGGCGACTAAACCAACTCCGCGAAGTTTCCCAATCGACGATACCATTCGACATTTATCAGTACTCTGTCTCATATGACGCTGCTTTGTTTCCGTACACTTCCACCAGTTCAGCATGGACTATTGCACCGCTGTTCCCGTTCAGATGTTGAAACGAGCTGTCGCTCGATAATGCAACACGCCAAGTTGGTTTTGTTTCCTCTTATCTACTTGCGTGCGACGGTTCCGTGGCGCGGGGATTTAGTGTGTACCAGATGGCAGATATGTACCTACAAATAGAAACAAAATTAGGTAATTTTCTTTATTAGAGGTGATAATTAAAACTTGATCGATGTCCATCGCGTGTAGGAGAGCTTCTGTGCGGTGTATTTAATTAACATTTACATCTACATAACTACTCTACAATTCAAAAGTAAGTGCCTGGCACAGGGTTCTTCGAACTAGCTTCAGGCTATTCCTCTATCGTTCCCATATCTAAAAGTCCTTGGGAAAAATGAACACCTAAAACTTTTCGTGAAGGCTCCGATTTCTGTTATTTTATCGCGATAGCCGTTCCTCCCTCTGTAGGTGGGAGTCAGTATAATGTTTTCACATTCAAGAGAGAAAGTTTGTGACTGGCACTTGGTGAAAAGATCTCGCCTCGATGACAAACACCTTTATTTTAATGATTGCCACCCCAAGTCGCTTATCATATTCGTGACACTCTGTCCTCTATTTCGTGAGAGAAAAAAATGAGCTGCACTGATTGGACTTTTTCGGTGCCCTCCATCCTAGTAAGGATCCCAAATGGCACAGCAATACTCTAGCAGAGGACAAACAAGCGTACAGCAGGCAGTACATGAGATCCCCTGTCGGCAGTACTTATTACTTTGTCCGAATAAAGAGCTAGTTGTGTTTCACAACAGTGATATTTTGTGAATTCGTGCTGACTGTGTGTCAGTAGACCGTTACCTTCGAGATAATTCGTAATATTTGAACACAATAATTGTTCTAAAATCCTACTGCAATTCGACATTAGTGATATGAATCTGTGATTAACCGGATTACGCCTGTTTCCTTCCTTGAGTACTGCTGTGACATATGAAACTTTCCAATGTTTTGTCGCGGATCTTTCGTCGAGCAAGCGATTGTATATGATTGCCAAGTATGGGGCTATTGTGTCAGCATACTCTGAAAGAAACCTAGTTGTTACGCTATGTGGATCGCCAGACTTGCCTTTAATATATATATATATATATATATATATATATATATATATATATATATATATATATATATATATATAATGTGTGTGTGTGTGTGTGTGTGTGTGTGTGTGCGAGAGAGAGAGAGAGAGAGAGAGAGAGAGAGAAGAGAGCGATACTTCCAGAAATAAAGGTGTGAACGCGGGAATTCGTTCCGTCATCGATAGCTCATTCAGTACAAGCAGCGTCCGTGAAAACAGAGGTTCCGAGTTCCAGTCGATGTACGGAACACAGTTGTAAAGTACATTCTGATGTGTCTCATGAAAATGTAAACTTATTCATCAGTACCTTTGTGGATACTGCTAACTTAGACTTTTCGAGTACGCTGTTTGTTATTCAAAAAACTACTGCAGCGTCAGAATTTCGTGGAACTCGCCCTTTTAAGATCCAGTGACACCAAAACAAACAACACGTCTTTATCACTATTCCTAGTTAATAAATGTTTCCGGGAAGAGGGGACATTAGCCGCAGCGCAGCACAGAATGGCTACCTCAACTGAGACGTTAAGCCGTGTTCTGCCAGCAGGCCTGCAGAGTGCGATGTATCGCTGGGCTGCGCGTGCCAAATGGCGTACACTCAGCAAGCGGCATGAATGAGCCCGCGGAAGAGGGAGTGTTGCGACACGAGCCCTTTGTATCCTGCCTGTATTATGCCTTCCGTAAGAGTCGCCCCGCTGTGGGAGATAGCCTACAAGCGGTGTGAACCGCCACCCATTGATACGCAGTCGCCGGCTTTCACCAGGGGAAAGCGCCGTGTTTCCGCGAGGCGTTTCTAAAGATTGTTTCTGCCGGCTCCGAGCGTCAGCTTATCTAGGAACATGCAGACTTCATCACAATTCGCGCCATGTCGAAGGAACCGTGATCCTTCAGTTGTAATGAATAAACAAACACCGTCTGGATCACAGGCTTCATTTACTGACTACCTTTTTCAATCTGCGAAGTGAGGTTTGTGAGCTGGTGACCGAGTGCGCTTTACGGCAGCAGACCTGAAGTTGATCTACGACCAGACTGAAGTTAAAAGAAATTGTGATCCACACTGTGTTTGTTTATTGATACAGTGTTCAATAAAGGGAGTTAATAATGACTAAAGCCATTTGGTTTTGACATAATGAGAGTTGAAACTTCCTGGCAGATTAAAACTGTGTGCCCGACCGAGACTTGAACTCGGGACCTTTGCCTTTCGCGGGTAAGTGCTCTACCATCTGAGCTACCGAAGCACGACTCACGCCCGGTCCTCACAGCTTTACTTCTGCCAGTATCTCGTCTCCTCGCACACAGTTTTAATCTGCCAGGAAGTTTCATATCAGCGCACACTCCGCTGCAGAGTGAAAATCTCATTCTGGAGATAATGAGAGTTCTTTATAAGGTATTTACAACCTACAATGACACCATTTGATCAAAAGTATTCCGACACCTACTAGTGGACATTAATATCAGGTATTTTCTTGTTTCGCCTTTAAGATGCTTGAACTCTCCTAGTGATATTTTAAGTGAGGTTTCTGAATATCTGTGGAGAAACGGTAGCTCATCCTTTCTCAAGAGCCATGATGTTCGAAGCTACCGACTGGAGCAAACTCGATGTTACAGCTCATCCCAGGTCGAGACTCAAGGCAGACCCTCAACTTCAGGAATGTTATTCTCCCCAAAGCATTGTCTCACGCATGCTGCTGTATAACAAGGTGCATTATCATGCTCGTAGTCATTATCTCCGAAGTGTTCATCTACTGTACGCTCTATACAGTGTTGTGAAATCCTTCATATTTAACGTTTATGAGACCATAACCTATCCAGGAAAAATACCCCTATATCGTAACACCATCTCCTCTGTAATACACTGTTTCCACTTATTATGGTTCCACGTAACGTTTTCCAGAAATTCCCCAAACCCAAACCCTTCCATCGAATTTCCACAGGATATAGCGTGATCATGACTCCAAAGCACTCGTTTTCAGTCATCCACTGTCCAATGGCGTCCGTTTTCTACACGACTTCAGGCGTTGCTTAGTGCTGATTACACGTATGTGTGGCTTTTGATGAGCAACTTAACCATTTCTTCCCATTGCTTTTAACTCTAGTCGCACAGTGATTTCTCGTTGGTTCCAGTGAGCTACCTGTTCATCAATGCTCGGCGGTTCCTGTCAGTTACTACATGAGGTTTGCCTGACCTTTGTTTAGTTGCGGTTTTCCTTCTGTTTCCACTTCATAATCACACCACCAACAGTCGACTTGGGCAGCTTTAGAAGGGCTGAAATGTCCCTGACGGATCTCTTACTGAGGTGGTATCCAATGGATAGTCCACGTTCCAAGGCCCCGAGCTCTCCTTACTCACGCATTCTACTGTTACCACTTCTTTACTGACAACACAATACTTCCCGGCTCCTTTTATACTAGCGGGACTGGACATCATGAGATGCAGTGCTGAGTTTAGCGTTACTTGCGTGTCTTCGGGTACTTCTGCCCATATAGTGTACACTTCATACCCAAGTTATCAAGAACGTACCACGGGCGCTCAACGTGATGTCTACTGTCAGAGGGGCCTAGGGCACAGTGCCCTGTAAAACTCCACATCTCTGGACTTATTTATCACATAATGGGTACTAAATTATTAAACCTTCATTCCACTTACAACTGATACACATCTCCAATCCCAGTATGATTTTTGTCGAAAAGGAGCACGAACACACCCTTCATTCATTGTGGTAAGGAATAACACTGTCTCCGAATGTCATCTCGAGAAATTTCTTGTGATGCCTGATATACTGTATCAGTTGGCGTTTACTGTCATGAGGCCGGTGTGGAAGTATACATCATATCTGTGGTTGACAAAACAGGGTGCCTAACAGGCTACTCAAGAATGAATACGTTTATGGTGTGAACTACATTTGTCGCATGCACATGTATTAACCTCTTGGTAGCCTGGCCGTGAAGGATGTGACAACAAGCATTATCATTTTTTGTGCAACTTTTATTCCATTATATTTCTAGTTTTCAGTCGCATAAATTCCACTTCTCCTTCTAATATGTCGGCTGTATATCGCTCAGCCATCTTCAGAGATTCTTGAAGATGGCTGAACAATATACAGCCGGAATCTTAAAAGGAGAAGCGGTAATTATGCGACTGCAGTATCCCTGAAGATGGCTGAACGATATATGACTGGAATATTAAAAGAAGAAGCGGAAACTATGCGGCTGCGCTCCCGAAATTTAATGGAGCATTACCATTTCTTCCGGCGATCATTCAACCTCCGTTCAATAATTACTAATTAAGTCATGTTGCCATGTGAAATAGCTCTTTGCAGCACGATTCTAGGGGTAAGAAAGTATGAATCTCAAGAATCGCTGCAAACTGTGATCTTTCAAATGGCTCTGAGCACTATGGGACTTAACATCTATGGTCATCAGTCCCCTAGAACTTAGAACTACTTAAACCTAACTAACCTAAGGACAGCACACAACACCCAGCCATCACGAGGCAGAGAAAATCCCTGACCCCGCCGGTAATCGAACCCGGGAACCCGGGCGTGGGAAGCGAGAACGCTACCGCACGACCACGAGATGCGGGCTGTGATCTTTCGCCAGGTAATCTACGTACACGGTGGAGTCGGTCTGAAGAGAGACTACACGTTGAGCACCAAAGAATAGCGCCCAATGCTGCAGATGACCTGGCATTTTACCGGGCAAGTCTCTGATGTCGGAGGCACCCGTAAGCTCTCTCTGAATATCGATTGTTCTCGTCATCTGTGTTAATAGGAGCCAGTCTAGTAATCCTCCGATCTTCTCATACTGTAATTCTGGAAGGACTCGTCCCTTCTCATCTTGATCTTTTGTCGTCCTGAGTGCATCTAATCACCATTGGTTCTGCAGTCATTGCTCTACAGCCAGTTGTTTAGGCGATATGTCGGTATTTGGTCCTCTGTCCCTTATTCCAACGATTCTACCTTGCTCACAGTCCGAAAACGCGGTTAAGCTGTACGTGCAGATCCTGTGGGCACGCTGCCTTATGATCTCCATCTGCAGAAACCTTAAATTGTTATAGTTCTTGACCTATAGAAATGGCATTACTCTCTGCTGAAAATAAGCTCTCATAAGGATAAAGATTTTAATGTACATGTTTCAAGACGTGGAAATACAGGAATATCTGTGCGATACGTTCGGTCATGGGACTCATCGTATAAAACTTGGCCTTTCTTCAGTTTATAAATACAAAAGTTCGTAAATCCAACGTCATTATGGCTCCTGTCAGACGCAGATCTACTTGGGTTTAAAGACATGGACTAGTAAGGAAAAGAGACCAAGATCTGGCGGTGTAAATACCTCAACTTCACACCAACTGCAACCAGTGGAGATCACATATAGCGTGATTTAGCTGCCCTTACCTATGGATTTAATGCAACCCGTAACGTCTTCAAAAACCACGAATTTTATATTCTCTCGCTCACTACACGCAAACTATTAGTCCAAGAGAAAGAAATGCACATGACCTTTTTTTGCAGGAAATTTAATATAGTTAAATTTATGACTGGGATAAGTTATCGCTCGAGGCCACCGTTTCCAAGTTATTCAAGACAAAGACATTTAAAGATCATTTTTGTAGGTATTTCTTGGGTAATTCGAAAACTAGGGCCTCTAACGAAAACGTATCCCAGTACAAAATTTAGGTACGTTAAATTTACTACTAAAAGGTTAAGGAAAGTTGAAAAAGAAACAGAGGGAGAGAGAAGTGATAAGTAGGTGCGTATGATAAATCACTTTCCTCAAAAATGTTTCTCTTCTTCATACCTCCTTTGTGTCACCACTGATGGCGTGTCACTGATCTCATTTGTATGAACACTGCAGTACATGCGAAGTGCCTATTTGCCTCCACCACCCTGAGTGGAATGCATAAGTTCTAATAAACGTTCACCAACCTGCAGTCTTCTGCAGTTGTTGTTCCCTGCGCAGAAAACAGCACGTATCTTGAGGCGGTAAGAAACTCTTAGCGAGACACTGTTGTCTTATAAATAATTAAATTTCCAATCAGTTTGTTTATACGGGATGCCACTCGCTTTTTTTTTTTTTTTTTTTGACTGAACACGAGAAACTGCACAATTACGTTCCTTTATAGACTCACAAATAAATTTTCCATTCTTCAACAAAATAATTAACTGCGTATTTCTATAATTACAATCACACTGTTCTCAAGTAGGCATTGCATGTTAAGTCTTAACTGATACCGTGGCGGACAACATATCCGTCCTCAGAGACTGCCGAACGAGCTCTGATCCTACAGCCGAAGCACTTCGGCCGCCATCCAAGTTAAGCGCGATAAGATCACTGAAGTGCTTCGTCTGCCTTTCCGTTTTCAGTTGTTTATTATTCTGCTGGTTATTAATACTTGTGGAACAATGGTAGTGCGATATTGAGAGATACTTTAATTTGAAAGTCGGGCAAATTGGCAGTTCAGTTAACCTAGTCTTAATAATACAATATTACCATTTTGGCGCGCAACTTCCGAACGCAGCAGCCAATCGCGGAGAAGGACCACAATTTAGGCGGTCTTTCTCATGATACCCGTATCGAAGAAACCATGTGTCATCGCTACCTCACACCACATTACGTCATCTCCTAACTGCTGTCTTCTCAACTGCTCTAAAGAGAGCTTCTTGTAGCCGGGTATTATGGCTGAAAGCCAGAAGTATTACAAAGTTCAGTTTATTTTTTTTCTGTAGGAGTAATAGTTTGCGCACACTGAAGAAGAGAATATGAAACTCCAGCTAATGGAATTTAAAGGTGTTGTGGTTTGCATAAAAACCATAGCTAGGGACAGGTGAATCAGCCTGTATACAGGAATGGTCGGTATTCAGGGACATGACAGGAACGATCATTCGAAGCAAAACAATACTATATAGATACACGTTTTAGATACCATGATTACTATGATCATGGGCTGTAAAATGCATACCTTAAGAAGTATGAACACTTCATATTCGATACTGTAAAGCAAAACTTTCTATTTCAAGCTCTTTGGTTTTCATATCCTGGGAGGATGTTACATGGAACGAAACAAGATAAAATTGCCTAGTAAACATGTGCTCCAAAACGCATTTCTTAAGACCTATGAGCACTCTCTCAGCAGAAGAGGAGTATTTCACAATAGCACAGATGAACAATTGTCATAACTACTAAGGTATGCTCATTAGAGCAATGATTCCTAGACATTTATTTCTTGGTATGGTCTATACTATCACCTCTCAAAATGTGGAAAGCGAAGAACTTGCAGTAGGAGAGACTTGTTTCACGGTCTCTAGGCTGAAGAAATGCTCATAACTTTCAAGATATGCATTTTACAGCCCATGTTTACTTGACCTTTTTGCTTCGAATGATGGTTCCTGTCACATCCCTGAATACTGACCGTTCTTCCTGGGACACCCTGTATATTGTTTGATGTAAATCCACTAAACAAAAGCTGCGCTAAAAACGGTATGATTTCACACGTTCGTGACAAGACACGTCTCTATGATTTGCCCATGATAATGAAAAGAAATAATGTACTGAAAGGGGGAAATTATGTAACGCTTGAATTTAAAAGGGACATGGCGGAATTCAGTAACTAACTTCGATTCTACTTTTCTCATAACTTTTCATTTACCGATATTTGGGAATAAATTACAAAGCCTTTCGCCAGTAAACGAGTATAAATTATTAACGGTTTTATGCCAAAGCCGATTACGAAATAATTAATTCTGTTTCCGTAGCGATGGTCTTCGGTGATTGGTATTTATGTTGCGGATTACCAAATATCTGGCAGAGAGAAAATATTAGGCGGATATAATTCTCGTCGGAAATGTATTAACTTTCCCCGATTTAGAGTAACAAATATTTTTCCAGAGCCAACAGCAATGTGCTGAGCATGATTCCCGATCGCAAGTACTGGTCACGTCGGATTTCATAAAACATTTCCCGCAGATCAGCCAGTCTAATCAAAGTGAACAGATTGAATAGCTCCCAAGAAATATTTTGCTAATCGAGAGACCATTTTTACAGTAGCTGCGAGAGGCCTCACGAGTTGCCTAAATAGTAGAATTATTCCCTTAGTTATTTGAGAAATCGGCGATCAGCAATCTGTGGCAGAACTATTACTCACTCTCGCTTTGTTGATGGCGATTAAAGCCAACCTCTACGAGCATACAGAAGGCGGAAAAGTTTCAGTGCAATAAGCAAACTATAATTTATCGCTTTCATTGGTTCTCTGAATTAACCTCACACTGGCTACACGAGCTGCCGCGTTGTCAACCGGTGAGCGGTTGTGATTACAGTTTATAAGAGATACATGCAGATACCAAACAAAAAGAGAATGGCAAATAGAAAAAATAAGAGCAAGTAAAAAAGTCAGTACGATGATGAAAGTAACGTGGCAAAATATTAGAAATAAAATGATGGCCAGGAGCTAGCACGACTCGCGCTGTGAGCGTTCCATACAAAATTATTTACGAAGACAGTTCATCCATCCCGCGAATGGAGAAAATCGATGATTGCTGCTTGTTATCGATCCTGGTAATTCCAAGACTTTCAAGAATGTTTTAATTTTAGTCTGAAGTCGGCTAACAAATGACAAAAGAATTATTTTTCCATGTGACATAAATAAACACAGACAAACGGACAACAAATTGCTCCTATAAGCGTTCCGATTTTACCGATAGATGTACGGATCCCTAAAATTGCATTTGAACCAATTTATTGAATAAAAGTAACAAAGTCAATTTGATAGAAAAAATTTAAAAGCTTGTGACGAGATTCGAACCTCCCACTTTCTGCACGCTAGAAATATACCTTCACCATTACGTCCGTCATCGTTCTGTGTTACATTTTTATACTGACGACTTTCCAGAATCAGTTGCAAAGATGATTCGCTGCCTTGAAAAAGTTCAGCCTCGCGTTCGAAGCTTACGTAATACAGTGTTCGAAATTAGTATAAAGGCACGTCCTTATTCGTGGAAAAAGATGTTTGTTTTCGTCTTTGGTATTGCACAAATTTTTTCCGTACTGTTTAAAACAAAGGAAAACAAAATACATTCTCCAAAATGTAGTCTGGAATTATCCCCCAGGCTGTGACAAAGCCATGTCCTGCAGTATTCTTTCTTCCAGGAGTGCTAGTTGTGCAAGTTTCGCAGGAGAGCTTCTGTGAAGTTTGGAAGGTAGCAGACGAGGTACTGGCGGAAATGAAGCTGTGAGGCCCGTTTGGGAGTCGTGCTTGGGTAACTCAGATGGTAGGACGCTTGCCAGCGAAAGGCAAAGATCCCGAGTTCGAGTCTCGGTCCGGCACACAGTTTTAATCTGCCAAGAAGTTTCAAAATACATTCTTATTCCACCGTCAGAATTAGATCGAGTACTTAAAAATTGAGAAAAGGGGGTCTTTTGTGTAGCAAGAGGCAGAATTTGATATAAAGGCATGTCCGATAGATGACGCGCACAGTGATGAATGTCAACAGTTCGCTACAGCTACTGTTTGGAGGTTGGTCTGCTAATGTCGGACCGCAGTTATTGTGGTAATGACGTTTGGAAAGCTTCTATTGGGGGAAGAACAAGCAGGTATTACGGCGTACGAAAAATGGGCCCGTCTAATCGCCAGATTCCTAAGAAATCAGGGCTTTCCTGTTGTGTAATTGATAATTTCGTCAGAGTGGGTGCACAGAATGTGACAGGACACTAAAATTGTCAGTATCAGAACGCGTTTGATTATGCATAAAGTAAATGTTAACAGCTTACGTTTCATTCAAATCGTGGCTGAGATGCAGCTATCAGTCTCTTCCAGACGAATGAAACGAGTCCTGGTTCAAGACGTGAACCTGGCATTCAAGAAACGGCTCCATAAGCCATCTTTAAACAATGCGCTTAAGGGGTCTCGACTGAAGTTTGCGGAAGAAAATATGTCATGGACCGTAGAATGGAACAAAGTAATTTTCAGTGATGAGGAGAAGTTTAAATTGGGTGGACCAGATGGTCTTCAGTGTAACCTGCGTAATGTCCGTTCGGATGAGTAGAAACTTTCGTGGTGTCAGCGTTAAGCTCTGGGCAGCATTTTGTTTTCGTCTTTGGTATTGCCCACATTTCTCCCGTACTGTTTACAACAAAGGACAACATGCGTCATTTTGTGCTGCAGGAACATCCATCATAGCATGGCTGCAATGATTGTACAGCGATGCTAGTAACTGAATTAGCTCGTGTGTAGCCGGCCGCTGTGGCCGAGCGGCTCTAGGCTCTTCAGTCCGGAACCACGCTGCTGCTACGGTCGCAGGTTCGAATCCTGCCTCGGGCACGGACGTGAGTGATGTCCTTAGGTTAGTTAGGTTTAATTCGTTCTAGGTGTAGGGGACTGATGACCTCAGATGTTAAGTCCCATAGCGCTTAGAGCCATTTGAACCATTCTGAGTTCGTGTGTATGAGGAATTTGGCGATGATAATTCCCTATTCCATCATGATAACTCTGGGATTCGCAGATCTACCGAGACAAAGTCGTAGTTTCAAGATAAAGGAATTCCAATTCTTTGATGACCATCTAGAAGCCCTGATTTAAATCCCGTCGGCAATCTACGGGGGTTCCTAGCACGACGTGGTTATCGCAATGGACGAGAGTTTGCGAGTGTGACCGAACAGAAAAGAGCAGTTCGAATGCTTTGGACCTCACTCTTGGAAGAAGAGATCGCTGCCCCTATACAGCAAATGTGTAAGAGGATTTTCGCAGTTATTAAGAACAATAGATGTTCGACTAAGTCCCGGCGGAGGTTGGAGTCCTCTCTCGGGCATGGGTGTGTGTGTTTGTCCTTAGGATAATTGAGGTTAAGTAGTGTGTAAGCTTAGGTTCAAAAATGGTTCAAATGGCTCTGAGCACTATGGGACTCAACTGCTGAGGTCATTAGTCCCCTAGAACTTAGAACTAGTTAAACTTAACTAACCTAAGGACATCACAAACACCCATGCCCGAGGCAGGATTCGAACCTGCGACCGTAGCGGTCTTGCGGTTCCAGACTGCAGCGCCTTTAACCGCACGGCCACTTCGGCCGGCTGTAAACTTAGGGACTAATCACCTTAGCAGTTAAGTCCCATAAGATTTCACACACATTTGAAAATTTTTTTGATGGACTAAATACTGCCGGCCGGAGTTGCCTTGCGGTTCTACGCGCTTCAGTCTGGAACCGCGCGACCGCTACGTTCGCAGGTTCGAATCCTGCCTCGGGCATGGATGTGTGTGATGTCCTTAGTTAGGTTTAAGTAGTTCTAAGTGCTAGGGGACTGATGACCTCAGTAGTTAAATCACATAGTGCTCAGAGCCATTTGAACCATATTTGACTAAATACTGGGACACAGTTGTGATCTATTTTCTGTGTACGTAGGTTAAAAATGGTTCAAATGGCTCTGAGCACTATGGGACTTAACAGCTATGGTCATCAGTCCCCTAGAACTTAGAACTACTTAAACCTAACTAACCTAAGGACAACACACAACACCCAGTCAGTACGTAGATTATTTTGACAACAATTCTCAAGTGCCTTTATATCAGTTTTTAGCCCTAAGATTGCCTTTGTTTCTTTAAATTTCTCAAGTACCAATGCTAATGGTAAAATGGGAACGTATTTTGGTTTGCTTTACTGTAAACTATACGGGAAAATGCGTGCAAAACCAAATACATAAATAAACATCATTTTTCCACAAATAACCTCTTGTCTTTATACTAATTTCCACGACTATGTAGTCCAACTCTGCGAGAGGATCCAGCAGCGTTTGGTGGTTAGTGCTGTTGAAACGTCCCCTTAGAAAAATTATGCATGACTGTGCTTAAACTGACACACAATATATTTAGCGCAACGCAATCTGACTTCTAATAATCCCTACAAGAAAATGGCCCTGACTAAATGAACCTATACGTTTCACAAATCACTTACCTCACAAAAGTCTCCATTACTCGAACTACTGCAATACAGCGAGCGCCACTACTGCCAGCTAAATAAAAGATTCAAACTACTGAAGGCACTAACTACTGATAGGCGTAGTTAGCAAATGAAAGATTTTGATAGGGAACAAACAATGTATTTACCTTAATAGTGTTCAAAAGTCATAATATATATAGCAGTTCATGACATCCATTCTTACAAATGTACTGTTTCTGATGGACACACGTCCAGATCATCCGCTCTCAAAAATCCACCATCTCACTTCCCCACATCCACCACTGCTGGCGGCTCACCTCCCACTGCGTAACGCTACGCGCTGTTAACAGCCAACTGCCCAACACTACAATAGCCAACAACAATGCCACCCAGCCACAGACTGCACAAAGCACAGGGCGCTACGTGGCGTTATCAATAAAAAAGCTATACAGCCTACTCACACTGTGTGTAACAGATGAGTATTTCGTTAGCATAGTTCTGTGTGTGTGTGTGGGTGTGTGTGTGTGTGTGTGTGTGGTGTGTGTGTGTTTTCGGTCATGGCGTTGAGCGGTCCAATTCAAGGATATCAACTTCAACGCGCGAACTTTCAACCAATACGTAATGTTACTCAAACTGTAGTACTAGTACAAGATACATTCCGCCACGCACAATATTGTGGCAGGCGAGTATGTATGTATATGTAAAGCCTAGCTAGTGTTGTGGTAGATTCAGAATACTGTAGGCTACGGCTCCACACGCGTTGAGAGCGCAGTTACGGTAGTCACCGCTGTTAGCAGCACCGTCGTGTACCGGTGCGAAGCCGTTCCCGGGGCAACGGTCCAGCGGCCTCAGACGCCGTGCGCCCACGGCCGGTCCGAAACAGACCGGCGGCCGCGCCACGCACGTGTTGCGTCACAGCGAGTCACGTCACGTCACGCGTGACGCACGTGCGTGGCCCGCCGGGCGGTGGCGGTCAAGGCAAGATGGGGGTCCATTAGCCTTGCTCCGGTGCGCTTTTTGCTTCTCCAGCCTCGGCGGCGGACTCGAGGCGGTCGGGGCGCGTCCTCCGTCTCAGATGACGGCAGATACTGTCGCTGGACACACACAGCCACCGCCCGCTATCTTCTCTGCGAAGAGTGCCCGCTGCTATCTAGCATCTTCATTTCACAAGCGCAGTCCTAGCGGTCTCTCTTCCCTAACGTGGGACCGTTCTATTTTTGACGTCTTCTAGGTTTCATTAAAATCTTCCGGGTTGTTGACAGCGTGGAATGGTCAGCTACGATCACTTTTACAACTGAAATTAGTCAGCGTGTACACTCAGGTGACAAAAGTCAAGGGAAGCGATATTCACACATACAGATGGCGGTAGTATCAAGTAGACAATGTATAAAAGGGCAGTGCATTGCCGGAGCTGTCATTTGCACTCAGGTGATTCATATGCAAAGGTTTCCGACGTGATTGAGACCGCACGACTGGAATTAACAGGCTCTGAACACGGAATGGCAGTTGGAGCTGGAGGAATGGGACATTCCATTTCGGAAATCGTCTGGGAATTCAATATGCTAAGACCCACAGTGTCAAAAGTGTGACTAGAATACCAAATTTCAGGCAATACCTTTCACCACGGAGAACGCAGCAGCCGACGGCCTTCACTTAATAACCGAGAGCAGCGAGTTTGCGTAGAGCTGTCAGTGATGACAGACAAACAACCGCAGAAGTCAATGTGAGACGTACGACTAACGTATCCGTTAGGACAGTGTGGCGCAGTTAGGCGTTAATGAACTATGGCAGCAGACGACCGACGTGGGTGCCTTTGTTAACATCACGATTTTGCCTGCAGAGCCTCTCCTGTTCTCGTTACCATATTGGTTGACCCCTAGACGACCGGAAAAGCGTACCCCGGTCAGACGAGCCCCGATGTCAATTGGTAAGTGCTGATCGTAGGGCGTAGAGCCCACGAAGCCATGGACCCAGGTCGTCAACAAGGCATTGTGCAAGCTGGTGCTATCTCCGTATTGGAGACGGCTATGTTTACGTGGAATGGACTGGGTCCAAATGTTCAATCTTATGGGACTTAACTGCTAAGGTCATTAGTCCCTAAGCTTACACACTACTTAAGCTAAATTATCCTATGGACAAATACACACACCCATGCCCGAGGGAGGACTCGAACCTCCGCCGGGACCAGCCGCACAGGCCACGACTGCAGCGCCCCTGACCGCTCGGCTAATCCCGCGCGGCGGACTGGGTCATATGATCAAACTGAACCGATCATTGAATGGAAATAGTTATGTTCGGTTACTTGGAGACCATCTGCAGCTATTCATTGATTTCACAATCCCAAACAACGATGGAATTTTTATGGATGGCAATGGGCCATGTCAGCGGACCACAACTGTTTGGGAATAGTCTGAAGAACATTCTGGACCGTTCGAGCGAAAGACTTGGCTATCAAGATCGCCCGACATGAATCACATCGAACATTTATGGGACGTAATCGAGAGGTCAGGTCGTGCATAGTATGCTGCACCGATAACGCTTTCGCAATTATGCATGACTACGGAGGCAGCACGGCTCAATATTTCTGCAGGGGACTTTCAACGACTTGTTGAATCCATGCCACATCGAGTTTCTGCACTATGCCGGGCAAAAGGAGGTCCAACACGATATTATGAGGTATCGCATGACGTTTGTCACCTCAGTGTGCAGGCACATCGAGCAGATACCCTCTCCTGCCCCTCCTCTCGCCGGAAAAAATCACGCTAATGTTGTGTGACATAGCCTGTAACCTTCAAATGGCCACAGTTCGCTGCGGACGAATGTGCACAAGCACCTTCAAACATGCCGTATCCAGCTTAAGATTTTCATTGCTTAAAAACATGCTGTAAGTGTAATACGTGGAATTCATGATCTATCATCTTGTAGACATTTGATTAAGGACTTAGGTATTTCGACAGCTGTCTCAAAATAATATTCTGTCATGAAGTAAATAGCCCACTAAAGCTCAGAAGGAACAATGATTTGCGTAATTAGAATACAAGATGAAATTACTCCACATTATGTTTGACTGTACACCAAAAAGCAGTGGACAATGATCGTACCGAATTTTTACCACTTATCCAATGTCTTATATAAAAAAAAAGTTCTGACTGACTGACTGACTATCGTCGCGCACCCTAAACCGGTAAGGATGAAACTTGAAAATTGGAGAGGTTGTTAATCTTATACTGTACGCTTCGTTTAAGAAGAGATTTAGCTACAAAATAGCAGGTCAGCAACTGGAAGCAGTTAATTCCATAAATTATCTGGAAGTACACATTAGGAGTGATTTAAAATGGAATGATCATATAAAGTTGATGGTCGGTAAAGCAGATGCCAGACTGAGATTCATTGGAAGAATCCCAAGGAAATGCAATCCGAAAACAAAGGAAGTAGGTTACAGTACGCTTGTTCGCCCACTGCTTGAATACTGCTCAGCAGTGTGGGATCCGTACCAGATAGGGTTGATAGAAGAGATAGAGAAGATCCAACGGAGAGCAGCGCGCTTCGTTACAGGATCATTTAGTAATCGCGAAAGCGTTACGGAGATGATAGATAAACTCCAGTGGAAGACTGGAGGAGAGATGCTCAGTAGCTCGGTACGGGGATTTGTTAAAGTTTCGACAACATACCTTCACCGAAGAGTCAAGCAGTATATTGCTCCCTCCTACGTATATCTCGCGAAGGGACCATGAGGATAAAATCAGAGAGATTAGACCCCACACAGAAGCATACCGACAATCCTTCTTTCCACGAACGATACGAGACTGGAATAGAAGGGAGAACCGATAGAGGTACTCAGGGTACTCTCCGCCACATACCGTCAGGTAGTTTGCGGAGTATGGATGTAGATGTAGATTTTTCGAAAGTCAACCCCTGCGGCAGTAAAAAAAGGGCTGAGAAGTTTTCTTAATATGTCGATATTAGGGCCATTTTTAAGCTAGAACTACGAAAACTCGGCCAGAAATAAAAAAAAATACGTATTTCAGAACGTTTGGAATTCAACCACTAAGAAAGAAAATACTGGGTGAAAGTTTATTTTGAAAACAAATCATTATTAAAGTACTATGGAACCATTTTTTAAAATTAAATCTATGAAAATTGGTATATTACTTCTCGATTAGAAATAAAAAAATGTTTTTGGAAATTTAGCCGCTAACGGTTAAAATAGGGGCTGAAAGATTTTGTGGAATGTTTCATTACGAAAGTAGTTTTGAAACTAAATCTTGGTAATTTGAGTTCTAAAAAAGTATGTGTAGGCGATGAAATATTTTGTGGAAATATTACCACATGAATTCAAAAGGTAGGATTACAAAGACTTCAGACTTCTGCTTCCACAATAGCTTTTTGATCAGAAGTACATAAAGGAAAAGACAATGCTTCTGTGGCCTTCATTAGCGTGAAAAGTTTAGGGAAAGGTTGAAATATGTGAACAACATAAAATTACACGGAAAAATATGTCTGCGGACCATGCAGTCTATACGAGCGAAGCAGGGGGCGCTAAGCTAGTTATATATAAAATGTTTGACACACAACAAAATTAAATTTGAAAACCGACTCACTTAGTTTCACCTCCATAACTCCTTTTATTTCGTTGAAGGATTTTTATTTACTAATAGGTAAAAGCTCATTGCACCATTGTACAGAAGATTGTTCCCCATCTTATGTTGTATTGTGTACCACGGACGAAGATGACAGCGAAATGGTCATATGGACTGAGAAATGAAAGAAATATCTTGGCGACCTAAGATAAGGGTGATTTATTAGTGCTACCCTGATTTTTGAGTATATACTACTTAAAACGTGAGTAGTGATTCTAGATTACAAGATGGGCGGAAGTAATTTGAGGGGAAAGAAATGTAATACAGACAGAAAGATTAATCACAGCGTGCGAAAGTGTATTTATGAAAACCAACTGCAATTAAGAAGGCTGAAAAAATCCAATGTTTAGGCTAATTATTCAACCTTAAATTCTTACTTTGTGTGACGTATGGTTTCATTCTTATCATACTCATTATCTTTCTGTTGTTGTGCAAGCATTCTGTCACTCGTGTGAAGGTTCATTTTCCTTTACGTTTTTGCCGTTGTTATGCACCATGTTAGCTTTCGATGTAGGGGCTATGTCTCTTTTCCTCGTTTAATCACCGACAGGAATAGCTAGCTAAATTTGCGAGAAATGTTGTCTCCGAATGAGGACAGGTGCTTTTCTGACAGTTTGGTGGTTTCATTTACTGGCGTCCTCCCTGGGACAAAGCCATTACTGGGCGGTTAATTGTCTTCGCGGCTGGAGGAAATGAGGACAATAACGGCGACGCCATTTAGTGAGCAGTGACTGACGTAGCCGCCTTCTGCAATCAGGCGAATGCATTACGGGGGAACGGACACGGAACAAAACGGGTGCGTCGGTTTTCACGCCGTAGCGGTTTCAGTCGGTCAGAAAAGAAATTGCACTACGTAATAAAAAAATAAATAAATGGGTCTGTGAATGGAAAGACTCACACAAATAATCGATGCGTCTCGCAGCGCACACAATAATTAGCAAAAAAAAAAAAAAAACAAGAAAACCTGCTTGAGAGCGGCACGCACAACACTCAACCGAAATGTAAATATCCTGCAAATAAAAGGTGTTCTCTGGACCACGTATTAGACATATAAAAGACTGCAATTACACAACCAACACCAATAAAGTGCATCCTGAGGTAGTAATCTATACTGTAAGACACTATCATATTTCTCCGAGTCATGTATCATGAGTAGAGTGAGCTATCGTTGCTGGGTATATGGCTATTTTAATGATTTGAGCTTCATCAAAGAAAACATTACCAATTAGAGTCCTGCTGTCTTTATCGACTCGTATCAACGTTACACAGGGCCACAAAAAAATGGTTCAAATGGCTCTGAGCACTATGGGACTCAACATCTTAGGTCATAAGTCCCCTAGAACTTAGAACAACTTAAAACTAACTAACCTAAGGACGTCACACACACCCATGCCCGAGGCAGGATTCGAACCTGCGACCGTAGCGGTCCCGCGGTTCCGGACTGCAGCGACAGAACCGCACGGCCACCGCGGCCGGCACAGGGCCACAGAAGATGGGGGTAACCACATGTAAACTCATGTCTGCGTTGTTGCTAAGCAGCGAAGGTATCTGTTCAAGTAGAGTTTTGGTATCTGATGTGACACTGCTGTAGTGCCCTGTAGTGCGGTACGTTAATTGAAAGAAAAAACAACAGTGTGACGCCGCGGGCAGTTTCGCTGGCTGTGACTGCAACGACACTTGGACCACGATTTCCTTGTTTCCACTACACTTGTGATGGTCTCTTAAATCTACAGATTTTGACGTGACTGTGTCATCAGTTGACTCTAGGAGACGAAGTTGTGTCGGGTGCACTTTTGCCGCGTCTAACTCAACGTTGGATGGACGTTGCGCAGTAGACGAGTTGACTTATACCACTCTTGTGTCAGCACCGGATGCATGTTGTGTAGTAGACAAGTCAACGTCATATGCACAGCGTGGCGAGGATGAAATTATAAATGACTGAGTTAAGTGAAGAAATTTATCTAAATGAAGATAGTAACTGTTCCGAAAGAACAGATACTAATGATGACCATGCAGCTTGTCTAGAAAGAAATGATAATTAATCGAAACCCTCAGCTGCCAATAGGTGTTGATATACCTCAATGGGGACAGCTGAAAATGTGTTGACAGCTGAGGGTTTCGATTAATTATAATTTCTTTCTAGAGAAGCCGCATGATCATCATTGGTATCTGTTCTTTCGGAACAGTTACTATTTTCATATAGTTAAAAGCTACCCGTCCATTGACCTTCTTCTGTGCGAATGCGCTTCTGTCTGGAACCGCGCGACCGTTACGGTCGCAGGTCCGAATCCTGCCTCGGGCTTGGATGTGTGTGATGTCCTTAGGTAGTTAGATTTTAGGTAGTTCTAAGTCTAGGGGACTGATGATCTCAGTTGTTAAGTCCCGTAGTGCTCAGAGCCATTTTGTGCGCATGCTCACACTTTTCCCGAACTCTTAAGGGAATCGTCACCTTAGTTGGCGCGAGTAATGAGTGAAGAGACAATGAGTCAAGGTTGTGGAGAGTTGGGAATGTGGGTCTCACGGGAAGCGTGCAAGGGATAACTCCCTGCAGTCGCGCTATCCTCTGTGCACTCGGTGGCTCAGATGGATAGCCGGCACGGTAGCTCAGCGTGTTCGGTCAGAGGGTTTAACTACGCTCTGTAATCAAAAAAACCGAGTAAACGGATCAACAAGCAACCTGAACGAGTGTCATCGGACGTCCGTCATGAACAAATTCAACGAACAACATCTAAGGCGCTGCAGTCATGGACTGTGCGGCTGGTCCCGGCGGAGGTTCGAGTCCTCCCTCGGGCATGGGTGTGTGTATTTGTCCATAGGATAATTTAGCTTAAGTAGTGTGTAAGCTTAGGGACTAATGACCTTAGCAGTTAAGTCCCATAAGATTTCACACAAATTTGAACATTGGAATATAGAACAAAAATGAGATCAACAAAAAAAAAGGATAGATAGAGCGTCTGGTACGCAAGCAGGAGATCCCGGGTTCGAGTCCCGGTCGGGGCACACATTTTCAGCTGTCCTCATCGATGTATATCAACAACACCTGTTGGCGGCTGAGTATTTCGATTAATTATCATTTAATTTATCTTTCGCTTAGTAAAACAATATGCGGCTGAGTGCCTCGGAGGTGCTATTTTCAACAACGACGGAGAGATTATAACGTAATAGTTACGAAACGAGTTGGGGAATAGTCGCGGTTGATATATACTGAAGGCAATAAATATCGCAACACCAAGAAATAATTAATGTAAAGTAATGAAATTTCTGGAGTAAATTTGTCTAGGTAACATATTTAAGGGACTAACATTGCAAGATCACAGGTTAATGCAAGGGCGAGATGAGTCACTGCAATTGTGAAATGCTGGTACATTAATAACCGCTTTAACGGACAGAACGTTGAATGAAACCATGCAAACGTACACCCATTGTATTTTACGGGTGCCGGATAGTTTTCGGTACGGAGTTCCATACCTAGTACACTTGGTTGGTCAATACAGAGACGACTAATGTTTGTTGTGGATGACGCTGGAGCTATGTTCCGATGGCGTCCGATATGTCCTCGAGTGGAGACAGAAAGGGTAATCGAGCAGGCTAAGATGACCTGTCGACACTCTGGTAGAGCAAGCTCGGTTACAAAAGCGGTATGTATGCGAGCGTTATCCTGTTGGAAAGCAGCCTTGAGATGCTGTTTATAAATGGCAGCACAACAGGTCGAATGATCAGATTGACGTACAAATTTGCAGTCAGAGTGCGAGAGATAACGACGAGAGTGCCCCTGCTGTCATACGATATCGCACGCCAGACCGTAACTCCAGGTGTAAGTCCAGTGTGTCTAGCACGCAGACAGGTTGGTTACAGGCCCTCATCTGGCGTCCTAAGCGCCACAGGCACCGAGGCACTACCAGTTTTCATCACAAAACTCAAACGACCTCCACTCTGCTCTGCAATCAGCTCTTGCTTGATGCCACTGAAGTCGCAACAAAAAAAAAATGGTTGAAATGGCTCTAAGCACTATGGGACTTAACATCTGAGACCATCAGTCCCCTAGAAGTTACAACTACTTAAACCTAACTAACCTAAGGACATCACACACATCCATGCCCGAGGCACGATTCGAACCTGCGACCGTAGCGGTCGCGCGGTTCCAGACTGTAGCGCCTAGAAGCGCTCGGCCACTGCGGCCGGCGAAGTCGCAACAGGGGGGGGTGGTTTCGGCGGCAGTGGAATTCGCGCTACACGGCGTTTGGCTCAGAGCTGTCCTTAAGGGAACAGACTTGTTACGGCCACCGCGGTGCCAACTACAGCTCAAACTAGTGCTGCGGATGCAGTACGATGTGCCAGAGCCATGCGCCGAACACTTTAGTCTTCCCTTTCGTTGTGAAGCATGGCCGTTCGAACCTCGGTCTTCTTGCTTCCAAACAATTTCATGAGCACCGCTGCCAGCAGTCGTGTACAGTGGTTACATTCGTACTAAGTCTTTCTGAAATACCGCAGAAGGAACATCCAACTTCTAATAGCTCTATTCCACGACCTAGTTCAGTCAGTGAAGTGTTGATAATGGCATCTTTGTCGCCCTAAAGACATTCTTGACTAACACAAACTCGAGAAGTCCAACGTCAAAGGTAACTAACGCTCAAGTCCTTCATAGCGTGTTTTTACAGCAAACCTGATTTGCATTTTAATAGCGCCTGTACTAGCGTCACTCTTATACCACTGGCCATCATTTTTCAGATGTGGAAAGGATCCTACCGACTTTCGTTTAAGTCGCACAACTCCTTCCTGATGTTACAATTTTTTTCCATCAGTGTAGGTGATCATACAATGTAGGCTTTCACGGCCGGCGTTGTCTTCAGTTGAAACGTCCGGGCTGAGAGGCCGTGGTCGATGTATAAAATTTCCACCTGACGGCTCGCCTCCATCTGCGGGAGACATCTTCTGAGGTCGTCCGGCTACTGCCGACCACGGCCTTTCAGTCCGGAAGTTTCAATTGAAGAGTGTAAGTGATGTTAGCCTGACCAGTGACCATGATTACAGACTCACTCTTCCGTGGGTCAAGGCTAGATTTCCGCGCAGCGTCCTGACGCTAGGCCATAAATCTTGGTAACACGATAAGCAGCGGGCACTGTAACGCGACAGCACGGCTCCGGAGTGTTGGCGTAATGGGACGCCGGTACACAGTCCTAGCACGGTTACGCAAGTGCGGCGCTGCGCAACGTGGGCGTCGGTCCGCATGGCCACCAGGTAGGGTGTGTGTTGTGTAGAGGGGAGGCCGCGAGCCGGCGCTGATAGCGGCTGATTTATGGGCTGCTCCCGCTACGTCCATCACTTCGCCTGCGTCCGCGCCCACACTGGCAGGTGCCGACCTCAAAGGTCAGAGACCACTGCTGTGTTCCCGCGATTTCCCCTGAAACTACACAGCCTGAAAAAAAAAAAAATGGAGCACCCAGAACGGAATGAGGAACGAAATGAAACTTCACTGGTTGAGAGGGCTGTGATTATAAAATCGGGTTACATTTGTAAACAGGAACAGTGGAAGAAAAAGGACGTGAAGACGATGAGATCCAGATTTTAGGAAGTGAAGTACACTACTGGCCATTAAAATTGCTACACTAAGAAGAAATGCAGATGATAAACGGGTATTCATTGCACAAATATATTATACTACAACTGACATGTGATTACATTTTCACGCAATTTGGGTGCATAGATACTGAGAAATCAGTACCCAGAACAACTACCTCTGGCCGTAATAACGGTCTTTATACGCCTGGGTATTGAGTCAAACAGAGCTTGGATGGCGCGTACAGGTACAGCTACCCAGCTTCAACAGGATACCACAGTTCATCAAGAGTAGTGACTGGCGTATTGTGACGAGCCAGTTGCTCGGTCACCATTGACGAGACGTTTTCAATTGGTGAGAGATCTGAAGAATGTGCTGGCCAGGGCAGCAGTCCAACATTTTCTATATCCAGAAAGGCCCGTACAGGACCCGCAACATGCGGTCGTGCATTATCCTGCTGAAATGTAGGACTTTGCAGGGATCGAATGAAGGGTAGAGACACGGGTCGTAACACATCTGAAATGTAACGTCCACTGTTCAAAGTGCCGTCTATGCGAACGAGAGGTGACCGAGACGTGTAACCAATGGCACCCCATACCATCACGCTGGGTGATACGCCAGTATGGCGATGACGAATACACGCTTCCAATGTGTGCGTTCACCGCGATGTCGCCAAACACGGATGCGACCATCATGATGCTGTAAACAGAACCTGGATTCATCGAAAAAAATGACGTTTTGCCATTCGTGCACCCATGTTCGTACACCATCGCAGGCGTCCCTGTCTGTGATACAGCGTCAAGGGTAACCGCAGCCATGGTCTCCGAGCTGATAGTCCATGCTGCTGCAAACGTCGTTGAACTGTTCGTGCAGATAATTGTCGTCTTGCAAAAGTCCCCATCTGTTGACTCAGGGATCGAGACGTGGCTGCACGATCCGATACAGCCATGCGGATAAGATGCCTGTCATCTCGACTGCTAGTGATACGAGGCCGTTGGGATCCAGCACGGCGTTCCGTATTACCCTCCTGAACCCACCGATTTCACTCATTGGATCTCGAACAACGCGAGCAGCAATGTGGCGATACGATAAACCGCAATCGCGATAGGATACAATCCCACCTTTATCAAAGTCGGAAACGTGATGGTACGCATTTTTCCTCCTTACACGAGGTATCACAACGATGTTTCACCAGGCAACGCCGGTCAACTGCTGTTTGTGTATGAGAAATCGGTTGGAAACTTTCCTCATGTCAGCACGTTGTACGTGTCACCACCGGCGCCAACCTTGTGTGAATGCTCTGAAAAGCTAATCATTTGCATATCATAGCATCTTCTTCCTGTCGGTTAAATTTCGCGTCTGTAGCACGTCATCTTCGTGGTTTAGCAATTTTAATGGGCAGTAGTGTAAATGTAACTTCAGACGTATTCCAAGAGAATGTTATATGACCATTATTTTTCACACATACTTCGTGCGTACCAAAAGGGAGTGTTAAATGACCTCGTGGATAGCATCGGAAGCTCCACAAAGCTTTTCGCCGGTAATACGGTTGCGTACAGAGAAGACTTAACACTAGAAATTTAAAGCGAAATGCAGGAAGACCTGCAGAGAATCGACGCTTGGTGCAGGCACTGACAGCGGACCGTGAACAATAACAAATGTAACGTTTCGGGCATAGAAGTGCAGAAAAATCCATTACTGTATGATTGCACGTCTATAAGGGTCTAAATTTTGAGTTGACAAACCAGAATAAGTCGAAAAAACTCTCCATGCGAAGAGAGGGGGTGTTTTAGTTTTAGTGAATCAAAATTTACGAAGTAAATAAGTGTTTATTTATCCGCAACAGTTTTCCACGCAAAAATGAGAACATGGATTCCAGCGCCAACTACCGAGAATCAAAGCAAATGTTTAAGACAAAATGTACGTAATTTTTTATGTAGAATCTGATTCTGCAATTAAAAATGGGGGTTCCCATTTGAAAATTTAGTCTTCTCCCGCCCCACCCCGAGCGGGCTGGGGTGGCGGGCTAATTTTAGCACCAGCAAATGTCCCCTCGAAAATAATCTACTTTTGATTCTACGCATTTTTTCGTGTGAAGCTTATTTTTTGAGTTATGCTGGATTGTCAACTTAAATTTACACCCTGTATAGCAGTCAATGGAAGCAGTCATATCCCTAAAATGTCTAGAAGCGTTCACACGGAGCTAGTTAAGTGGAACGGTCACATAAAACTAACTGCAAGTCAAGCAGACGCCAGACTGAGATTCACTGGAATAATTCTTATAAAGGAAATAGATTATCAAGCACCATGCGACCAATATCTGAAGATTGCTAGCAGGTGTGCGGTAAGTACGAGATACGATTGCTTGAGGAAGTGAAGAAGATGCAAAGAAGAGCAGTGCATTTCGTTATTGGTTCAATTGGTAAGCGCGATAGCGTTTCAGAGATGCTCAGTCATTTCCGATAGCAGATCTGCAAGAGAGGCTCTGTGAGCACGGTGTGATTTAATATTAAAATTCCGCGTGTACGTTTACAGAAGAGTCAACCAATATATCGTTTCTTCCTACGTACATCTCGCGAAAAGATCAGCAAGATAAAATTAGGCAGGTTCTAACTCATAAGCGCACCATTTGCGATCAAACAGGGAAGGGTGGTACACGTAATACCCTCCGCCACACACCACATGGAGGCTTGCGGAGTACAGATGTAGATATAAATGTACCGGTTTCGTTGAGTACTCACTATTAATAGCCCATGGATACGTCTTGGCCGGTGGTCCATCCAAGCATGTTAGGGTTCAACTTTTCCATGAGACTTCTACTAGAGGTCTACTGCTAACGACTAGCCGTCAAAAAATTGTGTGAGCGTTTGGCTGAAATAGACTTTTTCGTTAAAAGTAATGTGCTTACTAAAGCTCTCTGTCAATACCACGGAACATACGTAACTCTGTTGCAGAAATTAACGTTCATTTTTTCAGTAAAATATGGGAAAAATGTAGGTGCACGACGAAGCGAAGTTTCTCAGAACTGTGTTCTGCAAGTAATGAATGCTGCTGCGGAAGAAGCCCTGCAAGCGACGCCTCGCGTTCGCAAGATGTCGCCAAGGCCGCCCTCTGTGCCGTAGTGTTTAGGTACTGCTGCCGCGGGAGAAAGTCGAGACTCTTGTAAGTCTTCCTGTTAGCAATCGTGGCAGACGTGGTAGAAAATTTGCAGTTCCTTATCGCACTAAATAAGAAATATCGATGGCGATATTTTCGTATAATCACATAAATTGTGTAGCGAAGTACTCTGTGGTAATTGCGATAAGGGGAAGAACGGCCTTGGATTACTCTGTCGGGCGCTTTGTAAGGCTGCTGGAAAGAAACGAAAAGAAAAACAACTTCAGTTCTATGTGATACGGAACTTTTACAAATCGCTCAAATGGAGCAATCATGAATTTGCTTAGTGTTTTTTTTATTTAACATCAGATTAGCGAGTCATACAACAGTCAACTTTTTTGTTTAACTCGGGTCATCAGTCTTCTGACCTCCGTGTGTAGCCTGACGCTACTTCCTGTCCTGGGCCAACTTTTTCATCGAGGAGTGGCACTTACACCCTGTGTCCTCAGTTATTTTTTAGATGTATTGTAATGTCCTCCTGTACAGTTTTTGCCCTCTACGGCACTGCTTAGTACAATAGAAGCTTTTCCTTGACGTCGCAATAATTGTACTGTCATCGTGTCTTTCTTCTAGCATTGTTTTCCACATATTGCTTTCCTCATCTATTCTGCGGAGAAACATCACATTTCTTCTGCGTCTACTTAATTTTCAGCAATCCATTTACCACCACATCTCAGACGCTTCGGTTCACTTCTTTTCCGATTTTCTCCTCAGTCCTTTACATTCCACTACACACTTCCATACAATTCCGTGCCCCAGAGGTACTCACTAAAATGTCTTCCTCATATTGAAACCAATGTTCGATTTTAATACGAGGATATACTGAAAACTGATGCCTCCGAATTTTTTATTCTGTTCTTAATGTCTGTTGAGGTATTGTATTGTATGTTAAACGGGGACTTAGAAACGACGTAGAGGCTCCGTCCCCGCCGCAGCCGCAGTGGTCCACAATCCCACCACGACTACCGCAGTCCACCCCTCCGCCATCCCACACCGAACCGAGGGTTATTGTGCGGTTCAGCCCCCCTCTGGACCCCCCAGGGAACGTCTCACACCAGACCGAGTGTAGCCCCTATATTTGCGTGGTAGAGTAATGGTGGTGTACGCGTACGTAGAGAACTTGTTTGCGCAGCAATCGTCGACATAGTGTAACTGAGGCGGAATAAGGGGAACCAGCCCGCATTCGCCAAGGCAGATGGAAAACCGCCTAAAAATCATCCACAGACTGGCCGGACCTAGACACAAATCCGCCGGGCGGATTCGTGCCGGGAACCAGGCGCTCCTTCCCGCCCTGAAAGACGTGTGTTAGACCACACGGCCAACCGGGCCGGCCCGTTGAGGTATTACATGTTACGCATATTGCTCGGTCGACTTTCCCACTTCGCTGACGCCAGATGCAGCCCTCTGCCGCTAGAGGGCTCCGAATTGTAGCGTGTAACATGGTGACGTGTAACGTAACTATGTCGGTGGGTGAGAAACAGCTCAAGAAACTGAAAGCACGAATTGGAAGAGTTCGTCCACACATGGTGCACCCTCTTTTTCAGCATGACAATGCCAGACCACACACGAGCGTTGCGATATTTGTAACAATCAGACGCCTTGGTTCATTGTCGTCGATCATCCTCCATAGAGTCTTAACTTTACCCCATCCGATTTCATTTCTTTCCAAAACTTAAAAACACCTTCGATAGCGACGAAGCAGTGCAAGCAGAGGTGAGTTTGTGGCTCCGTCTACACATCACTGTAGTGCATCTAACGGAATGCGGGGAGAGTGAGCCGCGCAAGGCACCACTTCAGTGAGAATTACAAAACTTGATTGGTTCTGTGCAACGAGTTGTAAAAATATTTTTCTTTAATTTTTCGTAGTTTCATTCTCGACACTTACGGGAGTAGGCGGGCCTCTAGACAGATTATGGACCGAGCCTGATCCTTTTCCATGCATACGCCCGCCCGCTTTACCGCTAAAATAGAGTGCAACCAAAAGTTATTCTCCTACGGTACTTGAGACACTTATGTCAATCTTAGTATGCCATACATATCTTTTTGTATAGATGGCACTGTTGTTAAGCCTGTTTTTTGGGGTGTGGGGGGCGGGAGATGGGGGAGGAAGTTAAAACACCGCAGCAGGTGACAAACTACCTAGCTGGTCAAACGTTCTACAGTGTCGGTATCAACAACCTGGTCTCTCATTGGGAGAAACGTGTTCTGCGCCAGGGTGACCATGTTGAGAAATAAATATGCAGACATAAGAATAAAGATGTAGACTGTCAATAACGTTTGTTTTATTTAAAAAGCTTTAAGAGTTTTGACGTAAAAATTCTGAGGCATTACTTGTCAGCACGCCCTCGTAGATTTCCTTTAGTCAGGACTACCCTCTCTGCTTGCACCGGCTCCTTCGATCGTCGTTTGTTATTTTTGCTTGCAAGGCCACAGAGTTCCTTTACTTGTACAGCGAGATCCCATATTTTGATGTTAAGTTTATAGCTAACTTCATTTCTCCAATTCCTCATTATTTTTGTCTTTCTTTGATTTATCCTCAATCCATATTCTGTGCTCGTCCATGTTCAAACCTCTCGACAGATTCTGTTGTTGTTCGTCATTTTTATGAGAGACAGCATCGTCGTCGGGAAATATTTTCATTGATACTCCATAACCACGAATTTTAATCATATCCTCCAAAATTAAACGATGTGATTAGCTTTTTCTACGATGGTTCTCTTTATAGAAATAGAGTGTAAGCACCGTACACCTAACCGATGAGAAGATACGATGATTTAAACAATTTTACGTCAGTTTATTGTACTTCAACTAATGTACAGAGTTGTCAGAAACATACTGAAAAGCTTGTAATGGTGTTACAGGGTAGATTGTGCTCAGAAATTGTTGTTAAGAAAAAAAATCGGTACGTTGCGCCGTTTCTGAGTTAATTGGCAATGAAGTTGGCCAATCTGAACGTTGCGCGCGCAATTTCAAGCGGCCCTGCAGAGACCGTGTCGCCAAACGTGTTCTTAGTTTGGTTTCCTAAAAATCAACAAGATCGCGATAGAAAAATTGGCTATCTGACGGTAGTAAGGACGGAACCGAAGCCAAAGGTTGAGCATCTGGCGGATCGCTTGAATTTGCATGTGCAACAGCTGATCGTCTAAATTTAATGCTAATGAACTCGGAAACGGTGCAACGTGTCAGGATTTCTCTTAATTATTTCTCAGCACATCCTACTCTGCAACACCCATACAAGCTTTTCCGACTGGTTCTGATCAACCTGTATTTCGTAAGCTCAGAGATACATAACCGCCAAACCATTGCTAGTATCTCGTTGACACACACACATATTTGTTTTATACAATAAAAACGAAAGTTTGTGACAATGACTGGAAAATTGCACAATAAATTTCGAACGCGTGATTTCGCGGGATGTAACTGCTTTCGATCGTCCGCAAGTGCTGAGCTCGATTAATTGCCGTATCTGATTGTCAAGTGTGATTTAGGGCGAACCAACCGTGAGGCACATATTGAACAGTCCGTTAAGCTCAGTAAGCCCCTGTGCGCTTATGGCTTATAGCGTAGCCAGCTGAATGTAGTTTTGTATAGTGGCAGCTCAGGCACGACTCTTGTGTTTTTCCTCTCGAAAACTTGAAATTAGAGTTAGTGTAATTAGTACCAGCGTGCTCTCTCTCTCATATCACAATGCGAACTAACGTTTTGTAAGTGAATTACTGCCCATCTCCTACACGCACGTTCATGACGTACTTGCACAAAGTTGGCTTTTACTAGCAAAGGTATTTCTTTTGCATGTCGTGACATCTTTGTCTTTAAAGGAAAATAATCATAGATAATGGGGTATACGGGATGATTCACAATCTCAGAAATTAATTGTGAATTCTCGGGTACATTACCAACAATATTTGTCATGTACCACAGAATAAAATAATGAGATACAGAAACTATGATTCCTGGACGGTGTAATCCTTGTGGCTCGAGTAACATGTAGATAAGCAGTGTAATAGAATCGATGGCCAGATGAAAGGTGTAAGGAATTAATTGTGGAAAGTCGAACATGACTTGCTAAATTCTGAAATTGGGGAAGATGGTAAATAAAGGAAAGAATTTTACTATTTAGGGAACTTTGAAGATAGCAGAAACAAGGAAGATGTCAGAAAGGAACTGGTGCAGGGAACAAAACTTTCTTCAACGATAGTGCTCTTCTGCTATTAGAAACTGACAAACGTAATCTGTCAGAAAAGGATAAGAGACTGCTAATATTACAAAGAAACCTACGTATTTGTTGGTACATATTAGTGAGCAATTGTTTCTTCAACCTTGAACTGTGTCCCTACGCCATGACAAGTTTCAGCAATGGCCGTCAATCTTTTTTCTCTGCTGTCTCATCGGAAACGACATCCATAATAGTTTTGAGCAGTGGAAGAAACGAGCGAAGTCGTTTCAATGGGTCTTACTTCTAAGACAACCAACCGAAGATATTTGGGAAGCACAGAAATTTAATATGTGTCAAACTTTGTGTATAAAAATTTTCCGATGGGCCACAAAAACAAGCCTGCAGCAAACTGCTCGTCGATTTTGATGAAACTTGTCACAAAAAACATTGCGCACTGCTTAAGAACAGTTCCGTAATAGTATGTCATTACAAATAGTTCCATGGCAGTGCGAGTCGTTTAATTGATGTCTTGTCAGCCTGTGTAGTGTTAGAAGCCGCTGGTTCAGTACGTATGAAGCGCAAGATATCACGGGAATGAAGTCGGACATTCGGAAAACCACAAGAGAAAAGACTGGAACATTCGCAGTGTAGTAGTGTAAGGGGATGTTAAAAGTTCAGTGTATAAGCCCGCCACCCCCTCTCCCACTATATTCTCTGTACAAAATTTAAGCCAAACTTAACCATCAACTTTCTAAAAATCTACGTACTACCAAAACTATGTATCCACAAACTGTTATCCAAATTAAACTCGTATGCTTTAACTAAACAGAACCTAATTAAATTTGAACTATAACTGGTCTGAATACAACTTGTCTCTATAATAAATGCACAACTGAAGTAAAACAATTATCTGGCCCGTAATCAAAATTTCCACTTACTTCGCATCTTGACAATATCGATACAGGTTTCTCCAAAGCGCAACAGCAAACAGGAAGCGGGCAGCGTGTAAGCTAGATTTCTATTTATAAGTGGATATTCAAATTGTTGCATACCACACGGTGCAGTGTGGTAATGCGTAGTGATAAACCTTTCTTAAACAGTGGAATGGGGAGAGTAACTGTGCGTGTGAAATGATACTCCAAGACAACGATTTCAGCATAAAGTATATATTCAAAAAGACAGAGTGTGATTTCGAATGATCTTCACACATAACATTAGTCTGGACAATACTATGCTTAATAAAGTGAAGAATGATTTGAAAAGGGTACAATGATAACAGAGAATTTCCATAAAATTGGTTGATATCTTAATGCATGACTCAGGGAAGAGAGATGGTCATGGTCTTTCTCTCAGCTCTGAGCAAGTTAAATGGCAGAAAATTATTCTAAAAAATTAGCTGCGCAGTGCTGCAGTCTTACCTCAAACTCCTTCTCTTCAGAAAATAATAACATTGTTGAAAATTTGTATTCTTTCCGCTTTCCAATGCTTACATCATATTCTTCCTTGCTGTCCTTTACAATAAATCTTTGTTCATCTAATGGGTACAACCATAAGACAACACAGCACCACTGAATACGACCATTACCTTCCACATACCAACTGAGAACGTATAAGATTGCGCAGAGTCAAAGACTCTGCCACAAGACCAAGGATTGTTTAACAGTAACGTAACTTTCTCTCTCTTTGACGTGCATATCGTTAACTTATAAAAAATATATAACTCATAAAAATGACATGCCCACCTTATAAGTGATGCATCAACGAAAAGAATCTCTATATCAGAAGTGGAGAAAATAATGAACTTTTACCAGAGGAAACGACAGGCTGGTAGGACACTTCACTTCTTGGCGCAGCTAAGAATTTTTAAATTCGTATGATATTTGAATTTTTTTCCAGTATGTTTCAATCGTCATCTGCACAATTGCAAACATTGGCATTGACCACAGACTTCAAGTTTTAATAAACTTGAAGTTGCCGAGAAAAAATAACAACTGTAAATAAGATCATGTATTCAGACTACTTCATTATTCATAAATCCGTCTCATGTGACCCCAGTGCGTTAATAACTGCGAGAATACGTCACTGGCAGTGTCTTGTACTCTATTTGTGCGCTATTGTCCTATTACGAAAAAAAAACGTAATAATTGAAAACTCGTTACCATAAAAAAAATTTTTTTAAGCGGTTAGGGGACGACATTAAATGTAAAGAGCATACAATGTTGGTTGTAGAGACGACTAGTGACAGACTACAGAGTACGAGGAAATGGCAGTGCATTCATAAAAGAGGTCCCGAACGCTCATGTGACCCGTTCGTGAACATTGTTCGATTGTTTGTGGTCCCCGCGAGCTCGTATTCAGAGCAGTCAGTGTAGCGGTTCAGAGGCCTAGTGTGCTGCTAACGATCTGTTCAATCAGTATGAAAGTGTCACGGAAATGCTGAGCGATCTTCAACGGGAATTTTTTTGTGTTTTTTGGTTGTCATCATTCTTCTGCCTGGTTTGATGTGGCCTGCCACGAAGTTCGCCAGATATGTATAGCTCCCTGTGTTTTCGATTATTGTGGAATCTTCATACAAATTTTTGATTGTCTGCGTAAGAAGCGTGGGATGTCCCTTCCATTATTATCCATACTGCGTCTATAATCATTGGGTGGAACGCTTTGTCGAAGTCAATAAAAGCAATGTGTGTATAGTTTGACTTCGCATTTTTCTAAAATTCTTTAAACGATGAAAATATTATCGTTCGGGGAGCATCCCTTTGTAAATCTACTTTGTTCTTCTTCCAGGAGAAAGCTGTTGCTCTCAAGCGATCATTGAATATTTTTGGGTAAATTTTATAAAGACATTAAACTCTCCAATTGTCACATGCATTTCTTAATTGCTGAAAATATCTGCCAGTAAAGCTAAAGCTATGCCTCACAGGGGAAAACTCAGAGTCCGATATAAAATTGTTGCCGGGCGAGGTGGCCGAGCGGTTCTAGGCGCTACAGTCTGGAACCGCGTGACCGCTACGGTCGCAGGTTCGAATCCTGCCACGGGCATGGATGTGTGTGATGTCCTTAGGTTAGTTAGGTTTAAGTGGTTCTAACTTCTAGGGGACTGATGACCTTAGAAGTTAAGTCCCATAGTGCTCAGGGCCATTATTATAAAGTTGTTACTGAAGACGGGCCACTGGAACAAGTACACAGTTCAGGCTGAGTTATCAATATGAATAACGATAATGTACAGAATACAATCAATAAATTTCGGCACAAGTGTAGAAGCGTAAGGAAAATCTTAAAGAACAAGAAGACGAAAGAGACAAAATTAAACTATTACATAAGGGGGGGGGGGAGGGGGGGGGCAGCATACAATCGGATGAAATGAGATTTCTAACATCTTTCAAAGGTTGTTCAAGGTTGTTCAAGAACTGAGAATATACGAAACAAATTAGAGAAATACTTAAACGACGCTGTAGAGAATACAGGGAGGAATGGAGTCAACATCTTAAACGTTTGGATGAAGACAGAGCTCCAGTCACTGTACAGTAAAAGCTACCAAGAGAAAGAAAAGCTGTGTAAGTAGGCTGTTTAGGTTTTTATGTTGGTAACGCTACGTAGCGCTCTGTATGAAAATCACTAACTGTGCTGTGTGCAATCTGTGTCTGGTTGGCATTGTTGGAATATTCGCTATTGTAGTGTTGGGCAGTTGGATGTGAACACCGCATAGCGGTGCGCAGTTTGAGGTGAGCCGCCAGCAGTGATGGATATGGGGAGAGAGATGGCAGAGTTTTGAGAACGGACGATCTGGACGTGTGTCCGTCAGAAGACGGAAATTAGTAAGACTGGATGTCATGAACTGATATATATATATATATATATATATATATATATATATATATCCCCACATCCACTCAAATCAAGAAAGAAAAACTAAACTGGACAAGGCATAAAAAGTAGTGTGGAATCATTACAACAAGAAGTCTATCTCACAAAAAGCCAAATTACGCCACAACGACACGGTCGTGCTCCCCGAGGCACTACATGCAGCAGAGACCATACTAATCCTAGGGCATACACGTATCAGACAACTAGAAAAAGTAGAACGGAAAATACTTAGGAAATTATTTGGCGCAACTAACAACAATGCAATATGGATCAAGAAACCTACAGAGGAACTATACAAACATACGGAGACAATCACAGAAAAGATTAGAAAACGCAGACTACAATTCTATGGACATCTATACAGAATGCCATCACACAGGTTGACCAAACAGATCTTTGACTGGGTAACCACTAGAAACAACAAACGGGTGGCAGAGGTAAAAAACGACCTGAACCAAGTCAACATAATAGCAGACACAATAAACGACAGAATAATATCCAGAAACATCATTAAGAAAAGTAAACTACATGAGATACAATGTGACAAACGAACAGGCTTAAAATGGACCGAAGAACGCAAGCAAGATCACAGCCGGAAGATGAAAGAAATATGGGCAACCAAAAAGACAATCAAGATGAAGCCGAAGACACAAAGCTGACAAGAAGCATGGGCAGAGGACCGGAAACAGAAACACAGCGAGCGAATGAGGGAAGTTCGGGCAGCAAGGAAGGCAGCAAAAGGAACTGGCCATGTAGTTTAGTCCAAATGTGCTCTTTATATATACACTCCTGGAAATTGAAATAAGAACACCGTGAATTCATTGTCCCAGGAAGGGGAAACTTCATTGACACATTCCTGGGGTCAGATACATCACATGATCACACTGACAGAACCACAGGCACATAGACACAGGCAACAGAGCATGCACAATGTCGGCACTAGTACAGTGTATATCCACCTTTCGCAGCAATGCAGGCTGCTATTCTCCCATGGAGACGATCGTAGAGATGCTGGATGTAGTCCTGTGGAACGGCTTGCCATGCCATTTCCACCTCGCGCCTCAGTTGGACCAGCGTTCGTGCTGGACGTGCAGACCGAGTGAGACGACGCTTCATCCAGTCCCAAACATGCTCAATGGGGGACAGATCCGGAGATCTTGCTGGCCAGGGTAGTTGACTTACACCTTCTAGAGCACGTTGGGTGGCATGGGATACATGCGGACGTGCATTGTCCTGTTGGAACAGCAAGTTCCCTTGCCGGTCTAGGAATGGTAGAACGATGGGTTCGATGGCGGTTTGGATGTACCGTACACTATTCAGTGTCCCCTCGACGATCACCAGTGGTGTACGGCCAGTGTAGGAGATCGCTCCCCACACCATGATGCCGGGTGTTGGACCTGTGTGCCTCGGTCGTATGCAGTCCTGATTGTGGCGCTCACCTGCACGGCGCCAAACACGCATACGACCATCATTGGCACCAAGGCAGAAGCGACTCTCATCGCTGAAGACGACACGTCTCCATTCGTCCCTCCATTCACGCCTGTCGCGACACCACTGGAGGCGGGCTGCACGATGTTGGGGCGTGAGCGGAAGACGGCCTAACGGTGTGCGGGACCGTAGCCCAGCTTCATGGAGACGGTTGCGAATGGTCCTCGCCGATACCCCAGGAGCAACAGTGTCCCTAATTTGCTGGGAAGTGGCGGTGCGGTCCCCTACGGCACTGCGTAGGATCTTACGGTCTTGGCGTGCATCCGTGCGTCGCTGCGGTCCGGTCCCAGGTCGACGGGCACGTGCACCTTCCGCCGACCACTGGCGACAACATCGATGTACTGTGGAGATCTCACGCCCCACGTGTTGAGCAATTCAGCGGTACGTCCACCCGGCCTCCCGCATGCCCACTATACGCCCTCGCTCAAAGTCCGTCAACTGCACATACGGTTCACGTCCACGCTGTCGCGGCGTGCTACCAGTGTTAAAGACTGCGATGGAGCTCCGTATGCCACGGCAAACTGGCTGACACTGACGGCGGCGGTGCACAAATGCTGCGCAGCTAGCACCATTCGACGGCCAACACCGCGGTTCCTGGTGTGTCCGCTGTGCCGTGCGTGTGATCATTGCTTGTACAGCCCTCTCGCAGTGTCCGGAGCAAGTATGGTTGGTCTGACACACCGGTGTCAATGTGTTCTTTTTTCCATTTCCAGGAGTGTATAATGACTTTTGAACACTATTAAGGTAAATGCATTGTTTGTTCTCCATCAAAATCTTTCATTTGCTAACTATGCCTGTCAGTAGTTAATGCCTTCAGTAGTTAGAATCCTTTATTTAGCTGGTAGTATTGGCGCTCGTTGTATTGCAGTAGTTAGACTAACGAAGATTTTTGTGAGGTAAGTGATTCATGTAAGGTATAGGTTATTGTTAGTCAGGGCCATTCTTTTGTAGGGATTATTGAAAGTCAGATTGCGTTGCGCTAAAAAAAATTTGTGTGTCAGTTTAGTGTTGATCATAATAAGTAAAGAGAGAAATGTCTGAGTATGTTCAGTTTTGCTCAGCTGTTTGAAAATCAAATAACGTAGAGGTTTACCAGCGCAGTAATTCATAATTTTTCTAAGGGGATGTTTCAGCTGGAAGACCGACAAAAAGATGGTCTCAGAGTTTGAATCGGAGCAGGCATATTGCTTACTAAAATTTGGAGTGAAGAGTTGGAATAATTGGACGATTAGTGACATTAGGGAAATGAGCCATTCGAGACGTAACTAACATGGGAAGATTATTTAAGAATAAACGAAGCGGTCAAAAATAAACTAACGGAAAGGCTCTACACGCAGGTGGAGATACTGCTGACCGGGATACAGCTGGTCTGCGGAGTGGCCGGAGTGCGAGTGTGGGGTTGCATAACCGCAGGGGCGCGGCAGCCTCTCGCTGCGTGCCTAGGCGCCAGCGGCCGCTTTCTCCGTCCAGCCCGGGCCGCGCTAATGAGCTGCGAGCGGCACCATCAATCAGGCCCGTCGCCTGCGCGGGCACACCGCCTCAAAGGGCTCGCTGCGAAAAACTACGCTTCAAGATAGTCTCTGCCGGTACTCGCCTGATGGATGGACGGACGGACGCTTGCCGCGTCTGCACAGGCTTTTTTCTCCTGCGCGAACGTATCTTTCAGCCGCTAGTTGTGGGGACAGCTTCTCTGTGATCGCCGCTTTACCTTAGGGTGGTGTGGGTGAGGAACTGAGGTCACTGAGCAGTGAGAAGCTCAAGAGAAAAAGAAGTTCTAGTCATCTTCATTCTTCTCTGCTATTCTACTAATTTTCATCTACATCTACATCTACATGGATACTCTGTATATCACATTTAAGGGGCTGGCAGAGGGTCCATCGAACCACCTTCACAGTTCTCTATTATTCCAACCTCGTATAGCGCGCGGAAAGAATGAACACCTATATATTTCCGTACGAGCTCTCATTTCCCTTATTTTATCGTGGTGATCGTTCAGCCCTATGTAGGGCGGTGTCAACAAAATATTTTCGCATTCGGAGGAGAAAGATGGTGATTGGAATTTCGTGAGAAGATTCCGTCGCGGCGAAAAACGCCTTTCTTTTAATGATTTCCAGCCCAAATCCTGTATCGTTTCTGTGACACCCTCTCCCATATTTGGCGATAATACAAAACGTGCTGCCTTTCTCTGAACTTTTTCGATGTACTCCGTCAGTCCTACATGGTAAGGATCTAATACGGCGCAGCAGTATTCTAAAAGAGGACGGACAAGCGTAGTGTAGGCAGTCTCCTTAGCAGGTCTGTTACATTTTCTAAGTGTCCTGTCAATAAAACATAGCATTTGGTTAGCCTTCCCCACAACATTTTCTATGTGTTCTTTCCGATTTAGGTTGTTCGTAATTGTAATACCTAGGTATTTAGTTGAATTTACGGCTTTTAGATTAGATTGTTTTATCGGGTAACCGATGTTTAATGAGTTCCTTTTCATGTGAATGATCTCACACTTTTCGTTATTTAGGGTCAACTGCCACCTTTCGCACCATTCAGATATTTTTTCTAAATCGTTTTGCAGTTTGTATTAGTCTAGTACAAGGTAATTGCAGTTCTGTGTAGTTGTTATACTGAATTAGAATAATCAGCCGAGTTCAGGCGTATGACGTGACACTGGAAACTAGACTACAAAAGTAGCAGAGTAATTACTTTGTAAACAGCAGATCATTGTTGACTGCTGTAGTCATTACGTCTAAAATTATTTTCTTTCTTTCTTTTTTTTTGGGGGGGGGGGGGTTTCAAGCGTTGCCTGCGGCTGATGACTTGAGACTGTTGTAGTCAACACAGCCAATTTTTTTGTGTTTTCCTGAACATTTTTTTGCAGTGTTTAAGCGGTGTCGGTGACATGGTCATTGCAGATGAAGCATTAACTCGATTGAACAAGGGCAGGAGAAAGAAATGGGTCCTAGTTCGTTGGAAAAAAAAGAAAAGCGGTCCGAAAGTCTGACAACCACAAATCTTTGAAGTGCGGTTGGGGATATAGTTTAGCTATTTCAGAATCAGTGCGAAATGAGCACTTGTCAATCCTGGGTGTTTATTCATCTGTGTACATGTATATTTACATCATTTACGTCTAGATATAACTCCGGAAACTCCTGCCCGAGCGTTTCAGACAGTATCTCGTACCAAAATTAGTGAATATTTGTTCTTCATCATTCGTTTATGGGGTGAGGACATTTGACGAGTTGCTTAGAGGAACAAAAGATAAGTGTACAAATGTGAGTTTCGAGATACCGAAAATTAAGTTTGCATTTGATCGACAAATATTAATAATTTTATTCTAACACTCACTTTGTTCTAGATGGTTTTAACGTCTAAATTCTTCCGTACAGACGTTAGAAAGAAGAAGAAACAGACTACAAACACATGAAATGTACAAAAATAAATACATTACGGCAGTGGTGGTACCATTATGTTACCCAGATCACATACACTAACAAAAAACAATGACAGATAATCATACGAGAACATTTTCATAGAGTTACTAGAAGACTTAACTGTATAGCTCGTTGCTTGAAAGTATTTAATGAATCATGACCCTCATCACAGAAGTGTCCAGTGTCCAGACGTGTTGGCTTTAGTAACAAGAAAAATCTATGATGAACAGGAGGGTTGAAATCTAAGAGGGACTGAGCGATAGAAATATTCTTCATTTCACGGAGTTTGGTAAACGTATTTTAATCAGAGTGTAAGACGTGGGTTTCGCGAACTACGTTTCATGGAGCAATATGGCAGCCATAATGTCTCCTTGATGAATAAAGACCAAGGGTATTCTAAAGTCATCTTCTACATGCATACATTCCTTAGGTTGAAAGCCAGATGCGTTCTGAACATCAAAGTCACAAATTTCCGAGAATATTTTGGATGTTTACTTTCTCAAAACATTTAAGAGCACAATGGCAGTTAGGTCTTACATCATTTTTATCTGCAATTTTTCCAGAACGAGATACGTACACTGACCAGCCACAATATTATGACCACCTACCTAATATCTGGTATATCCACCTTTGGTGCGGGTAACAGGGGCGACGCCTAGTGGCGTTCAAGCAGTGAAGCCTTGGTAGGTCGCTCGAGGGAGTTGGCACCACATCTGCGCGCACACAAATCATCTAATTCCCATAATTTCCGAGAAAGGGAGCGATGAGCTTTGACACCACGTACAATCACATCCCACATGTTTTCGATCTGGTTCAGATCTGGCGAATGGGGGGGGGGGGGGGGGAGGCAGCCCATCAACTGGAACTCGTCACTGTGTTCCTCGAACCACTCCATCACACTTCCGACCCTATGACATGGCGTATTATCTTGCTGAAAGCCGGCCGCGGTGGTCTCGCGGTTCTAGGCGCTCAGTCCGGAACCGCGCGACTGCTACGCTCGCAGGTTCGAATCCTGCCTTGGGCATGGATGTGTGTGATGTCCTTAGGTTAGTTACGTTTAAGTAGTTCTAAGTTCTAGGGAACTGATGACCACAGATGTTAAGTCCCATAGTGCTCAGAGCCATTTGAACCATTTTTTTTCTTGCTGAAAAATGCCACTGCTCTCGGGAGACGTGATGGCCATGAAGGGGTGTACCTAGTGTGCAAGCAGTGTACGATTCTCCTTGGCCGTCATGGTGACTTGCAAGAGCTCCACTGGACCCATGGATGCCCACGTGAATATTCTCCAGTGCATAATGGAGCCCTCACCAACTTACCTTCGTCCCGCAGTAGAGGTGTCGAGGAGCTGTTCCCCTGGAAGACGACGGATTCGCGTTCTCCCATCGGCATGATGAAGATGGTATCGGGATTCATCAGATAATGCAACGCCCTGCCACTGCGCCAACGTCCAGTGCATATGGTCACGTGCCCATTTTAGTCGTAGTTGCCGATGTCGTTGCGTTAACTTTGTCTCATGCACGGGTGGTCGACTGCGGAGGCCCATAATTGGTGGTGTTCGGTGCACTGTGGGTGTCCAGACACACTTATACTCCGCCCAGCACTAAAGTCTGATGTTAGTTTAGTTACAGTTCACCAAGCGTCCTTTTTTATCAGTCTGCCCAACCTACAACGTCCGACATCTGTAATGACGGATAGCCTCCCGCCCCACGACGTCTGGACATGGTTTCGCCTCGGTTTCGCCACTTGTTGAAGACACTCACCATGGAACTCCTCTCGTCCGCAGCTCCTGGTCTAATGGCTAGCGTTGCTGCCTGTGGATCACGGGGTGTAAATGAACAGATATGCATGTACCCACCATTAAGCCTTCGACAGCAGTCATTCAATAATGACCTCATATTTCATGCAGTTCAGGAACGTAATGTAATGTACATGCACTTTCCATTATGTACGTGAAGCGTACTGAGTACAACATATTTACAAGTTAGATATTACTAAGTCATCTGAGTCATTGGGAATGTGTTCAGTATCCTGATCAGAGACGTCAGGATCACTAAGAACATCTTTGTTTTCTTGTAACTCGTCAAGTGTGGCTGTTACCTCGGGAAACGAACACAGGTCCATTTTAGCGCTAGCCATTTTACCTGTCACTTGCCATCGTGTTCCCGCGGTAAGCAGCCACTGGCGTCTGCTATGAAGCATCGCCCTAACATCTGTTGAGTGAAATTAGTGTATTATATTCCGCTGCTCATAGGTAGCGCCGACAAGCCTATGACTCAAAATAAACAGCAGTGGTCGCGCTAAACATTGTCCCCTGCACCCAACCGAGCGTCGCTCAAATGTTTTGCACCTCAGTACACGACTAATCCTGTTCTCATAGTCTCTACCCACCATCTACGTTGGAAGCAACTGAAATTTTGCACTTTCTTTTAAGTCTGCCCAGCAGGGTTTTGCGGAAACAATCTCGTATTTACTGCAAATGTTGCCTTTTAAATTCTGTAAACATGTCTGCTACTCTTTCATATCGGCTACCTGGTGTTTAGGTCGGTGGTACAGTGATACAGTGCCATACTACAGATCTGATAATTTGAGGTTCGATCACTGGACTGGCCTAGGACTTCTACTTGTCACTTATCATTTCATCCACCTCTGGCATTCTTTGCTAACACGAAAAATGTCCAGTTGCATTGTGATTCGTAGTCCACGTTAAATGGCACCTCTCCCTATAACTGGCTGTGTGAGTGAATTAAAAAGTCGGAGCAAGGCAAGAGCATAACACGTCTACCAACACCATGCCTACACACGGTGTTGGATTGAGCCTGCGGGACAATGGCAGCTGTACTTTGTATCTGCCACGACATTACGTTGCGATGTCTACTGTCACATCCAGTTGATGCAGATTAACGACGCTGGGGTAGGAATCTAAAATACGCTTTCTTTTAACGATTGCAAATAAGTTCTCAGAATCTTCTCAACAGATTGAAAGCCTACCATCTTTTACTTAGCTTTGACCTGGGAGTTCACATGAGATTACGACCCCACTTTTATATCCTGAAATGCTACCCCTTGTTATTACATGTGACCCACATATAAGTAGAGGCAGTTTCACGGTGATGACTGTCGTTTCGAGTGGAAAGCACTTTCGCAAAACGCTTCGGAAGGAGGGTTAACCAGCAATACAAAACTGAAATTAGAATCTTCACTGTAGAGCTCACATTTTTACTGATTGTGTACGTAAAGAGATTGTAGCTTGTAAAAACAATTTGTGAGAGTCAAAAGTTTTTACGTCTGTGTCCTTCACTACCTGATAATCTGAAAAACTCCTGACCCCGTTTAATTGATAGCAGACTAGCACGTAGTTTCGAAGTTTCACAGCGACGAAAACTTACCTCTATAGCTGAAAATTCTTACATCATATAACTGTGCGCATTACTTTATTCAGGCTGCCTCACTCAGCTTCAGATACAATTAAAACGAACAGGATACGTTTCGAGGATGTAGTTATTGAGTAAATATTTGTGGAGGTATGAAAAACGTTGAAAGATTCATTGAACAAAGTCCAAGGATTCACAAAATTCCAGCCGTACTCAAGTGCGGTCTGACGGCCACAGTTCCTACACAGAATAACATACTTCGTGGATAAACCCAATTCAACAGACCATGTGTTTTACGGTATTACTGGATACGATAGACAAAAGAAAATTACGACTTACTATTATTAATTTCTGAAGCATTATCTTATGAGTGGAAGAGCATTGACGTAAGTAACTTGAAATCTTGGATGACTAAATCTGAGATGCATACCAATCTCCTCGAGTTCTAAAGAAGTTGAAGAGAAAGAAACCTAATCTTCGGTGATATGAAAGGCCAAGTAATTTACAACCACGTAAATGCAGCGCAGATGTGCGAAGCCACCGACAATATCACCATAATCCAGAACAAAGTCGGCTGAATGCGCCCGTCTTCAGATTAGGAGGCAAAGCGTCTATACTGCATGATCAGTCGTAACGACAACAGTATCAGAAGATTCCTTTGTACTACGTGCAAGAGGCTTTCCGAACTGAAATATCCCGCCCAGCATTCTCACTGGCTGGAGCCTGTCAAAGGTCGTTCGACCCGCTGAGCTATACCTTGCAGTTTCAAACCAGAGATACACCGTGCTAGCAGAGAGGTAGGCGACTGGAGATACTGCACCCGAATACAGTGTATGAAAGGCGTTAGCTCCAAATCAGACGCCTTTCAAAATCTATCTTCGTCTTCTCAACTAATCATTACACTATTTCGTTCCATTTCATTTTCTTGCGACAAATCTCGGGATCGTTCCATAACTAAGGCCTATCCTAAGCTTTCCGATCTTTTGATCAACCTCTAATAATTCCAACGTCTAGTAGACATTAACCTATAAATGTCCATCCTTCATGAATTAATGCTATGTTCACCGTATGTAAAATGCAACATGTTTAATATTTTTTTAAGAAGCAGGCAAGCGGAATAACGTGCAGTTCACAAAAGGTTCGTTGTGGAGAGCTACGAGTTCCAGAATAAATTATGTGTCGTGTTCTGGCTGGAAATCATGAGCGATGTTACGTGGCTATGATGAAAGCGAGGGAGGATCCGGGGCATCTGACGTTTTAATCACCCGCGACGAAGAAATATGACTCTGCGGTGTAATAAATGTCCAGTCGAGAACCTAGCGCCGCTTCTGGACATCCTATCTGCCCGCATCGGCCTGACATATCGCCAACAAAGTGTAGTCGTCAATCACCAGTTTCGTTCTCATAGAGCGGCTCGCTGCGCACAATACTTTGCATTCAACCCAAATATCGTCAACCGCAGCGTCCACTCTCTGAGCTAGTTCTGTTTTTTGGTCAGTGTCTTTTATCTCGTTTAGTTTAACGAAACACAAAGGATAATTGTCACCGGTGTCATAAAAGCCAAATGCCGTGCGGTACAAGGAATTGTGGCAAAATATTATTACTCAGTTAACATAAATCATCCCGCGGTGTTGCTGTAGTACCTCCGATACCAGGACCGGTTATTTCTTTCATTAAGGCCAAAATTTGTTTCCTTTGGTTTGTGATGCCATTCCCCAAGGTGTCATTGTTGATATACAACTATAAAGGCGTAACAGTTCTATCGCAATAGGTCTACGCATGTATTCAGTTGTGGGATTCCAGGATTTAACAGCGGAACTTAAAGACTACACTAGAAGGACTTACATAAGTTGAAAACACTGACGAGGTACAATTATAATTTTGTTAGACACGCATTCAGCCTTGATGTTTTTAAAGAACCATGTATCCAGCAACACCAGCAACCATTTGGTATATCAACAGCAGAACGAGTGGTACAATCACTTCATCGTTACAAAAAGATCATTGTTGTGAGGTTGATGGGGCAATGAGGCGTAAGGTGAAATAAAGTTGTCCACACGAGAAGGACGCATTGCGCAGTAGGACAAAGCGTTACAGCGAGGTCTCACACGTAGACTTATTCCAGCTTGTGAGACTGCAAATTAGCACCAAGCAACTCCGTGTCTAATACCAGTATAAGGATCATTTGACAATCGGACAGACCCCCGTATGGAATACATAGAAATAAGTACACCTGGCGTAAAGTAGCAACTTAAAGATTTGAAAACAAATAAATCACCAGGTCTGGATGGAATCCTAGTTCGATTTTAGACAGAATACTCTACGGCATTGGCCCCTGTAGTAACATTTTTCACATCACGTAAGCGCACTGCTGGCTGCAGTTAGCCTATTTCTTGCTTATCTGTTACTGGCCGAATAGGCAAACACCTTCGTCGTGTTGGGGTGCAGCCTACGTTCTACAGTGGTCGCAGGATCCAAGACGCGCTAGGCTCTAATAAGGACAAGGTGGATGCATTACACGCTGCAGGCGTGTACAAGCTGGAATGCAAATGTGGAGAGGCATACATCAGCGAGACTGGCAGGCTAATAGCAACGCGCTTTCGAGAACACGAGCGCTATATTCGTCTAGGGCAACACAACAAATCTGCAATGGCAGAACATCAACGAGACTGCGGAAAATTCAGCGAAACCTGTTTGTTGGCCAAGTACCGGTTATGACGAAACGCAAAATCAGAGAGGCCATCAAATTACTTAAACACCCTAATAACATGAGTAAAGAGGATGAACTCAGGCTTGCTGCATCTAGGCTGCCAGCAATCAGAGCCCAACAGACCGCACTGTCAACACGAGGCGGGAGCGCTAAATGCCGGTGACCACCAATCATGGCACATAATGCAAGAGCCAATAGACAACAGAGGTTACGCTCTCCCTCCAGCGCAATAACCTATTAAAGTAAGTCCCCTCTCCTTTTTCCTTAAGTGACCAATGAAATGACGTAATGAGATGCGCAGTGATCAGTAATAACAAAATATAAGGGACACCGCATAGCTAGAACGCACCAGTAGACCCAGAAGGAGGCTGCTGCAACGTGGCCGTTGGTTTTCTCCAGAATTAGTTTTATACAGTATGACGCAGTACCATACCCAGAAAACTTTTATGTCGACTAGTTACATATCCTTCACCTCCTTGCACTTGTTCAGTTCTGCCTGTGATTTCTGAATGAAATGGTGTCGAGAGTTTGCTTCCTCGGTTTATTCAGTTGGGAATTGGTCCAGTCTGATTGAGTGCGTCTCTGAGAACATTCGGCATTATACTCAAGGGAAATTTCCCCGGCGTGTGCTACTGTCGAAATAGTCTCGTGTTTCCATGCAGGTGGCTGCGTTGAAATTCCACGACGTTTCTACGAGTGTCACTCTTCCCATCTTCTGGCGAAGTATTGAGATTACGCAGACTTCCCATATATACACTTGAGGGACTCTCGGTGTATTCAATCTTGACCAGACTCTCGAAGCGTTAACTGCTTCAGTGCCGAAGACCTCGTCCCTGTAAAAGAGGTTGGCATGACGCCTTATCTTAATTAGTTTTTTAATAATCCTCTCTGGGACAGAAATATAAATCGCCAGTGACGGAGCACATCCTCAGCGCCGGACATACACCCGAAGTTGAGAATAAAAATAAGTTATGCCTATCTAGTGGCTTTCTGGAGGACATTAATAAAGAATCAACTGAGATAAGGCTCCATGACAAGGACGAGGGCTACCAGCTAGCCTATCATGGAACCCTGCATTGTAACAACTACACGCCAAGACCGCGTTCAACAGTTGACACTTCTAGAGTCTGGGGAAGAGTGTAAACATCGAGAGTTAAAAGTGTCGGCGTAAGGAGTGGGGACACACGGCCACCGATCAGGCTTAATATCCAGGATGATTCAGTTGCAGCTAACTTTGTGTTTTACGCATCCGGCAGCGCCCTCAAACAACACACACAGATTATCATATTCTCTTTCTTGCTAAGGGAAAATTATTGATTACACAGAAAAATAACAGGACCTTTTTTTTAGGAAATTAAATGTAGTTAAATTTTGTACTGGAATACCTTTTCGCTAGAGGCGAAATCATTCACTCGGATTGTCCAGAATGTTCTTCAAACCAACGGTGAACAATTCTGGCCAGATGACAAGGTGCATTGTCATTCATAAAAATTGCATGAATGGCTGCAGATGGTCTCCAAGTAGTCGAACGTAACCATTTCCAGTCAGTGATCTGTTCTGTTGGATGAGAGGACCCAGTCCATTGCACATGAACACAATCCACATCATTATGGAGCCACCAGCAGCTTGCACAGTACCTTGTTAACAACAAGGGTCAATAGCTTCGTGGAGTCTGCACCACGCTCGAAGCCTACCATCCGATCAACTGAAATCGAGACTCATCTGACCACGCCACGGTTTTCTGCTCGTCTAGAGCCCAACCGATGGCCACGGGCCCAGGAGAGGTACCGTAGGCGATATAGTTCTGTTAACTCGCGTCGGTCGTCTGCTGCCAGAACCCATTAACACCAAATTTCGTCGCACTATCCTAACGGATACGTTCACCATACGTCCCACACAGATTTCTGCGTTTATTTTACGCAGTGTTGCTTGTCTGTTAGAAATGACAACAACAAACGCTGCTCCTCTCGGTCATCAAGTGAAGGCCATTGGCCAGTACGTTTTCCTTGGTGAGAGGTAATGTCCAAAATTTGGTATTCACGGCACACTCTTTGACACCATGGATTTCGGAATACTGAATTATCTATTTCCGAAATGGAATATCCCTAGCGTCTAGCTCCATCTACCATTTCGCATTCAATGTCTGTTGATTCCCGTTCGTCCGGCGTTAATCACGTCGGAAATCTTGAATCACCTGAGCACAAAAATCAACTTGTGCATGCGACACTATCGCCATATGTACGTGTGGAAGTCGCTATCCCGTGACTTTTGTCACCTTAATGTATACTGCTATTGCTCATCGATTCACTGGTGCTGTGTATAGAGACAGTTATACAAGATGTACGAGGCGTGTTTTTTAAGTAAGTACCGTTTTGAAATTAATAAAAGACGTGCTAAGATATCTCAATAATTTTATTTTTACATGAAAGCCTGTACCTTAATCTACTCTTCTACATAATTTATATCAATATTGAGGCAGTTGTCATAACGTTGTACCAGTTTTTGAATTCCCTCCTCATAGAAGTCTGCCGCCTGACTTAGTAACCACTGTATCACCACTGTTTTGACTTCGCCGTCGTCTTGAAGACGCTGACCGCCCAGGTGTTTCTTCAAGTGCAGGAACAGATGGTAGTCACTGGTCGCAAGATCGGAGCTGTACGGAGGATGATCTAGTTAGTTTCCCATCGAAAAGATGTGATGAGATCTCTTGTATGATTCGCCACATGCGGACGGGCATCGTCTTGCAGCAAAAAGATGCCCTTGCTCAACTTCCATGGACTGTTGCTTTGATCGTGGTGTGATGTAGGCCACCCATGTTTCATCGCCCGTAACAAAGATGGTTCAAATGGCTCTAAGCACTACGGGACTTAACATCTGAGGTCATCAGTCCCCTCGATTTAGAACTACGTAAACCTAATGAACCTAAGGACAATACACACATCCATGCCCGAGGCAGGAATCGAACCTACGACCGTAGCAGCAGCGCGGTTCCGGGCTGAAGCGCTTAGAACCGCTCGGTCTCACCGGCCGGCTCGCCCGTAATAATTTGGCTTAAGAAATCATCACCGTCGTTGTGGTACCGCTCAAGTAAAGTCAATGCAATGTCTAAACGTTTGGTTTTGTGCACGTCCGTCAACATTTTCGGTATACAACGTGCGCACAATTTTCGGTACTTGAAGTGCTCGGTCACAATGCCATACAAAACACTACGAGAAACATTAGGAAAGTTATCTCGCAAGGAGGAAATCGTAAAGCGTCTGTTTTATCTCACCTTATTGTCCACTTCCTGCAGCAAACTTTCATTAACGTCCGTAGGACGCCCACTCCGTTGTTCATCATGCACATTTGTGCGCTCATCTTTAAATGCTCTCACCCACTTTCTTACCATTGCATCACTCATAATGTTTTCTCCGTAAACTGCACAGATCTCACGATGAATATCAATAGCTTTTAGCCCTTTAGCATTAAGAAATCTTATAACAGCCCGTACTTCACAGTTCGCGGGACTCACGATTATGGTTCAAATGGCTCTGAGCACTATGGGACTTAACATCTATGGTCATCAGTCCCCTAGAACTTAGAACTACTTAAACCTAACTAACCTAAGGACATCACACAACACCCAGCCATCACGAGGCAGAGAAAATCCCTGACCCCGCCGGGAATCGAACCCGGGAACCCGGGCGTGGGAAGCGAGAACGCTACCGCACGACCACGAGATGCGGGCACGATTATCGGAGGCATCTTAAACACTCAGTACACAACGTAAAAAAGGAAGAATCAGACTGTAATAGCGTCACTGCGTAGATTAAGGTGCAGGCTTTCATGTAGAGATAAAATTATTGGAATATCTTAGCACGTCTTTTTTTTAATTTCAAAACGGTACTTACTTGAAGAAAAAAAAACACCTCGTAATTACCCGTACTGTGATTATTGTGGCTTAGCGGAATGTGCGGTAGTGTCATCAGTAACTCGATTTTCCCAACTTTTGATGTATAGGTCCTTTACGCCGTCGCATTCGTGTACAGTATCGTATTATGTCAAGTTCCCCTATTGATGAAAAAGTATTCTCGTTAAAAAAAAGGTCAGATTATGGGGCATCATATGTTTCCGGAGATAGTCGAAAGACCATGTAAGTGACGTACAATGAAAAAAGGTGGAAACTGTGTGTGTGTGTGTGTGTGTGTGTGTGTGTGTGTGTGTGTGTGTGTGTGTGAAGTAGATGCGCAAGAGCCGTTGGCCGGTCTGTTGCGCCTCGTGATTGGTCCAGTGCAGGTCGCAGAGTGGTCGTGACTGTTGGGAGTCGCCAGTCACGACCACACGGCCACGACCGCCGGCGGCGACTAGCGGGACGCCGTGAGAAACACGCGGTCAGCCGGCGCGGCTCTGCTTCCTGTGTGAACACGGCACTCCGGAGAAGGCACTTCGCGAATCACTGGTTTCCTCGCACCACTTGTTTGTCTTAGGATGACCTCTCACCGAGACTTACAGCATTCTCCGCCAGCCGTGTCAGTGACGGCAGAAGCAGCACTTAGTGGGAACGGTCAGCCGCCAGCCACGGAGATAGTAAAGAAACATTGTGCCATTCACCGGTAGCCACGCAAAAACACTCGATAGGAAAGACAGCACTCCAGCTATGTGAGCCTTCAAATAGGCATTCCATCACCTCCAGATGCAGCCAATCCCCCACTAATGGACATTACATTTTATTAAAGCAAAACGTTTCACCTACAGGAAAAGGACGAAGCGTTATGTCTGAAATAATATGAGACTTTAAATGAGTGCAACAGTCTTAAGATCGATTATTAACACTTTGCCGTCCGCACGTCTCGTACAAATTTATTCGCTTGGCGCCGGCAGCGCTAGTTCGGGTTACTTGGCTTGTCGCCAGCCGCTTGTCACCTTTCCGTTGATGACAAGCTTCAAACACATTGACTTAATTTTCTGGAAATTCTCTATTTTGCTGTATCGTTCCACAAACTCGAATTTTCTTTTCTGCACTGTTATAATAATTATCCATGTAGAGGTGAAGCCACTTTCCATAAGAAGGTGTCAACAGTTCCATCACTGTTTCTGCTAAGGGCTGTCCAGCGCCGGAATGTATCTTGAATGAGGAAATGTATCCCGTGCTCGAATCACACACCATCCGAATGAGTATGCCGTATTTCGTAATTTTCTACGGATTGTAAACTTCAAAATTCAATCGTCCACTCCACGGTACGATTCCTTCATGAATTGAGATGTTTTGACTTAGATTAAACGTTTCTTTAAACTTTTTGGAAAAATGAGCAATTACGAATTGCACTTTGAGAAGCCGGTCGGCATTATCCGGTTTGTTGTTACTGTCGGAAAAATGTAAAAATCATAACATTTGACCAATAATCATCGATCCTTTTTTTTTTTACAATTCCCATAAAGATAGCAAGCCCAAACGATTTTCTAAGTTCGGGTCCCGTAACGTCGAAAAATTTGGCATGTTTTTAAATCCAGTTTCCTTCTGTAGCAATTTTGACTGTGGTACTTGTTGGTTCCATTGCTAATATATTCAAATAGATCGTTCCCAATACATAATTCTACGATATCCTCGACGCTCTGTGTAACTTTGGGATATATGTTTGGACTTGGGGATCCTTCAAGTTTATTATTGGTCCTCGGTAAATCAAAGTCTGACAACTATGCACTGTCTTCTTGGTCTGATTCAGCCGAATCAGGAGGCAACCGTAGTGTTCGCCGAATTCTTCTTGGACGTATTTCACTCTCTTCCGAGATTATGCTTCACTTTCAGTTTTTGATATCCAGTGTCTTCTTCCCAATCAGCGAAGTCGTCCGGAACGTCAGACGTCGTCCGCGTATTCATCGTAAATAATCCTATTGTCTCTGCCGTCTGCCATGATGAAAGGGCACAAGTACTTATAAAAACAAAACAAAACTTTTCGACATGTGTAACTTATTGTTACCTAAACAAAACACCAACAGAATGCAAAAGATACTAAAGTGCAGTCACCGGCCACTGCGCGATATATGCTCACGACACCACTGTGGTGTCGCCGGCCACTGAGCGATACTATGCACACGACACCACTGTGGTGTCGCCGGACGGCATCGTGTTAATAGCTAGGAAAATAGCCTAACTTGTGTTGGTGGTGGAAATTTTCAGACAATGTTTCCGTTTGAAATTCAGCCTAACGTTTCGAAGATCGTTATTGGGCATAACATTTGTATGCCAATTGCCTATTTAAATATAACCATTTTCGATCAAACAGCAGTCCTTTCTCTAGCCTTCAGAATGTCTTTATGTGTATAGACTGAAGCGGCAAGTGAAAATTTGTACCAAAACCAGGAAGCGAACCCGGGTGCCCTGCTTACTAGGCAGGTGCGCTAGGCACTAAGCCACAGCACAGCGGTTCACACAACTGCACTGATTACCCTGGAACGCCTCCCTTCTCGATCAGTCTATCTAAAAGAATCATATCTGTATGAGGCTGGGGCGGCAGTGAGAATTGGGATCTCGGATGTAAGTGTGCCAGGGTAATCCGTGCAGTTGTGTGAACCGCTGTGCCAACATGGCTTAGTGGCTAATGTACATGCCTAGTAAGCAGGGGACCTGTGTTCGATTCCTGGCCTTGGTATATTTTTTCACCCACCACTTCAGTCTATGTACAGATAAAATCATATCTGTATGAGACCAGTAAAGTATCTGAAATTGTGTCATTTCATTTGTATAAGTACTTGCTCCTAGGTTTCGAGCTGGATCTCTCCTTTACGTTCGATGGTGAGGTGCTGTTCCAGAACATGGAGAGCCTCGGTAATTCTGTTCAGCCGGCCGCTGTGACCGAGCGGTTCTAGGCGCTTCAGTCCGAAACCGCGCTGCTGCTACGGTCGCAGTTTCGAATCTTGCCTCGAGCATGGATGTGTGTGATGTCGTTAGGTTAGTTAGGTTTAAGTAGTTCTAAGTCTAGGGGACTGATGACCTAAGATGTTAAGTCCCATAGTGCTTGGAGCCATTTCAATTTGAATTCTGTTGAAAAATGTTCAAATGTGTGTGAATTCCTAAGGGACCAAACTGCTAAGGTCATCGGTCCCTTGACTTACACACTACTTAAACTCACTTACTCTAAGAACGACACACACACACCCATGCCCGAGGGAGGAATCGAATCCCCGGCGGGAGGGGCCGCGCAATCCGTGACATGGCTCCTCAATCTACACGCCCACTCCGCGCGGCGGCAATTCTTTTCACGTGTAATGGGGAATTTGAATCGAGGAGGGAGGCATGCCATGGTAATCCGTGCAGTTGTGCGAACTGCAGTGCTAAGTAGCTTCGTGGCGAGCGCGCCTGCCTGTTAAACAGGAGACCCAGGCCTCGGTACAAGTTTCAGTCGGTGCTTCATTCGATATACATAAAATCATTTCCGTATGAGACCAGTAAAGTCACTGAAATGCTCATTTCATTAAGAATGTCGTTGATGAAAAGTGGATTCAAAAATGATCGTTTGTATTGAAATCACGGTTATTCACAAGTTGCATCAAAATTGTAAAATGTAGACTAGCACTATAGTTAATAGTGAAGCGAAACCTAAGGCCAGCAGTAGAACAATGTGTCCCGAAAAGCGGTAATAACGCACTAACAGCAATTACAACTAGGAAACATCACCAATTGGACCTCATATTTTAAGGAGAAAAAGACACACATACGAGAGATCAACCCCAGCTATCGATCCCGCGCGGAAGTTGGGCAAATAATTCTGACAGTACGCAGTTATTATCTCCTGAAAGAGCAGTTTTTGAACGTCGCGCGCACCGGCTATTTGTCACTCGTTCCACCACACTACCCACGCCTAATGTCCGAGCTCGCACAGGAAGCTGTAACGGATGCGCAGTGACCAGGTTTCGTCCAAAGCGCTGGGCGAATTCACTCGTTTGTTCGGAAGTGTTTTCCACCTCTCGGCCAGTAAGCGATGACAGAATCGAGGCACACACACTCCCGTCTTTCTCAAACGATTTTAGCGAAACTATTAGCTAGAAAAAATCGTTTTTGCTTTCATTATAGCTTTAAATGTCAGGTGGGCCGTCATTTCGTTAATGGTCAGAGTTATTGTGACATTTACGCGAAAGTAAGACACTGCGCGAAATTTGGAAAAGTGTGCAATTAAAAGTAGAAGTCGTTATAAGTTCGCGTTTGGTATATGCTACACAGTATGTTGTTGCGTATGAAATGTAGCTGACGAATTGACTTTTTTTTAGACTTGGGTAGAGGTATTTATCTGTCATCAATCTCGAGAAAAATGATCTGATGTAGACACTCGTTTGCGAACGCGCCACGCCACCGATAAAGCTAGAGTGAAATATCCAGAAAATTGGTCATATTTAATAAACGATTTCAGATATGGAAATGGGATTTTGGATGACATATGTGAAGACACTACAGGATTTTTTTTTGTACCGAGGATGTGCTCTTTCATAAGCTACTGTACTTTTCGTCATGTCCTCTCTTAATAAACTTACTTCACCGCTGTTTCAGAATTTTCTCTCAACTGTGTCTGCACAACATGTTAATGAGGTGAGACAGTGTAAATTCCGCAGTGTTTTGGTAGAAACAAATTTTGACATGACAACGATAGAAATTTGTATGTTTTACTCAAAATTCGCCTCGCTGAAAGTTACAAGTGTAGCAAGCCAGGTGAAAATAAATCGCAGCATTTTCGGCTTTTTAGCTACTAACTATAGCAGAGGTCACAGCAGATCTTTTTGAATGTTCGTGTGGTGGGGCCACACGCAATATTTACAAAAGATGTGAGTGTAAACTTCAGGCCGGCTGGGGTGGCCGAGCGGTTCTGGGTGCTACAGTTTGGAACCGCGCGACTGCTACGGTCGCAGGTTCGAATCCTGCCTCGGGCATGGATATGTGTGATGTCCTTAGATTAGTTAGGTTTAAGTGTTCTAAGTTCTACGGAATGGTGACCTCAGAAGTTAAGTCCCATAGTGCTCAGAGCCATTTTTTGTAGGCTTCAGTTTAGAACGGCACTTCCCCTCCAGGGCTCGACATTTCCCCTACGAGCGACCTCCCACCACTGCCGCTCTCCCCACGTTTCCCCAGCCGACCGCTCTCCCCACGTTTCCCCAGCCGACTGCGCGCATAGCGGCCTCGGCGTTTTGTGCGAACTATATAGCACGCCGGAGTGGCAGCCCGGGAGCTCCTGCTTGCGGGATGTTGGAGGCGAGGAAAGAGAAGGGCAGGGCGGAGATAATGTCTGCCCAATGTGTTTTGAAATATTGTCCGATAACACGTTATTTTAAGTGAAAAAGAGGTAACTAATATGAATCCGCAATATGTCAACTTCAGGCATATGCAGGTTGAGTCATCTGCTTCTGCCTATGAGTTTTAAGCAACCCACAATGCTTTCAAAAATGACACGTGAGATTTTAATATTCTCTCACTCGCGATGCGTGAACTCTTAACCCTACAGAAAATGAGCAGCACATTTCTGTAGGAAATTTAATTTAGTTAAATTTTGTACTGGAATACGTTTTCACTGGAGACCACGGTTTTCGTGGTATTCAAAATAACCCGAAAACCATTGTCTCTAGGGAAAACTACATTAAATTTATCACAAAAGCTCCTGTTCATTTTTTTCTGTAGCACTAATAGTTTGCTTGTAGCAATTGAGAGAATATGGAAGCCAGTTGCACGGTATTTGAAGCCAGTGCGGATTGGATAAAATCCACAGTCAGGGGCAGCTGGATCACCCCATATATGTTCAATATTATTTTAAAAATATACTTGTATTGGTATTAGGCAGCAGTTATATACATTTCAAAATGAATAAACCTAAGCAATTGAAGAATTATAGTGAATTGAAGTTAATAATTCTGTATTTGCAATTTAATCATGCGAGTCATGTTAAAGAACAACGCATCGTCTGCAGATGTATTTCATTTAAACAATGTGAGCTTGACAATCCCAAGAAAATATTGTACAACGACAATGTTATTAGTTAGGTAGCGCTGCGCTACTTCTTTAATTACAAATTCACATCATTTATTTATCCTGCATTTGTGAATCGATACATAAAAATGTTAAAAGCAAAGAGATGTCTGGCGCGAGCCACAGATTAAAAACCTCGCTTTGTGACAATATGAACAAAGCACTTTATCAGTGTAAATACTTCACTGGATATTCAAAGTGATCTGGCTGGTAACTAGTATAGCCGCTTCTATGCACAGTGTACAGGAAGACCGGCCGAATCCTGATGCACATAACTGCCTGTAATGAAGAGACTGCTTTTGAAGAATGGTGTCGAGTTGTTAAAAATGCGACAGACCCTTGAATACGTGGAAGCGATATACATCCAGTGACTGACAGTATCTTGTTCCACCTTGTAGTATCGCCAGTACAGAAACTGTGATTTCCTCTACTCGGTATTTTAAGAATTTAAAGTTCTTCTTTACGGTCCTGAAAGGGAGATTTCCCATCTTACCACTTTTCCAAAAGGCGACATCTCGTTTTATATACTCCTCTGTTAATGACAGAGGAAATGTGGTATCCGACGATATTACATCTTCGCAGCGGGCTTCATCATAACTTACTTCTCCTTTTCACAACCCTATTCCGCAGAAACAACGAAGCTGTTTGACGAATATGGCTCTAGTGAACAGCCGCCTTATTATAGCCATCGTCATTCTCGCGTAAAGAAGCATCAAACGTCAGTCCACTATTTTGATCTATATCTAGCATGTCTTCAGTCATGAAGTTATGTATGATTGTTGCAACGAAAATGAAAGTTATAGATAACAGCACAAAGAAATCCCAATACACATTCGATTGCCTTGTGTGAAAGTTGTATAAAAGTTAAGAATCACATTTGCAAATCAATCCGTACCACTCCTTCAGGTGCCGCACTATCTCTTGTTGGTTCCCCGACACTACAAACACAAAACTGTTACTCAACCCCCTGTGCAGTTCCTCACTCTAGTGAATTAAGCGGCTGCAGTCGGGCAGAGCGAGCAACAAACATCTGGTGCACACGAGGTTCAAAAGCTGTGCAGTCGGAAGGTCATAACTGCATAGTGTGAAATTCATTTTTCAAATTTTCGCGGGATCGATTGCAGGAACTGATATCTTGCAAGTGTGCCTTTTTCTCCTTAAGACGTAAGGTGAAGTTGGTGATGTTTCCTTGTTAGTGTGCGGTACATCCATCCAGAATGAGAAAAGAAATAACATGTGAGTCAATTTTTTAGCTGTTACTCTCACCGTGTCGTACAAATACATTTTTACATTTTTTTTTTTACATTGGGAAAATTGCGCAACAGAGCCTTTGTATAGGTCTACGGAACTGAATGTGGGAGTGCTGAAATGGGACGGAAAATACTGCGAATAATCTGGAAGAGAGGGAGATTGGTTGGTGCCTTCACTACGAAAGAGTTTTTATTAATTTGAGATATGGGTAAAGTTGTAACAAGATGGCGAGTGAAAGGTTCATTCGGGAAACAACGTCCACATTGTGGCTGAAATTCTCCGCGATATCGTTTACCCCAGGTGTGATGATCAGCAAGGTATGGAGGAGAACGTTATCGAGTTTGCAAAGTATGGGAGGTAGATGGAAGCTGCGAGCTTCGTCATCTGATTCTCAGCTAAAACTTTTCTCATATCTATTTTTACACGGACCAGTCGTACAAGATCATTCACTGCAGGCGAGTGTACGAAAAGTGCTAAAAAGTTTCAGAATATAGTCTTCTGAAATTTCAGCGCAATTGGTGGCGTACCGAAAGGATAGTCACAATAGTACTCAAATGTGAGAGACGGATTTCTAGGGTTTCCAAAAAAGAGCAGTGCACTCTTCAGTTATATTAAGAGCTCCTGGATAAAACAGCGAGTTTCTAAGGTTGGTTTCTATCTATCGAAGGGGAAATTTATCAATTGGCAATAGAGTTTTCCTGTGCATAAGGGCAAACGTTTTGGGACAAAAAGATATAGCGACGAATAGATTGAAAACTGTTCTTATGAGGTGCATAACCTCGGCATCAGAAAAAAAAATACTTTCCATGTATGAAAACATGGATCCATTACGGTACACGAATATCATTCGAGATATGTCGAACACTTGCAAATCGTGGAAAGTTTTTTCCTACCATCAGATCAGCGATCCATCCAGACGAGAAGCCCTATCTTTTCGCGGTTGCTATACAAAATCGAATGTACTTGACAGATCGCACATGCTGTAAAGAACCCGACGCCCACCTAATTTTGATTCACAGATGTACCTCCGCTTAGCGGCTTATTAGGTTGATCTGACAACGAATTTTGGGTTCCATGACACTCGCTACTCAGCCCGTGTGACTTACTTATACATCACGTGAGGATATAGTTTTCACTGCCACGAAACTGTTTGTGATCTAATAATAAAAGATTAAATACAACTGAAGCGGCTTTTTAATCTCCACGATATTGAGCATCAGGAACTGTCACCGCGGTACGAATATGCTTGTGATCATGGGCATATAGAATATTTACGAGGTAGAAACGGGGAATCAGAAAGACATTCACCTAAGGATTAAGGAAAATATATAAAAATCATGATCTTCCGAGTCAGTTTTCCGGAAACTTGTCGTCAGTTGCTAAGAGCCCAATTTGACTCCCCTTCTTTAGGTTCTAAAATGGTTCAAATGGCTCTGAGCACTATGGGACTCAACTGCTGAGGTCATTAGTCCCCTAGAACTTAGAACTAGTTAAACCTAACTAACCTAAGGACATCACAAACATCCATGCCCGAGGCAGGATTCGAACCTGCGACCGTAGCGGTCTTGCGGTTCCAGACTGCAGCGCCTTTAACCGCACGGCCACTTCGGCCGGCCCCCTTCTTTAGGGGGAAGACCTAATAACACATAACTCTCTGCAGTATTGATTCCACTCCATTTCGACTTTCTAATGCAGGAACTGGTTATAAATATTTTTGAACGAAAACAGTTCCATCCTTGTAAAATGTAGGACAAGCTTCATCCGTCAACTGCCGCTGAAGGGTATTAAATAAGGATAAGAAGCATCTGGATATAACATCCGCTCGTCATATCTCCAAACATAACACGCTGACTGAAAAGAAGTACGGTCCGGGCAGGCCTTGAGGGCCCAACGGGCACCGACCGGCCGCCGTGGCATCGTCAGACCTCAGGCGTCATCGGATGCGGATACAGTGGAGCATGTGGTCAGCACACCACTCTCCCGCCCGTTGTCAGTTTTTGTGAGTGTTGTCGCTATTCCCCATCAGGTAGCTCCTCAATTGGCCTCAAAAAAGCACTCGGCAGGCCCGGACGGTGACCCATCCAAGTGCTAGACAAGACCGACAGCGCCTAACTTCGGTGAACTGACGGGAACCGGTGTTACCTCTGCAGCAAAGCCGTTGGCATCTCTCTGACGGAAGATGGACCCAAACTATCTTCACAGGGATAGCAGACTTTCTCTGAAATTATTTACCAGACCACTATGCCAATATGGTAATGTGAATAGTTACATTTAACAATGGAATGCAATTGAATTCAGAGGTAATTGGCGCTTGCACTGAATACTCTTGTGATGGTAGTAGATCAAGTACAGCGCGTTATGAAATACAACGTTGTTGTTGATCAAAACCATCGCTACTTGTGTCAATCGAAATAAATTTCCTGTGTTACATATATACGATGTGTTTTTCCTGTTCCAGTCGGAAATGGTTCGTGGGAAGAACGACTGCTGGTAAAACCCCGTGCGGGCTCGAATTATCTCTATTTTACCTTCATGGTCTTTTCGTGATATGTACATAGGAGGAAGTAATACATTGGCTGACTCTACTGCGGACGCACGCTCTCAGAACTTTGGCAGTAAACGATTCAGTGGTGCAGATCGCCGCTTTGGTAGCGTCTGAGCATCTCTCTGACGGTTTAGTGCTTACTCGATGAATCTGTAGCGAAACGCGGTGCTTTTCTTTGAATCTTCTCTATTTTCTCTGTCAGTACTGTCTGTTATGGAACCCAGACTGACGAGCAATATTCAAGTGTTGTTCGAACGAGGAAAGGAAGATGGTTCAAATGGCTTTAAGCACTATGGGACAACATCGGAGGTCATCAGTCCCCTAGACTTAGAACTGCTTAAACTTAACTAACCTAACGACATCAGGACATCACACACATCCATGCCCGAGGCAGGATTCGAACCTGCGACCGTAGCAGCAGCGCGGTTCGTGACTGAAGTGCCTAGAACCACTCGGCGACAGCGGCCGGCGAGGAAAGGAAGAGGAAATATTAACAAATACACTGTTTCTTGTAGAGTTTATTTTATAGTTATTAAGATATTTTACCTTCATTTACTTTTGGATGGACGAGGTGGTTGCCCTACTGCAGCTTTCTCTACGGTCATGCTGGATCGAAGCTGTACGAACATTAATCGCCTGTGTCTGGCGACCCCAGCGCTAAACCAATTGGCATATGCCGGCAGTGGCGGTCACGTCTGTTTGTTATTCAGACAGCAGCAGCGCTGGCTTTATGGGTGCAGACTGTTTGTTCCCAGTGTTAACATCGCCATAATTGCTAACACGTGTTGTCCTTCTCACATGTATGTTCCCAGCCGATTCAAACGCTGCATGGGAGATACTACACTCCCTATTCACCTTCATCGACTCGATCAGCAATAGAAGTCAGTAGAATGTCGATATCAGTTTTCAATAAATGCAGAAGTCCAGGTATGGCGTTAAACAACACATTTATTTAGGGAGTAAGAGAGCACTGGACATAAAGATTACCCGGGTGTAGTGCCATAGCGCCAAAGTTGCTTCCTCTCCCTCTCTTTTTAAAAGAAAGAAAAAAAGAACAGTTACTATTTTCATGGGTATACACTCACTTGTAAAAAAAAGTGCATGCACACTAACAGCAAAAACTGAAGAAAAAGGGTTTTGAAATATGGAGATGTATTTTCTACAAGTCATTTACCGGTGAAACTCGGTGTTTGTGTACAATCGATGACTGAAGTTTAACAAATTTAATGAATAAAGAAGCCCAAGTCACTGAAGACACAATAGCATGTAGGAGACATGATCAGCAGATTCACAACACTTGTAAATGAGATGTTACTTTGCAAAAACCTAAACATTTTCTTGTAAAGTATGCGTTGAAACTTACAGTACTTACTATGTAATATTTCCGAAAATAGAAATTGCTGTGTTGTGCGTTGTTCTTTTATGTCTCACCGAAGTGCAAATATGACTAAAAAATATATGAATGGAACCACATGCACATTTGACAAAGGTCAGCGTACAGCGACTGTGACTAAACTGTCGGCGATCACTTACTGCACTCTTGTCTGGAAAAACTTAAGGTGCAGTGATCACAAAAAATAGTAGATACCACACAGTTATTCATCCTAAGGGATTCTGACTCCCTACGAAGGACTAATTCGTTCGACTAATTCTTCAGTATTGTACGTCCGTTTGTGATACTTATCACGTTTCATTAACGGAAGAATTAGAGAAGTTTCAGACATAATACTGCTCGTATTGTCATGGTTGTGTTTAATCACAGCAGTGAAAACTTTACGAACCCCTGAGATCTTCAAGCTCAAATATCTGAAAGCCCAAGTTCCAGCACATGTCAGGTAGCATACTACGTCCTTCAGTTTTTTTTAGGCGGAAGGGGGGGGGGCAGGTTGAAGAGGAGGGGGTTATCGGCCTTGACCGTGGTTTGATGTAGCCTGACACGAATTCCTTTCTTGTGACAACCTCTTCATCTCAGAGCTCCTTCAAGTACCACGGAAATTATTCCTTGATGTTTTGACAAGTCCTATGTTCCTGCCCCTTCTTAATAATTTCCTCATGTGTCTTGCCTCTCCGGTTCTACGGAGAAACTACCATTTCTTACACATCCACCTAGATCAATGCTCACGCATTTGGAAATACGATTCGAACGTATACGGGTAGGGAGCTTTTCGTCTATTGGCAAACGTAAGGGGAGGATATGACTCTGGTACATCTTGTTCCCTCTGGCACACATGGTACAATGGTTTGCATAATACAGAAGCGGTTGTTGTTGTTGTTGTTGGGGTAGGAGACCAAACAGGGAAGCCATCGGTCTCATCGGATTAGGGAAGGACGGGGAAGGAAGTCGGCCGTGCCCTTTCAAAGGAATCATCCCAGCATTAGCCTGGAACGATTTAGGGAAATCACGGAAAACCTAAAACAGGATGGCCGGATCCGGGATTGAACCGTCGCCCTACCGAAGGCGCGTCCAGGATGGAGATGTAGAATACAGTTGTGGGAACAGTTGCTTTAGGCAGAGGGGCGAATACTAGATCCTGACTAACGACGTCTTTGTAAACAGAGCTACAAAACAATCTATACAAAGTATAAATAATCTCAGTACTAATAGATAAGTGAATGCCGATGTTGAGGTGTCTTGATCTGAGTGACGTTTTATTTCTTACAGAAGAGCAAATTTTGATGACTCTTTCCAAACTGTGTTGATATTCAAGTTAATTCGATAAAGAAGTATACAGTGTGTCACAGCAGGGATGGCCAGTATTCAGGACAACGACAGGAATGATCATTCGAAACGAAAAGGCTTTAAAATGCATACCTTAATTACCATGAGCACTTATTCATCTTAAAACTACGAAACACATCTCTTGTAATGAACACCTCTCAAAATGTGGAAAGCAAAGAGCTTGCAGTAGGGAGATGTGGAATATGAAGTAGTGCTCATAGCTCTTAAAGCGTGTATTTGAGAGCCCATTTTTACTAGACATTTCTACTCTAAATGGTCATTCCTGTCATATCCCTAAGACATAAGATGCTTCCTGGGTCATCCTGCAGATAGGACGAACAGATTGAAGCAGCGTAATAATTAAAGAAAACCAGCAGCGCAAAAATGATGTTGTTAGGAGTAGCACCAATTGACCGCCCTCCCTAGCAAAGACAAAACATCTCCGTCAGCTGCATTTGTCACGTTTTAAAAAACTAATCTCTTATCGCCAGGCCACACATGTTTCCTTCTTTACGCGTTTGTTCTTGCCAAGCGACGTTTGTTTCGGTCTTCAGGAATATAAATCAATTCTACACTCGTAGTGATTTCGTTTGTTTTCTGGCACACCGCACTGGTGCCGGCCGAAGTGGCCGTGCGGTTAAAGGCGCTGCAGTCTGGAACCGCAAGACCGCTACGGTCGCAGGTTCGAATCCTGCCTCGGGCATGGATGTTTGTGATGTCCTTAGGTTAGTTAGGGTTTAACTAGTTCTAAGTTCTAGGGGACTAATGACCTCAGCAGCTGAGTCCCATAGTGCTCAGAGCCATTTGAACCATTTGAACCGCACTGGTGACAGCGCTTTGATGAACGAGATTGCTGCACCGTAACCTGATCAAGTAGACAGTTACAATGATGGTCACAACGGCTGTGAGCCAGACTGTCGCCGCCTTGCTACTTAATAGAGTGAAAATGAACACAGTTACCTGGACATGTAATTGCTGTTTAAAATTTTATGGATTTCAACTAGAAGCTCACTTTATATTTCATGCCGATAAATACACTATACACGTGAATGGAAATGCGTCTGTCGTTACGACGCCTCGCTCTCGCAGATATTTTTTACTCGATCCAGTCATTACTACGAACTGTGCGTTTCTTTCTAAATTACGTTTAATATGTTTCCAACATTACAGTATACACCGTAGAAGAAATTACTGTGATTTACAGAGACCTTGACAATATAGGTTGTTGTTGAACAGTGCCGCAATGTCGTAAATGGAGGGTGTTCGTGGCTGGGACAACAAACAATCACAATTTCTTTAAATATTTATTCTGGAATGATTGCTTTCAAGACGCTATAACATCGTTATCAGACGATGACTTTTAAAAAACATTATTTCATAAACAGTACGCAGTTAGTCGTCACACTTTGCACCAACACATTCCTTGAGCCTAGTATACCCATCCTGTTATTAAACACCCTGCTGCTACGGTCAAAGGTTCGAATCCTGCCTCGGGCATGGATGTGTGTGATGTCCTTAGATTAGTTAGGTTTAAGCAGTTCTAAGTTCTAGGGGACTGATGACCTCAGATGTTAAGTCTCATAGTGCTTAGAGCCATTTGAACATCTCGAGCTACTTCTGTTGCTATGCAATGTAGGTAGTTCACATATATGTTTTGGAATAGAGGCACATAGCCGGAGTCTTTTATAAACTCTCTAAAATAAAATCACGTACCGTGAACCAGACAATCCCGAAGGCCAAAGGTACAATGCGAAATCCATATGCCACTTACGCTGTAGGAGGTTCAGTGTAGAACTGCCGACAGAAATCACACCGCACAGTTGTAGTCAAATTTCACCTGTTGGAAGAGAGATCACAAAACTCTTTTTGTAGCTGTGGTATCCCCGTCTCGATAATGAACGAACAATCTGTATAGTTGCAGCAGGCAGGCCCTTACCTATAACAACACGAACCGGCAACTTATAACTGGCATCCACCTAAACTTAGTAGTTTCAATACCCAGGTTAAAACTCACTCCAAGTTCCTATCTTCATTGATGTAGAAGATACAGGCTGGTCTTGTGAAATAGAATGAATCATTTGAAACATTCTGTAGAATCGTCAACTCGTTTAGAAAGCAATACATAAACAGTGAATAAATTGTACCGAGAAAATAGCGAAACAACTTCGTATTCCCACGACTATTTAAAATAGACACCTTAACTTCAAGCTGTGTGTGCAGCGACCACGATTCTGAACCTCTCCGCGCACAATTTGTCCTATTGCCTGAATGGAGCGGCCACGGTCGTGCATTATGAGAGGCTTCTTTTAAACGAGTCCCGATACTGATCGATTGTTAATCATCTGAAACGGCGGAAGCCTCTGTAGTTAGGTTCCGCAATGGCCGGCACGCAATCAAAGCAGAACGTGGGGGTTTTGCCGATGGGAGGCCGTATTACGTAGCCGCGTTTCTCTCGTGGGGCTTCACGTTCTTGAGGTACTAAAGTGTTTACCGGTTGGCCGCCACATTTTTAAGAAAAGAGGAACCAGTTTTATTTTAACATTTGTAAAATATGTGTTCTTATACAATTTCATATAACGTGAAAGGGGGCAGGGGGTCTACATTCCCTTGTGAACATCCACGACTGCCGGCCGCGGTGGTCCAGCGGTTCTAGGCGCTCAGTCTGGACCCGCGCGACTGCTACGGTCGCAGGTTCGAATCCTGCCTCGGGCATGGATGTGTGTGATGTCCTTAGGTTAGTTGGGTTTAAGTAGTTCTAAGTTCTAGGGGACTGATGACCACAGATGTTAAGTCCCATAGTGCTCAGAGACATTTGAACCATCCACGACTTGTAGAACGCGTTGGGAGATTATGACTTGAACAGCGAAGTTCATACTCGCCGTCATACTACAACTTCCGCGTTTCATTTCGTGGGTGAAAGAACTTCAGTAATGCAGTATCTCCATTATTGCAAGACTAATCAACCAGTCAGTGTGTAACAATGTACAATGCTAACCACAGATGTAGTAAACGACTGAGATGCAGATCATCTATGTCAGACTGGAAATAGAACGGTAAATGTGAAACTGTAATAGTCATCTCTAAATAAAAAATTATGTTGAAATCATAACTTACGTCGTACAATTTGGAACGAGTATTTAGAAATATCATGTGAGGTTCTCAGTATAGTAAATGGTATGCAACGAATTATGTCTGTATTGTGGTGCACTAGTTAATAAGCCGTATCATTTCGCCTTTGATTGAGGCAAATTTTTGCGGGATGGAGGGATTCAGCTTATCTAAGTCTCTAAGGAGCCTCTTCTTTCGTAGCACCAAAACTGTGTGGGTCTTACTTCGTGGCACTACAATGCCGAATGGAAAATTCTGTATGGGACCAGCCTTTTTTGTCGACAGATATTTCGACATATTAGTATATAGTCTTTATACCCAGTTTTAAATTAAATAAACTTTCCGTTCGTCTGTTTCTTAAAATTCTAGTTGAAAATGGCAGCCTGACTTTGTCTAGCATTATGATACGACATTGCTACAAGAATGTTGCTTATTAGGTCATAACACTGCGTAGTCTTTAGCTAAATTAACATAAAAAAACACACGGCAAAACTATAATCCCAGGGGATATTGGCCGGCCGGTGTGGCCGTGCGGTCCTAAGCGCTTCAGTTTGGAACAGCGTGACCGCTACGGTCGCAGGTTCGAATCCTGCCTCGGGCATGGATGTGTGTGATGTCCTTAGGTTAGTCAGGTTTAAGTAGTTCTAAGTTCTAGGGGACTGATGACCTCAGTAGTTAAGTCCCATAGTGCTCAGAGCCATTTGAACCAGGGGATATTGACATAACTCTGCCTAGACAATAGAAAAAGTTATAGCTGTATGAGACAAGCGAGTGCAGTGCTCGTTATCGTCACTGAATAATAAGTAACTGATCACTGAATTTGGCCTCAGTGTTAAACAATGACATTGTCACACTGAGGACAACAAACTTAGGTGTACAACAGGTTACGCTTGTTATTAGTGGGTCGCCTAACCATGGTAAAGTTGTAAGGCAACTGGAGAATCTTGAAATTTAAGTTAAATACGCTTATATTTATCTTGCTGTAATTAATGCACAGAATTCATAAGATGTTAGCAGAAAGTAAACTTCTATAAAATCTCGAATGAATTTATACAAAGTGACGCTAACACTGTGCGAAGGTACCAGATTATATGGAAGACTGCTTGGAGACAACACAACAACACGTCCTTATCTGGGCTGCTCGAAAATTCAAAGTTAATGAGACAAAGTTACAAATTAAAACTCACATCGGCAACTCAGCGTATTAGAACAAGAAAGTAGCTAGCTGCTGAGAATACGGATCACACTAGCCCAGATTGCAATGTTTACTTTTCCCCAAAATCAACTAAGCGTGCAGCGATCAGCACCAAATGGTGGCAAGGAGATGAATAACCAAAAATCTTATCTCTTCGTCCTCGATTCTCTGCTTCCATAAAAACTCTACACGGATAGTTTGACTCAATGTTGTTGCCAATGCGATGGACAAGAGTGTCGCTTATCTCACGGAATACCAGGGAAATATATCAGAAACTTTCCAGTCTTGGTGTGCAAACGGCTTGTTAACAAGCATGAGGCTGGCAGCAGCCATGGTGGTGAGGGCAACACATTCGACTGGACACGCGGAAATATTTGTAGCAGAAGCAGCCAACATTCTCAAACTGGCCAGACAATGCTGCGGGTCAGCGGTGGTCCGGCATTCTATGCTCTCAGCAAGCAAAGGTGTCAGCTCTTTCCACAGAAACTTGGAGCTGGCCACTGCACCTCATCTACGAAAATTGCCTGTCTCCCAGGTTCGGTTTGCCTCTCCTAACGAGGTTGACAGACTGCCTTCTTCCAACAAGCAGGAAACTGAGACCATATTGGGGTGCACCTTTCCAGTGAGAAAAACGCAAAGCTTTCCTCACTGGCAAATACGTCTAGTACTCACAATTAAGTAACCACAAAATAATGGAAAAAATATTAACCAACATTGTTTAGCGACATGGGACAGTAACGTAACATCCTCTCACTTCAACTTCTGCTTTATCTACACTCCTGGAAATGGAAAAAAGAACACATTGACACCGGTGTGTCAGACCCACCATACTTGCTCCGGACACTGCGAGAGGGCTGTACAAGCAATGATCACACGCACGGCACAGCGGACACACCAGGAACCGCGGTGTTGGCCGTCGAATGGCGCTAGCTGCGCAGCATTTGTGCACCGCCGCCGTCAGTGTCAGCCAGTTTGCCGTGGCATACGGAGCTCCATCGCAGTCTTTAACACTGGTAGCATGCCGCGACAGCGTGGACGTGAACCGTATGTGCAGTTGACGGACTTTGAGCGAGGGCGTATAGTGGGCATGCGGGAGGCCGGGTGGACGTACCGCCGAATTGCTCAACACGTGGGGCGTGAGGTCTCCACAGTACATCGATGTTGTCGCCAGTGGTCGGCGGAAGGTGCACGTGCCCGTCGACCTGGGACCGGACCGCAGCGACGCACGGATGCACGCCAAGACCGTAGGATCCTACGCAGTGCCGTAGGGGACCGCACCGCCACTTCCCAGCAAATTAGGGACACTGTTGCTCCTGGGGTATCGGCGAGGACCATTCGCAACCGTCTCCATGAAGCTGGGCTACGGTCCCGCACACCGTTAGGCCGTCTTCCGCTCACGCCCCAACATCGTGCAGCCCGCCTCCAGTGGTGTCGCGACAGGCGTGAATGGAGGGACGAATGGAGACGTGTCGTCTTCAGCGATGAGAGTCGCTTCTGCCTTGGTGCCAATGATGGTCGTATGCGTGTTTGGCGCCGTGCAGGTGAGCGCCACAATCAGGACTGCATACGACCGAGGCACACAGGGCCAACACCCGGTATCATGGTGTGGGGAGCGATCTCCTACACTGGCCGTACACCACTGGTGATCGTCGAGGGGACACTGAATAGTGCACGGTACATCCAAACCGTCATCGAACCCATCGTTCTACCATTCCTAGACCGGCAAGGGAACTTGCTGTTCCAACAGGACAATGCACGTCCGCATGTATCCCGTGCCACCCAACGTGCTCTAGAAGGTGTAAGTCAACTACCCTGGCCAGCAAGATCTCCGGATCTGTCCCCCCATTGAGCATGTTTGGGACTGGATGAAGCGTCGTCTCACGCGGTCTGCACGTCCAGCACGAACGCTGGTCCAACTGAGGCGCCAGGTGGAAATGGCATGGCAAGCCGTTCCACAGGACTACGTCCAGCATCTCTAGATCGTCTCCATGGGAGAATAGCAGCCTGCATTGCTGCGAAAGGTGGATATACACTGTACTAGTGCCGACATTGTGCATGCTCTGTTGCCTGTGTCTATGTGCCTGTGGTTCTGTCAGTGTGATCATGTGATGTATCTGACCCCAGGAATGTGTCAATAAAGTTTCCCCTTCCTGCGACAATGAATTCACGGTGTTCTTATTTCAATTTCCAGGAGTGTATTTCGTTTCCAATCTTTTACAGCGGTAAGGAGTTCAACAACAACCGTTCCAAAGTACACGCCTCTTATTTATGTCCAAGATACATGTAAGGTTCAATATTCTACTGTGATTCGAACATTTATTTGAGTGTAATGATGAAATTGCTGGCCATCCAAAATGGGAAGTTATTTCACCTACAGCTATATGTATATAAGCCGCCCTACGGCGTATGATGGAATATACTTTTACTATCACTGTCGTGTCTTCTCTTTCCTCTCCCTTTAGAGAGTTATATGCCAGAGGAACAGCTGTCAGAGTCCACATGAACTCTAATACCTAAAACTGACGTGTCACCATCATTTTTGCTAGCTTTATTTTGGAAGTAGTTAGATATTGCCTGACACTTAATCCAACAGTCACTCTGGGAGTTCTATCATTAAAAGTCAAGTTGCTTAAAGTGCGTGAGCTAGTCTATCTCGTGGTGATTTACGTGATAATCTAGCATTCAGCTACACCCAGTGCTTGCAGTATCCATTCACCCACACCAGATTTCGTACGTGTACCATTCATCACAATTAGCATTGGTTATGGCAATATCGATACTGCTTAAATGTCACTTTGGACATAAGATCGCTTGAAACCCTGAATTTGCGAATGATACTATCAATCATTGAACTATCGAGACGCAACTCAGTATCCATTGCTGATTCGTGTCCTGGTTCGCCACAAGTGTTTAATCAATCAAGAAGCTTCAAAAGAGCACATACAGCAGTGTGGAGTGTAAATTTCATCCTGATAACAACCTCTAGACTGCGGATGAGCAATTACTCGTTTGTGTCTTTCGCTTCAGGACTACTATTCCAGCAACGTGTGAAGGCAGAATTTTGAATTTTGCCAAGTATGAAAGAGATACTACCAGAATTGAAGCTATGAGGATAGGTTGTGAGATATACTTCTATGGAATCCATTAACTAAATCGTTGGCAATGCAGGACTAACTTAAAATACAGTGGCACTTGAATTGTTCGTGCCATAATAATCCTACAAATGTTACACTGTGCCAAGCCAATCTGTGAGACCACATCAGTAAAAGCTAAGGTTCGGGCTTCGAGTCCTGATCTGTTAACACAATTTTCATAGTCCAGGAAGTTTCGAAGCATTGTTAAGTTAGTTGCAGAATGAAAGATTAATTTATTAAGGAAAAGTGTTCTTAGTGGAATGAATCTCTCACTATTCAAGGAAATGCAGTACCTAATAGTTCCTTACTCCACACGTACAGTCTTTGAAATTTGTTTCTCATATTAAGGCGTATTTTTGATACCAGTAAACGTCTATTGGCCAGGAAGGCCTTCTTTGAATTTGCTGCTCTGCTTTTTATGTCCTCCTCGCTTCGTCTGTCATGGGTTATTTTGTTCCCAAGAGAGCAGAATTCCTTAACTTCGTCTATACCGTTACCATCAATTTCTAAGCTTCTCGCCAATTTGAAAGATATTTATATTTATTGCGTTATACGGATGCTAAACGTGGACGATAACCTGTTGAGACAGGAAGAGAATAGAAGTTTTTGAAGTCTGGTAATATGTGTTGAAAAATAGCTA